>NC_090438.1:614999637-615302668 GCF_031143425.1 Pleurodeles waltl
GTGCGTGTGTGAGCTAAATGGCTGTTGGGGGACTGAGTGCGAGCGTTTGTGTGTCTTTGGAGCGGGGGCCAGACAGGATGGGGGATGTCAAACAGGATGTGTGGATGGATGTTGTGGTATCTGCAAGTGAGGTAGGTGTGCTGCATGAGGTGGTGATGGTGACTTCGCATGTGGTGTGTGGGGTGCATGTCTGCAGGTCTGCTGTTGTGGTGACTGTCGGCAAGGCTGTGCAGGTTGCAGGTTCTGGGACTGTTGATGCAGTGCATGCAGGTGTGAGTGCTGATGTTACTGTGAAAGAGGTGGGGGAGACGGTGCAGTGGAGGCAGTAGATGATGTGTTTGCATCTGTGTGTTGGCTGTGTGAGTGCTTGTAGACTGAAGTGTGCTGCCTGTGTTTGTCTGTGCGAGTCTTGTCCGTTGTTTTGTGTTCATGCTTGTCAGAATGTGTGCATGGAATGGGCCTGGGGGGAGGAGACTGGGACTGGCAAGTGGGAAGTGGTATTTGGAGGGGGGATGGAAGAAACAGGGACACTGGCTGCCATTAGAGAGGAGGCTAGAGCCCGAAACGATCTCTGTAGGGCCGCCCAGCCACTGTGAATGCCCTCCAGGAAGGCATTGCATTGCTGCATCTGGGATGCCAGCCCCTGGATGTTATTCACTGTGGTTGACTGCCCTACATAGATGGATCTCAGGAGGTTAATAGCCTCCTCACTGAGAGCAGCAGGGCTGACTGGGGCAGGGCCGGAGGTGCCTGGGGCGAAGGAGACACCCATCCTCCTGGGTGAGCAGCCACAGGCAACTTGGTGGGGGGCTACAGGGAGGGTGGTGCTGGTACGGGGTTGGCGGTAGAACCTGTAGCTAGGGTGGTACCAGTGGAATCAGAGTTAGTTGAATCAGCTCCTGTCTCCCGTGGTGCTCCCCTCACCCTCCCTCCCACTGGTGGCCCTGGCATAGCTGGACTCTGCCTCCTGGGTCCTATGGGCTGCAGCTCCCTCACTCACCGGTGCCCCTGCTCCTTCGCCAGATGATTCTAATGCACACATGGACAGGATGACAAAAGGAGGGTTGGAGAAAGAGAGGGAGCACAGGGTCAATCACAGCACCAACAGCACAGCCTAAGAATGGGCAGTATGGACCACACTGGCATACCATTGGCTAGGTACCACAGCAGGTAGGAGCCAAACATTGCCATCTGCACACCAACTGGGACCAACTAAGCCCTGTATGACATGGAAAGGCAGCTACCTAGCTATCTAAAATATGCATTACGCCCAAAATACCTAAGCTGGACCATGCAGCAATGTCTAACCTGGCATACTGGGGCATCCACTGACTAGAACCCTGCACCCAAAGTCCATGCCAGGCAACAAAGATGGTTTTCACACACAATGTACTCACCCCCTTGTGGCTGCTTTGATGCCCTCAAGCGCCAATCCAGCTCTGGGTAGGCCACTGCCAGTATGCGGGCCATCAGGGGGGTCAGGTTCCGACGGGCATCCCTCCCTCGTTGGCAGGCTGTCCCCAGTTGGGCCTCCACGTTTTTCCATGCCCAGCGTCTCAGGTCCTGCCACCTTTTTCTGCAGTGGGTGCTCCGCCGGCTATGGACCCCCAGTGTCTGCACGTCCTTGGTGATAACACGCCACAACCCCTTCTTCTGTTGGGTGCTGACCTGCAGAGGAAACACAGACAGAGGGATACCATGAACCAGACAGTCCAGCCTGTGACACATATGGCCTACATACTGCATTTGCCCCTCATCAGGTACACACATGACGTGTACCACTGCATTAACACTGCCACCAGTCATACCCCCCCAAATGACACACTGCCAGCACACAGACTTATCTACATGCAGCAATGTCCCATGCAACGTACCCATGATGTACTCACCTGTTGGTCTGGAGGCCCATACAACTGCCCATACAGGGGTAGGACCCCATCCACGAGCCTCTCCAACTCCTCCAACGTGACCTCTGGGGCCCTTTCCCCTGTTGCACGGGCCATGACAGGTTCCAGACACAGGTCACAGCAGCACACACAGTGGAGATGTGGTTCTGTGGAAAGTCAGGAATCAAGTGAAGTGATAGACAGAAAATGGCGGTCACGTCCACGGCAGTGAAAACCGTCACCTCCGGCGTTGATCATCATTGGTTCCTGTACTCCATAGAGCCCAATGTTAGTCAATGAGGAATTGCACGGCGCTGCAGACTGCCTCCCGTCATGACGCCTAACGCCAATGGAGTGAGGTCACTTCCACCTGTCCGTGCATACCGAACAGGCGGTTGCCATTTTCTACTGCTAGTACACATGTACTGATTTAAATAAAAGTGTTTCATTGGTGTCGAATGTACACACCTAGACAATTTCAGTGTCCAACATACATACATAGCTCCTGTTGTCACTCCCTTCTTAATTTTGGTCCCTGAGCTACCAACCACTGCGGAGGAATAGGAGGAGGAGGCAAGCACCCGTGTACAGACCCCTTGTGGACTTGGCTACACTGAAGAACAGGCACATAATACTCACCTATTGTCTGGACAGGGTCACAATCACACAGCTGTGTGCACAATTGGAGCCTGATCTGCTACCTGATATCTGTTGCACCACAGTAATCTCCCCTCTTGTGCAGGTACTATCAGTGCTCCATTTCCTGGCAAATGGCTGTTTCCAGGTGACAGTGGGCTTGGCTGCAGGCCAATGTTCTCTATTGTGCTTTTAAGGGTTTTGGCAGCCTTGCTCAAACACATGTGCAGCTACATTGCATTCCCACAGGTAGATTATTTGCCCACTGTGAATGCTGGATTCTATGTAATGGGACATATACCACATATTATTGGGGCCATTGACGGGACCCATATTGCCTTAGTACCCCCCCCCCCCCCCCGGACCAATGAACAGGTGTACAGGAATAGGAAGAGTTTCCACTCACTCACTGTCCAGATGGTGTGCCTTGCTGACCAGTACATCTCCCACATCACTGCCAAGTATCCTGGGTCGGTGCATGATGCCTTTGTCCTGAGGAATAGCAGCCTCCCACAGCTGATGGCACAACCACAGAGGCACGGAGTGTGGCTTATAGGTGAGCCCGAGTCTCCACCCAGTGTATGTCAATGTATGCCTTCAGGAGTCATACCCCATGCCATTGTGCAAGGCTAATGTGTGTCCCTCACTTCTTGCAGGTGGCTCCGGCTACCGAAACCTGTCCTTGCTCTTGACCCCGTTAGAAATCCGAGAACAGGGGCTGAGAATAGGGACAATGATGCTCATGGGCGTACCAGGAAGATTATTGAAAGGACCTTCGGTCTCCTGAAGGCCAGGTTCAGGTGCCTCCATCTGACAGGTGGATCACTATGCTACTCCCCGGAGAAGGTCTACAAGATTGTTGTTGTGTGCTGCATGTTTCCAACTTGGCCTTCAGATGACATATGCCCTATCTGTAGGAGGAGGGGGGTGAAAATGCACCTGTGGCAGCAGTGGACACTGAGGACAGTGAGGAGGAGGGAGAGGAGGAGGATGTGGACAACAGGACACATATGATACAGCACTACTTCCAATGACACTCAGGTAAGACTGTTGAACTAAACATTTCTCCATTAAAGTGTTGTGCTGTGTGGCTGTAGCATAATGCCAGTCACTACCTGTGCATCCCAATTGACTGTCACCTATGCCTTCCCATATTGTAGATGTTGGTGTGGTTACAACAGTGTAATGCTGTGATGTGTACAGACTGCTGAGACACATATGTAGGATGGATCAACATATTACTGGACATTTGCACAGGATCATGCAGTTCAATACATTTCAATACATTGTACATTTACGTCAGATAAAGCACTATTAATCAAATTGTGTCCAAGGGTGTTTATTAATTATTTTGGTAAACAATGGAAAGTGCAATAGAGTGGGGTGATGGTTGGGAAAACTCCAGTGTAGTGGGCCAGTCTGTTTGTTGCACAGGTCCAGTGTCCAAGGGGTCATAGGACGGCGAGCAATAGCAGTTCAAAGTGGACAAGGTGACACACTTGAACAGAAAGGAAATCATTCAGGATGGGCTTATTTCCTGGCGGTGGTCTTGGCAACTGTCTCTAGTGTCTGTCTGGGTTGCAGGGAATGTTTGCGGGGTGGTTCACCTTCTGCAGGGAGAGTGGTGCTGGTGGCCTGTGGGTCCTTTGGCAGGGCCTCCTGTCCACTAGCTGCAGCACATGTTGATGGCTGCTGGGTGGAGTGGCTAGTGAAAGTGGCCCGCTGGTGTGCTCTGTCCTCCCGCATGGTGTTGGCCAATGGTTTACCGCCGTTCATTGTCTGCTGTGGTGATACATGGGTCATTATTTGGGGGGTGTTGTTTTGGTGGCGTAACTGTATGGGTGGTAGTACTGACAGTTTATCACGTTCTGTGGGTCTGGCGGATTTGTGGTTGTGGCTGTTTTCTGTCGGTTTTGTGTGTATTTGTCATAATCTGGCGGACAGATGTTCACCTTCATGGCGGTATGTTTTCGGCAGTCAGTGTGGCGGTATTCTGTATTTATCGCCAATGTCATAATGAGGGCATATATTTTTACTGTTAAATTATTGTTTATATATATTTTTAAATTACAGTAATGTTACTTTTATCTCAATACATATGCTTAGCAATACAATGTCAATCTTTTGGTCCATTACATTTTTATAGTCAATATTCTTGTACTACGCATTATATTTATGAAAAAAGTATTTTTTGGTTGTTGATATTTTGACAATTATATTTCTAAACCACAATACTTGGTCTGCACCCAGAAAATGATAGTTGAAATGGAATTACCTCAAACTGATACCAGAACCTCAGAGTGTATCCACATCCCTTATCTTGAAAAGTAGTATAACATTTGAACCCAACCAGCCACACTTTTTTCCAGTTTCAAATTCATCATGACCAAGATAGGGAGTGCACCATAGAGTACAAAAAGACATTACCCTGAAATCTGCACAACTTTCTGGATAATCTGTGTTTGCCTAATACCTAGAAACGTGCCACTGTGCCTTTACAGAGGTGGAAAGGAAAAAGATTGCCTGCCCTTTGTTGGAAGAAACTGTCCACAGGGAAAAGCCTTGCCATGCTCCCTTTATGTAGAGCACAGAGAGGCTGTCTACTTGAAGCTGAAAGCTTTGCAGAGAGTAAACCGAGATGTGAAGGGTCATCTGTCCTCCCAGAATGTGATTCATGTGCCGAGTTTAAACTGTGTAGCTAAAAAAGTGTGACTTCGTTCAGTACCCCTGCAGCGTGTTAGAAGTTCTGGTGCTGCTGCTACTGGTGTGTTGCACACTCCTCTGAGGAGCCATCATCACTGCTAAAGCATGAGACCGTTCCCCGGCTTGGAGTCTGCAACTTCCAAACTTGAACACCAATCACCCCAGTCTGCTGCTCTAAAATCCTAAGTGGCCCAAGTGAAGAGTGTGACTGCCGCTGTGGCCAAGCGACCTTGAAAAAGATACTAACGGTGCAAGCCTAACTAGAGCACTATTGAACTTTATTGAAGCTGCATTGCTGAGCAGGTAAGATGAGGCCTGGCTTCAAAAGAACGAAAGACTGTGTCACAAATGCACAAAGATATTACTGCCCTAAGAAATTAGCCCTGCCATTAAGAACTATTTGGACTTACAAACTGTGCTACCTCACAAGTTAATGTTGGAGATATGGCAACAGATTGGTGAACTTGTCCCTCTGCCTAATCTTGCCTAAGAATGAATCACGGCAAAGTCACCATCTACATTGGGAAACACCACAGACCAAGAGAAATGCACCTTAGAGGATGTAGTACATAGCTAGACGTCTGTACGTGTGATTGTTAACCTTGTAATTGTATTCCTAATTGTCCAATGTTTCATTTTGCTGTGAAATTAAAAGTGCTTTCTTCTTACTAAAAAAGCTGACCACTGGCTGGACAGTGAGGTATTGTGGCTTGTAAAATATTTTGATGGGTTTATATTTTTGTGCATCATTAACAATGTGCAAAATGCATTTTCACATATGATTTCACATTTACAGACTGAATTAAAGCAATTGCTTTTAAAACAAGTTTTCCATGAGGTGTAGAAGTATATTCATTAATGGATTTTCTGTGAATTGCCATTTTAACTGAGATGAAAGTCATCGGTGTCACTCAACTGTGATACGCCCCCCTCAGTACACATCCTCTTCCGTCAGGCTCCACATAACAGAGTCAAGGTGAAGTCAGGAAAAGTTTATTTTCATTGTTATTGTTCTGTTCATGGTCAACCTATCACATTTTGGGTGATATTTGCAACATGCAATCACATCTTCTGTTTCTTCCATTATCTATTAGTTTGAAGAAAGTATTTTTGTCAATTTTTCTTGTTTGTTCAAAAATCTCTGGATGGTAATATCATAGATGGTGTTAAATAATTATTCAAGAAAATGGGGTAGTGCTTAGGTGTTAAGGTAGGGATGTTTATTTTTCTTGCGCTCTGGTTTGCTAAAGAAATGATACACTTGAGCTCTTATTTTCCTAAGCAAGATTTATTTCAAAAATACTCTCGGGGTGGGGCAGAAGACTTTTCTGATCTACTAGGGATGATGGCCAATTATTTTCTGAGTTTGCTGTCCATTGCATGCTTCGTATAAATTTACAAATGAGATCCTTTTTGGCATTGCTTCTGTACCTCTTATTTTTAATTTTGTAATAAAACCCCTAAATTTACATTGAACTAAACCTCAATTTTAATGATTTTATTTGATCAGTGTTGATGCTTTGGGAGGTGCCTAAATGCAGGGATATATTTCCTCATGAAAATGAGGTTTCACACTGACGCCAATCCAATCCAGTGAAATGTGACAAATCTGGTTGAAGTACATTTTTGGGTATCTCAATGTTGGAGATACTCTTTTGCTCCCACAGTCTTTTGTCTGTCTTTTTGAATTCCAAGTCCTTGCTTCCTAACACTACCTCCCTGAGAAGCCCTTGACTGCTCACCCTTGGTAGCGTTAGAGTCAAGTGCAGAAAGGGTTCCCTTTGCCCAGCTTCCAGAGCCATAGGAGGTAGAGCAGTAAAACGTGTGGCAAATGACCCCCACCACCACAGCTGTGTCCCAGTAGTCTCTGTATGTCCTGTGGATCGTGAATGGGGTCTGACACACCTCACTCCACACTGATGCCAAGAAATGCATGATTTAATTGAATGTCTGTCTCAGATTCGGCAGGAAACTCTAAAATCTTCTGTGTTCCCCTCCTATGTAGGCTGCAGTGTTTTAGTCAGCTCTCATCCTTCCTTTATTGACTTTGTGAGTGGCAGGACATCCTGCTCCTGGATAGCAGTTATGTTCTAGAATTTAAAGAAAAACATAAATAAAAATAAGGCTCTGTCATCTCCCTTTTTAAAATCAGTTGCATATAGCTCCACTGTCTGACAGGAAGTTCATGAGTCAGATGGTCACGTGCACTTTGTCTAAAATTGGCCATCTGCACTTTCCGTCAGCGCAGCAAGGCATACGTTGGCGTATAGCTCCAGACAATATGAGTCTGAACTGTTATTGATAAAAAACATTTATATGTAATCACATGGTTTCAACTTGTGCTGTCTTCACAAGCCTCCTGAAGGTCCCAGAAGCAAATGCTACCATTCTTGGAGGAAGCGCGCTCCAATCCTCAGAAGGTCAAGTTGGAATTCTGGGTCATCTTCTTATGAAGTGGTAGTGCAGTTCTTCAACCCAAAGGCTGTCTTTTTTCAGTAGGACTTTGGAGCAGTTGTGCCTTCTTAGTAATGCAACCTTTTCCTGCATTTGGCTCCTTTTTCTCAATGGTCAGATAACTGAAGGCCCACACAAGTCTATGAAATAGTATTAACTGCCTTAGAAATGTCCTTGATAACACAGTACATAAACGGAACAGCTTAACATATAATCAAATATTTTTCACCTCTAATCTACATTCAGGTGTGCTTTTTACACAATAATATAAATCCTATAAAGGCAGGATGCCTAAGAGAGTTGAACACTCATGGGTAAAATATGTGGATATGTGGAAGTTATGAGTCCATTCCAGAACTGAACCACCAGTCCCTCCGAGGACAATAAACTGAGTACCATTTAATTGAATAGAAACACATTACTTCTCTCAGGTATTACAGAAGTGAGCTCCGACAAATTGTATCAAAATGCTATTAGTATTTAATCATTTATCGTAATGTGAGTTCTGTCTTATTAACGAGTGCTCCTGAAATGTGATTGGAGCATTGATTGATTATTGCCTGTGTTTGGTAGTCAGAATACGTCTGCAGAGTTCTTTGTATTGTGCAGGTCCACTGGCGACCTGAGAAGATTCAATAGTAGTCAGCAGCGCACTCTTTGTACTGGGTCACAAACACCAACTTTTAAATGTATCATGCATATTCATCAGGCTCCTTGGCCTGCTGTGAGGTGTATTTCAATGACCTGTCAGTACAACTCGTGAATTTCATCTTTCAAAGTTGTGAATGGCATTTTCTTCCCTTGTTATATCTGGATTGAGTAACAATGTGGATCACACCAACGAAAGGATTGGAGCCCTTTGTTGCAAGATGACCTAAAATCCCAATTTCACATAGCAGGCCCTGTGTTCCACTGCACTGGGGATATTGGGGTCGATTTCTGAAAGAAGGTGGCAGTCTACCTTTTTCTAGTCATATACCTATCGTTGTCATAGATCTCCACATTTTAAAAGATTAATTACATCCCAGCTGTACTGGACGTCACCCACCTGCATGTATCTTTTTGTCATTTGCCAGTCAGCCCGCCCTACACAGGCGTGCAATGTCAAAATGTCTATGCCTCCACCTCCTCGGCTCTAACACCCCCCCCTTACCCATTCATGTGCCTATTGTCGCAGCTGCTGAAGGTACAGCAGACATGCCCACAAAATTCTCCAACTTCTGTTGACTGGAGTTATGGCCTCAAAGTTGGTCTCATTCAGAGTGTGTTTCTGGTCTTATAAAATCATTTACAGGTTGAATAGACTTTACATGTTTACAACCGAGTGGCGTAGCACGGTGCTGCACCAAAATTGGCATGGGCGTCTGCAGGTGGGGCGCCCCTCCCTGGATTTAGGTAGAGTCTGTTGTGCAGGCTCACAGTGCAGCATAACACTATGGCCACGGCCCCCGCCAAAAACAGTGCGGGATGTCATTGACCATGCTGGACCGATCACAGCGGGTGTCCCTCTCCTGAAAAAACATTCTGCAGAAACCATGGTTATGGATACAGGTTTAAGGGCATAGGTTTATGGACATGGGGCTATGGCTGCAGGGTGTGTGGTTAAGGGTACAGGGCAAAATGTACAAGGTGAAGTGCTATGTGTACATTGATAATAACATGGCTAGGATATAGATCGTTAATGGTATGGGCGCAGTGTTATCGGTAGAGGGCTAAATGCACAATGTTTATGGTTATGGATATAGGGAACTAATGCAAGGTAGAGAATGCAGAGTTATGGTTGTGTGTATAGGATTATGGGTACAGGGTGCAGGATTATGGGTGCATGTATAAGGCTAAAGACATATGTGTACAGGGTACATGGGTATAGCTACAGGCCTTAGGGTGCATGTGTAGGGTCACAGTGTTTTGAAAACAGTGTTAAGGGTGCAGGGCTAAGGGTACATAGTAAAGGGTAAAGGGCTAAGAGTTGTATTGCATTCTACTGTATTATAGACTTTATATTGTGCTTCATATCCATTTCTGTGGCAAAAAAGTGCTTTTTCAGTAGTGTAATACACTACATTATTGGAGAGAGTGTGGTAGGCAGAGCATTGTATTTGTTGTGTTCCTATGTGAGAAGTGTTTGAGTGTTGAGTGTGAGTGGCCAAAGCAGTGTTCCCGTCTTCCCATCTTGTCCTGGGGCACAGCACCTAGCAGTGTGATTCTAGAGAAGATATAAGAGGTAGACCCTCAAATTATAATTTTAGTTAGGACAACAATTTACATGCAGATACCCTGCACCTTCCTGACCAAAGTGGCAGTGTATTATGTTGAGTGTATACACTAAAAAGAGGATAATAACAGACAACCAAGTTGTCCATATGAATTAGCCATGCACCCTTTTTTGAAGGCAAATATATTGTAATTTGGTGTACAGATACAGCTCAGAAGCAAGGAAGAAGTCAAGGAGCAATCTAAGTTGGCAACCTGTGAAGAAACTGTGCAGTCTTTAAAAGGTCCAGTTTCCACCTACTCTTGTTAGGCCTAAGGACGCCAAACATTTGAGTAGAGGTTGATGCCTCAAACCCCTCTCATGATCCCAAAGACAGACAAACACCTGTTGGGCACACTCTTGTCACATGCAAGGGTGAGAGGTGAAGTGCTTGGTAAGATTTCTGCCCTGCCAGCCCTAGACCAGATCGGCCTACTCAGTGTTGATCTTATATCCTTAGCCCTCCATGTGAACCTAGTACTTTTCTTTAAATCCCAAAGACCCTTACTTTTTTTGAGTTTACATAAGGAGGTTTCCTCCTGAATGTCAAGAATTTCCTCTCAGGCAACTTCCACGTAATTAGTAATGGATGACATTTTAGGGTTGTAAAACAGACTATGTTGAAAGAAGACTTACCTGCTTCCATTGATATGGTTAGAATAGCAGCATTGTTTGGGTTTCGCAGATAAGTCACAGCAAATACTCAACAGAATACTGTGGCATTCAAAAGGAAGAGAATACATATTTACATTGAAGATTGAAAAATTTCTCATTAACAATGGTAGTTTGTTCTACTCATTTCATTCAGTGCTGTTAGGAGTCAAACCTGGACCTAATGGGCCAGAAAATTATTCTGAAAATAGGTATCTGTTTCTGCAATATGTAGAAGAATGTCTCATTGGATGCTATACCCTTTTTTCTGGGAATCACTCATAATGTTGCAATGGGTCTACAATTTATAACGGCCGGAGGTTGTATGATCACAACCAAGGAGGTAGCAATCCAGCTCTTCTAGTAGTTTGTGACATTTCTAATGTTATAGGTCTTGTTAAGGATGGTCATTGAGAAGCAGGACTAAAATGTGTATCTACTAGTTCCACTCATGGTGCTGTACAAATGGGTCCAGTATGTGTGTAGTCTATGACTGGACCAAAGAATATAAACCAGGTTGGAATCTGGAGTAATGCCTACGGGTTGTAGGTGTGTGAAGGTTCAGTTCCATCTAAGCATCATTTTAGAGATTCTGAATTTAAACATTTCCTCGCTCAAGCCTTTATCATGAGAGAAAATCAATCTGGATCAGTGTTCTTCTTTATACTGCTTTTCTGAATGGAAAACGGTGCTCAGAATATGAACTCTCTTAAGCTTTTTTTGTGAAGCATATCACGTACTGTATGTGCGTCATTGGTAAACCACCTTTCCCAGTATAGTTTTCATTAACATTATTTCGGCATGGTTCCACAAAAGTCTATCTGGGTGGAAAAATTCAGTCAATATAATATGTTTGTTCTCTTGAAGCCTCAAAAGAACTGTTCTTCAGTAGATAGCGACATGGGCTTTTCCCTCAACTTGGGAAACAGCCCTCTTGAACTCATCAAGGTAGAGGGCCAGCCCCACACAAATGGGCAGAGTGCACTCCATCTTACACGACCTGGCCTGCGCTGATTAATCCTCCCAAACTTCACCCAGCATGGGAGAGTGACCCACCAGCTGAGTACTTATATTACCCTCACCGCCATGCCCCTCATTGGTTCATCCTGGTCACTAGAAGCATAATAGTAGTAGTAGCCCACAATACCTTGACAATGGCATGCTCTTGCGTATAGCACCATACGAATGAAGATCTTACATTGGGAAAGCCAGTTTAAAACAGCATGATCCATACATTGTGTGAAATGCTATCTAACACGTAATACTGAAATGACTTAGTGACACACTTCACTTTAAGGCAGTTTTTTCCCTGATAAAATAACCAGTCTCATTTGTGAGAAACAATTGAATACTTATGAGAGGACCTTCCCAAACACTGTACCAAGAGCATCTGCTTAAACACAGAAAGGAATAAGAAAATCTCAATAAACCAAGATGGATTCAGATGATAAAAGATGGAGAAAGGTGTGATATATCTATTTCTTGTGAGGAATATTTATCTCTTAGTTTAGAGCCTGTTTCTTTGGGAGATCTCTGAAGGTTGTGGCAGTGCTGGAAAGTATAGACAGTAACATCTGCTGAAGAGCAATTTGACACAAACCTATTTTCTTTGCTGTGGGGTTTCAAGGTTTTTAGCACCTCTTTTTTCAACCTGGGGGGGGGGGCAGGCAGTTTTTGAGTCCACTGAGTCAAAGGCCGTAAAGATATTCAGGCTTATCTCCCATAATGCACATCGTTACACTGGGGTAGGTAAATATGCAGTTGAGGAGCTAATCCAATCAGTCTAGTGCAACAAGATGTCTTGAGGCTTCTCTTGTGCTGCCTTGTGGCAAGACCTTAGCGCATCAGGATTTGCTGGTTGGTCTACCAGGGCATGGTGTTGCTGATGCTGAATCAGTTAATGCAACTGTGGCTGTCCATCTACCAGTGTTTTCAATAACTTCCACGTCATGATGCCCACATCGTCCCACCTTGAAAATTGTTTGTTGGCACTCCATGGGTAATAAAGGTGGATGGAGCTAGTGTTGTGATGTATACAAGTATTGGTTCACACACAATTGCAGTGGCAAAATATCAAAGTTCCTTACATGATTCCCTGTAGTTTGAGTAATTCTATTCCGAGGGTCTGGTCTTCTTGTCCCCCTGAAGAATTAAAGGTAAGAGCTGAGGGACATATTTATACTCCGTTTGCGCCGGAATTGCGTCGTTTTTTTTTACGCAATTTCGACGCAAAACTAACTCCATATTTATACTTTGGCGTTAGACGCGTCTAGCGCCAAAGTCCATGGAGTTTGCGTCATTTTTTAGCGTGGACACCTACTTTGCGTTAATGAGATGCAAGGTAGGCGTTCACGTCTAAAAAATCGACTCCGAGGCATGTGCGTCGGATTTATACTCCCGGGCAAAATTCACGCCCGGGAGTGGGCGGGTAAACAAAAATGACGTGCGGCCGCTTTTGCGCCGTTTTTAAGCGCCTGCAAAAGGCAGGCGTTAAGGGACCTATGGGCTCTGAAGGAGCCCAGAGGTGCCCTCCCATGCCCCCAGGGACACCCCCTGTCACCCTTGCCCACCCCAGGAGGACACCCAAGGCTGGAGGGACCCATCCCAGGGACATTAAGGTAAGTTCAGGTAAGTGTTTTTTTTTTGGTGGCATAGGGGGGCCTGATTTGTGCCCCCCTACATGCCACTATGCCCAATGACCATGCCCAGGGGACATAAGTCCCCTGGGCATGGCCATTGGGCAAGGGGGCATGACTCCTGTCTTTGCTAAGACAGGAGTCATTTCTATGGGGGTTGGGAGTGAAAATAAATGGCGCAAATCGGGTTGAGGTGAAAAAATTGCCTCAACCTGACTTGCCCCATTTCTTGACGCCCTAGCCCCATATCCCCCTACGCCGGCGCTGCCTGGTGTACGTCGTTTTTTTTAACGCACACCAGACGGCGCCGGCGGCTAACGTCATTCAATAAATACGGTGCCCGCATGGCGCTTCAGAATGGCGTTAGCCGGCGCTAATTTTTTTGACGCAAAACTGCGTTAGCGCAGTTTTGCGTCAAAAAGTATAAATATGGGCCTGAGTGTTTTGTTGTCCATTCCCTTAATCATCCTCTTCTTTGGTGACTGTTTTGCAGCAGCCTGAGGAGGAGATATATGAGAAATATAAACACAACAGCACTGTTATTTTAGATTTAATTGCTGGAGTTAGACCCTATGTAGAGTAGAGGTACACAAAAGACTGTTGTTATACCAACCTACATCCACATTCTTTGTGGCCTATACTTTTTATCCTCAGGAAGCTATTAAAGGGTTGATGCCACAGTTGGAGTAGTTCTGACACAGTGCTCTTTCATGACTTTTTAAATCCAATGCTGCTAAACATACATTACCTTATGGTTTTTCCAAACAAACAACAAGATTTGCGGTAGACAAAATTAGATTTTTTCTGAGTGGCACATCTCCCCCAGGTCATAGGCAGTGTCTTAATCTGCTGTCCTAATGACACAGAATATTTGTATAGAACTTGGAAGAGGCAGCACTCCTTGAACATTTAGATAGTTTGCAATACTCTAAATTATGGGCCTGGTGACCAAGAGCCTTATTTATGGCATGGTTTGTGTCGCTCTTGCACCACACAACATGGTGCAAGAGTGATGCAAACCTTAAGTGAGATTTATGAAGCTACGCAAGACCACCTTGTGTGGCCCTGTGTGGCTTCATAAATCTCGAGGAATGCAATGCAGCACAAATTGCTGAGTTACATTACTCTGCACCAGGGAGGCGTTTCCATGGGTGCTGCGTGGGTGTTCCGGTGCAACATCTTTGGATTTTAATGCATTCCCAGATTAAGAAGAAATTGTAATCCTGGGAATGGGCCAAAAAGATACACCTTCCCAGGAGAGCTGTAACAAGGAGAAATATGTTTATTCTGCAGGACTCATAGAAAGAGTAGGAATCCTCTACGAATTGTTTTTGTGAAGGAAAGTGACCCTCCTTGCACAAAAACAATTGTGCATGCAATGCAGGCACCCTTGCACCATGGCGGGACCAGGATGTCGCCACTTGGATGAGGAGACAGAGGGGGCGCCCAGCAAGTCAGGGAGCCCTCACAGAAGCAGGCAGCACCCGCAGAAGTACCGGATCAGGCACTTAGAAGAGGAGTGAACCGGAGTCCACCCGAAGTCAGAAAGGGGAGTCCCACGACGACGGAGGACAACTCAGAGGGTTGTGCACTGCAGGTTAGAGTGTCGGGGACCCAGGCTTGGCTGTGCACGAAGGAAATCCTGGAAGAGTGCACAGGAGCCGGAGCAGCTGCAAATCATGCAGTACCCAGCAATGCAGTCTAGCGTGGGGAGGCAAGGACTTACCTCCACCAAACTTGGACTGAAGAATCACTGGACTGTGCGAGTCACTTGGACAGAGTTGCTGAGTTCCAGGGACCACGCTCGTCTTGCTGAGAGGGGACCCAGAGGACCGGTGATGCAGTCTTTTGTTGCCTGCGGTTGCAGGGGGAAGATTCCGTCGATCCACGGGAGATTTCTTTAGAGCTCCTGGTGCAAGAAGGAGGCAGGCTACCCCCAGAGCATGCACCACCAGGAAACAGTCGAGAAAGCCGGCAGGATGAAGCGATACAAGGTTGCAGTAGTCGTCTTTGCTACTTTGTTGCGGTTTTGCAGGCGTCCTGAGCAGTCAGCGGTCGATCCTTTGGCAGAAGGTGAAGAGGGAGATGCAGAGGAACTCTGGTGAGCTCTTGTATTCGGTATCTGAAGAATTCCCCAAAGCATAGACCCTAAATAGCCAGAAAAGGAGGTTTGGCTACCTAGGAAGGAGGATAGGCTAGTAAGAAAGGTAAGAGCCTATCAGAAGGAGTCTCTGACATCACCTGATGGCACTGGCCACTCAGAGCAGTCCAGTGTGCCAGCAACACCTCTGTTTCCAAGATGGCAGAGGTCTGGGGCACACTGGAAGAGCTCTGGGCACCTCCCATGGGAGGTGCAGGGCAGGGGAGTGGTCACTCCCCTGTCCTTTGTCCAGTTTTGTGCCAGAGCAGGGCTGGGGGATCCCTAAACCGGTGTAGACTGGCTTATGCAGAGATGGGCAGCATCTGTGCCCATCAAAGCATTTCCAGCGGCTGGGGGAGGCTACTCCTCCCCAGCCCTGACACCTATTTCCAAAGGGAGAGAGTGTAACACCCTCTCTCTGAGGAAGTCCTTTGTTCTGCCTTCCTGGGCCAGGCCTGGCTGGACCCCAGGAGGGCAGAAACCTGTCTGAGGGGTTGGCAGCAGCAGCAGCTGCAGTGAAATCCCGGGAAAGGCAGTTTGGCAGTACCCGGGTTCTGTGCTAGAGACCCGGGGGATCATGGAATTGTCTCCCCAATGCCAGAATGGCATTGGGGTGACAATTCCATGATCTTAGACATGTTACATGGCCATGTTCGGAGTTACCATTGTGACGCTATACATAGGTAGTGATCTATGTATAGTGCACGCCTGAAATGGTGCCCCTGCACTCACAAAGTCCAGGGAATTTGCCCTGACCAATGTGGGGGCACCTTGGCTAGTGCCAGGGTGCCCACACACTAAGTAACTTTGCACCCAACCTTCACCAGGTGAAGGTTAGACATATAGGTGACTTATAAGTTACTTATGTGCAGTGGTAAATGGCTGTGAAATAACGTGGACGTTATTTCACTCAGGCTGCACTGGCAGGCCTGTGTAAGAATTGTCAGATCTCCCTATGGTTGGCAAAAGAAATGCTGCAGCCCATAGGGATCTCCTGGAACCCCAATGCCCTGGGTACCTCAGTACCATATACTAGGGAATTATAAGGGTGTTCCAGTATGCCAATGTGAACTGTTAAAATTGGTCACTAGCCTGTTAGTGACAATTTGTAAAGCAGAGAGAGCATAACCACTGAGGTTCTGGTTAGCAGAGCCTCAGTGAGACAGTTAGGCATCACACAGGAAACACATACATATAGGCCACAAACTTATGAGCACTGGGGTCCTGGCTAGCAGGGTCCCAGTGACACATAACAAACATACTGACAACATAGTGTTTTAACTATGAGCACTGAGTCCTGGCTAGCAGGATCCCAGTGAGACAGTGAAAACACCATGACATATACTCACAAACAGGCCAAAAGTGGGGGTAACAAGGCTAGAAAGAGGCTACTTTCTCACCACCCCATACCTGGATAATGAGCAGGTGGGTTGTCTGTTGGTCTGCTGGCAGGCCTCCCAGGTGTTTGGAGCAACAAGGACAAGTCTAACAGCAATGCAACAACATGGTACAGCCTACGATGGCTGGCTCACTGGATTATTCCCCTCTAACCTGGTTAGGGGTAGCCTGTCGTTTCATAATAAAATGTGTTGTTCTGAGAACTGCCCTTAAATGATAAAACATCTTATCTGTATAGGATAGCCATTGTACTCTTTGGATAGGCAATCCTCAGTAAATTATCATGTACAACTTTGTTCAGCTGATAAAAAAAAAAAAAACAGCACAGCTAAAATGAAGCTTTTGCTGATATAATAAAAGGAATACAATGAAATGTAACTAGGTGAGAGGGCACAGGCCTCAAACTCAGAACTAAAAGAAAGGAGCCCATGCAAAGCGGTAAATTAACCCCACTACTCTACAAAGTCACTAAATTAAAATAAGCTTAACTTCCTTGTAGCTGTGGCATAGAGCAGACAGGCTTAATTCAGAACAATATAAAAAGCATTCATGTGGCACCAAAACAATTATAAATTCAAAACAACAAACTATAAGAAAATCACAAACCGAATTAGAAAAATAGAGTGAACTTTAACAAACAAAATGACACCAAAATGACAGCATTCAAATAAGCATAACCATATATATAAGTTTTTTAAGTTCTAAGTGAATATAGCTCCAGATAGCGCTATGTACTAGTGATAGTCTATGGAAACAGTAGGCTGGGACCCAGACATGATTTCAGGCCAATTATGATGGAGCATTGGCTGGATACACCAAACAGGTTTAATACAGTCAAATATTTCATCTTCTGATTTAGTCTTTTTTATGGAGCTTAAAATCTTTTTGAAGAGCAAGCCTAAAGCTGTATCTGAGGATGCTGCATCGAAACTGGACACCATTACTGTGAGGTACCCTTGATGCCTTGTCGGTCTTGCAAGTCCAAAATTGCCTAAGTCCCATCTTTGCAGAGTTTCTGGAGCAGATTCTCTAGGTCACTTTTATAGGTCATCGGACCTCAGGGACAGCAGTTAGGGGCCAGGACTCACTCCAGCAAAGGTCACCAGCAATGTCAAGGCCAGTTCGAGTAGGTACTGGTCAACTGGTCACTTCAAGAAAAAGGCCTCTTGCAGCTTGTTGTGTCTCTGAAGCTACACAGGAGGTCAGCCAACTGAATCTTGGAGTCCTCATCTTTGTTCTGGGTACAAAAGGGAAGAGGTCCCATCCTTCACAGCTCTTATCATGTCACAGACAGCAGGTCCAGTCCTCTTCGGATCTTTTGCGGATGCAGAAAGTGTTCTGAGCAGTGTAACCAAAGAAGGGGTGTAATGTGGGACCTAATTGATAAACACAATCACTTACACTGTAAACACTTCAATTGATCACCTGTATATTGGAATATTAATCACCAAAACAATCAGTAGAGTCTTAATCCGCAGAGCTCAAAACCTGCTTCCTCAATACTCCTGGCTGCAGCTGATTTGTAAATCACCATACATGTATCACAACAGTAGTGTACATATTGGCATACTTCTACACATTCATAAATTACAACAGTACTCTCTATATTGGCATACTAGTACACATTACACTGTATTGCAAACACTGGTCTAATAATCCATAAAGCACATTGTTACATTTAACACAATTATAACATAGATATACAAAATGGCACAAAAGATGGTGACTTAAAAGATTTTTCTCCTGTCTTCCATTGTTTATAGAAATAAATCTGGGACTATTTTAGGACAATTTTTATGTAAAGTCCACAGTCAGAGGTAATCCTCGTATATGGTGCACAAACTGAAGACCCCTTTGTCTTCAGCTCCTTTGGCCTGTGCACCTCTAATTACTTCAAGGATAGACCTTTAATTGCTTGAGGCTTCTCCAAATAAGTGTTGATGCGTTTTGGCCTTTATGACTTTAGGTCTCCTCAGGACAGTGAAAGAACGAAGACCTAGTAAAGAAATATGTAAACAGTGTACTGTCACTGCCTTTGTTGGCTCAACTTTACTCATTTGAGTCCTGAATCACCAGAAGTGCACGGTAAGTCAGTGACATGCAGATCCTAAAAAGTATAATACACTAAAACCTCTGATGTGGTGCATTGTACATGGTGCTCAAGTTGTATTTGTCAAGGCAATCAGTGTTCATTCAAAGGGCTGCACCAAAGTTACTCAGCAAAAAGGTGCAGCTGGAAGGTGTAATTGGTGGGAGGAAAGAAGAACCAGAAAAAGAGTGCTCCAACATCTCCTCCCTAGCCATGAGGGGGAAAGCAAAATGCCTCTAGCACAAAAATTACTTTAGATGGCACTAGAACTTCTACAAGCATACCTCTCAACAGGCTGTCTCATCTGTGATTATGACACCTCAAAGTGTTGCGGTATATGCAGCACTTCTAAAGTAACAGTTGTACCAAAATGTAAATACATCTACATATCAATATAACCGTTTCAAAAGCTGCATTCTATCGCTCACTTATAGGTGGGAGACCTTACCTGGTGTGAGCGTGGGCTGAGGCAAGCTGTCGAAAGCGGGCGTGCACAGCACCAGACCCCCGTTGCTGTGCCTCTGCTGAAAGTTTAGTGAGGTTACTACTGAGGTATGGTGTTGAACTCTCAGACGTAATTGTCCTGAGGTATCCGATAGTCACTCTGTCATTTCTACTGCCGCCTCCTACATGTGTGAGAATCCTCTTTCGGGCCGTGGTCTAAAGAAATCCCACGATTCAGGTAGCTGCTAAGTCAGTACTATGGGCATCTGCCTTGTGAGTGTGAAGGATCTGGTTGTAGTGTCGCACTAGTGACGTAACTGGTCGCGAGCCACTACCATCTGGAGGTGAGAGATGACCTGAGGGGAGCCTCTCCGACTCCCCTCCCTGTATGTGGTGTGTGGTGGTGACCGGCAGGTCACGTGAACAAACTTATAAAATAAAGTAATGCTGGCAGGGCGGGGTCAGACGGAGACAGAGACCCTACTGGTGACTCTGCTGGCAGATAGTTAAATACAAAAGGCCTCCTTGTCATATTTACTGCACCAGCGATAGCGCACGCAATAATTGTACCAACCAGGCACACATGGTAGAGATCAACCCTGCCCTCACAACTGATGTTGTGATTCCCAGAATTGAAAAGATTATAGCCACTCACGGTCTCATCTCTGAAATAAGGACGGACCACGGTCCTCCCTTCCAGAGCAATGAGCTTGCATCGTACTTTGAGAACACTGGTATCGGCATAGGCGGATCACATTGAGATGGCCCCCAGTGAATGGAGATTTCGAGAGATTCATGAGGACATTAAACAAGGTTGTTCGTATTGCTGCAGCAAGTGGACAATCGTGTGAATATGCCATATACTCATTCTTACAAAACTATTGACAGGCTCCACACTCCACTACTGGTCAAGCACCAGGACATGTTTCTCTGGGTAGGGTGGTGGTGGACTCTATTCCTCATCACCGGCAGTGGGTGCCTGAGGCCATTGATGGTTTTCGGGTTCACCAGAAATGGATCAATGTCAACAGGAAAGCTAGCCACCTACATCATGCACAAGAGTCGGATTTGAAAGTAGGAGACACTGCACTCTTACAGGAGAATTCCTCTGGAATCAAATTCCGCCTGCCTTTTGACAAGAACCCTTGGACCATCATCCGACGAACGGATCCATGATTGTCACCAAAAGAGGAGATTCCACTGTTACATGGAACATCTCCATGTTCAAGAAGTTTCACTCTTCGCTAACCTCTGGTGACAATGAGTCCGATTCAATTTTGTCCAGAGGTGACCATCTGGAGGTGAGAGATGACCTGAGGGGAGCCTCTCCAACTCCCCTCCATGTATGTGGTGTGTGGTGGTGACTGGCAGGTCACGTGAATAAAGTTATAAAATAAAGTAACGTCAGCAGGGAGGAGTCAGACGGAGACGGAGACGGAGAGCATACTGGTGACCCTGCTGGCAGATAGTTAAATACAAAAGGCCTCCTTGTCATATTTACTGCGCCAGCGATAGCGCACACAATAATTGTGCCGCACAGGCCCACAACACAACACTGGTCGGGGGTTTAATCAATAAGAGAGAGTCATGTGGTTTCCAGGAACTAATTGTGTTCCGTCTGCCCTCTTGGGAGTGAAAAAGCATACACAAGAGGGATAAAGCGTGTACCCCTGTTTGCCTAATGTGCCAGGTCTCTCCGTAAAGTGCTGAGCTCAAATCACATGACTACGTCGGGCAAATCTGAATGCGCCTGCCTTACTGAGTGTCAGAAAACTTGCAGAAAAAATCTGGAGTGCTTCTAGACTGTCACTTGCTTCTACATACTGACTGATGAAAAGTTGCACAAATGTATCTCTTGATGGCTTGCACACATTTCTTGGGGGGTGGGGGTGTTACACCAGGATCAATAAGTCAAATTAAAAATAAAAATAAATGGCCCTTTAGTAGGAGTGCACCAAATACAATGCCCAATCATGGACGACCATTAGCAAATAGAATAGTCATTTCCCTGTGGAGGATAAGTTGAAAAAAGAACATTACTAAAGAGCGTTAAAAGTGATGTCCTCCTCCTTCTCATGTTCCAAAGAAAGAGATTGACCAGCTGTATTGATAAAATCCAAAGTAGATTGCAAAATCATACATTAATTAAGACCCACATTTCATCCAGGTCCTTAAGACCATTTGTCGCTGTGGTGTATTTCTCAATCATTCATGCCTCTATTCTAGCCAACATTGCAGTCAGAGATGACCCTTTGTGCTTCTTTTGAAAAATGTTCCAAACTGTCCATCGGATATCCTTTTCATTGTGGTTGTAACAGGTACATTGTATCTTTGACATATGTTGTAGTATTCAGAATTTTACTGCCTGGATGGTCTGTGCTATATATATATAATATATATATATGAGTCCACATGGGCACTGAATGCAGCAGATGACCTGTTTTGTATTGCAGTTTGAAACCTTAACTTGCATATGCGTTTTGCCATTAATGTTGATTGTTTTTGTGCCACTGGTGAACCGACAGGCACTGCACTGATTGCATTTGAAATGCCCACTAATGGCATGCAATCCTAGCATTTCTTTAAGTTGTGTTTTCTTTTCTATAGGGCATGTAGCTCTAACTAGGTGGTTATGTAGGTTTTTTCCTTTTCTAAAGGAAAACAATGGGTTTGGAATCTCCAGAGGACTCAATATTCTCCAAAACGTCTGTATTTTATTCTTTACATTAATTGTCTTTGAATTATATGTAAGAAAGCATGTCCTCCTGACATATTTTTGTAGTCAGCTATGTTTCATGTGGTGTAAACCATGTCCTCTTTGGGTATCTTCTATTCACCAATTTGTTGACTAAAGTACTGGCATTTTCAAAATAGTCTTTTTTTTATGAGCAACACCTCAGAATATGGAGAAATTGCCCATACAGTAGATTCTCTTTTAATGTTCATTGGTGATGTCTTGAAAAATGTAGGAGAGTATTGCAGTCAGTTGGCTTGGTAAACAAGCTGACCTCAATCTGACTGTCTCTGTTCAGTATCAATATATCAAGGAAAATGATCTTTTTCCTATTGCAAGACATGCTACACTTTAAATCTGGTGTGCGCTTTTAATCCATCCTAGGAAGGAGTCAAGGGCAGTCCTGCTCCGTTCCCACAATAGTAAGATATGATCAATGTAAAAAAAACAGTGTGAAATGTTTGCTCTATATGGGTTGTCATCTGTGTATACTCACCTTTTTTCAAAATATGACATTACCTGATTTGCTACCTTGGATGTGAAGCTGCAGCCCATTGCTACTCCCTTCACATGCACATATAGGTCATCTTTGAATATAAAAAAGTTGTTTTATAGGAGTCAGGTCAACTAGAAATTCTTTGGGACCTCATGTAATCTGGTCTAGAGCCTAAGATGTCTTTCATGACTTTAAGTGCCTCGTCCTGTGGTATGTTTGTGTACAGTGACTCAATGTCTGAAGTGACTAATATTTGTTTAGTGTCATCAAATAGAAGGCCTTCCACTTTATTGATGACATCCATTGAATCTCGCAAGTATGCCTGTGTCTCTGCTATGAATGGCTTGAGGAAAGTGTCTATATATTGGGCACAGGTTTCAAATATGGATCCGCATGTTGAAATTATAGTTGGCACTAGTTAGACTAGTTAGTCGATTGGAGAGACTTCTGGCTCATCCCTACCCAATAGCACGTAGGTTCCTGGGGGCAATCCTATCCACTTTTTCAGCAGTTCCTGTTTACTCTACTGCAAATGGTCAAACAATCCAACAGTGCACCTTACTCCTCAATTTCAAGATGGACAAATCCTTCCTCTCTTGTGAAGAGCATATGTGCCCGCCTAGAAGTGTGGGCAGGGAAATGAACAGTTAGTTCCTCTGTGGTCACTCAAAAAGGGTTCTGGGTGTAGCTGCTCTTTCACTTGGTTTTGTGTCGGCCTGGCTAGGGTTAGGGACAAGGGCTCTTACTTGTGAAAAGCAGGTCGCTATACAAATTGATGATGTTCCTGGGCCTACCCTAACTGGTCTTCCTGCAAAGGGAAGAAAAACACCTACCCACACCCCGGTCATAGTTCCTGCTCTGGGAGCAATTTTCACACCTCATTAAGACCAGGCACTGGCATACCAGCTGTCAATAGGCTAATGACACTTAGGGCCTCATTACAATGTTGGCGGGCGGAAAAGCCCATACGCCGAAGTTCCGAAGGCGAGGTTGCCACCATTGTGACTGCCTCCCCACCGGGTCCATTACAACTTTCCCGCTAGCCGAGCTGGAACGGCCTAGAGCATTGTCTCCGGCTCATGATAGAGACGATGGCAATGCCGTAGTGCGCAGGGTGCGCCAGCACCCTCGCAATGTTTCTTCTACAGCAGACAGTGAACATGGCGACGGTGCTGGCCAGGGGGTTCCCTGCACTGCTCATACCAAGTGCATGGGCAGTGCAGGGCCCCCTGGGGCCCCCTGCACCTGTTCTCTACCAGCCTTTTCATGGCAGTGAAGCCACCATGAAATAGTGTGTGGACAACGAAGTCGCAATCCCCACGGCAACGCTGCTCTGGCGGATTAGGACAGCTGGGACCGCCAGACTGCCGGGACAACTAATCCTGGTGGTACTGGCAGTTCCAACCAGATTCAGTGTTGCCATTAAAAATAGCTTTTGGGGGCTAGTCACCAGAGAACCACAACAATTTTAAATTTGCGCATCTTTCACTTTTAAAGGTCAGGCACCCCATCTCATGGGCAACTTGTAGGGGTGACTTATCTATATATAAGAGAAGAGTTTCTCTCCTGTCAAAAAGGATTATTTACAAACAGTTGGAGGTAGGTTTTTAGGCTGCTCCAGTTTAACTGTGTTTACAGTGGCAGCACGAGCACCTTGCTCTTTAACAGGAGTAAAGTGCACAGAGTTAAAAAAAACAGCCAAAATAGGGTACAGAAATGGAAGAAAATATGAATTTTCTAGATATATTCTGTATGTTCCAGTCTTTTCCCAGTGTCAATTGTCATACAGACCATCCTCTTTCTCCACTGTCTGTCTATCAGTTGTGTTTTTGGGCTTTCTTCCACCGTTATGCCACCCTCCCAATGACCTTGGTTGGACTCTCCCAAATCTTCTCTGTTGTTCCTGATGTCACTTCAGAAAATAATGTTTTTTCCCATGGCCATTCTACCACTAGGTCTCTCCCTGCAATCCCCATTGATATGACTGTGAGTTAAGCCCTCCCACTCATAAGTGGGCCCCTAAGCTACAGTTCCTGTCATAGAATCATGGATTTCTTACAGCCGACACGCACCACATTTCGCCACTCAGTGAATGGTATAAGAATCCTCCGTCTACTTTGTCAAGGTTGCAGGAGAATTTTAATAAAACACTTCTATGCCTGAATAACAACACCATCACAGGCTCAGAAAGAAAAGCACACTTCCCTCACCCTAGGCATTCAAATGGGATGATTCTTTTCTGCATTGTCGCACAAAGCACTCACACTGATTGTACAGACTGAATCATGTTTGACTATTGAACTACCTCTCTTTGGGGTGCAGATAGCAACAAACAGGGAGTGGACAAGTAATTGGGTGATTCTAGAGTCCTAAAGTTGAATAGCCCTTTTCCAGCGGCTACAGTCAGAGGCAATAATGGCACAGACGGTCTTAAGATTGATTTATTTTTTGCGTGACATGAGTCTCGTCTTAAGAAGAACTGCTGATTATGTAGGTACAAGAAAACATGTCTGCTGTCTTTTCAGACTGGGGAAACTGACTAGAGGAGTGAAACGAAACAACCAACATATTGAAAACGTGAACGTGACAGTCCACGTTTTAGCTTGGCTTCCTGTAAGTGTGAGTTCAGTGATTAGCACTGTTAGAAATTGGGTCTTTGGTTGGCAGTCAGGTTACCCCCTGTCAAAGCAAGGCCCCTTAATCTAGTCAGGGCAAAGGAGAATCACACCCGGTTAACCCCCGCTCACCTCCTTGGTAGCTTAGCACGAGCAGAAAGGCTTAATCCAGAGACAGTGCGTAATGTATTTGTACCAACACACACAGTAATACATTGAAACACTACAAAATGGACACCACACAGGTTTAAAAAAATAGTAAATATTTATCTAAGTAAACAAGATCAAATACGATACAAATCCACAATGCACAATTAAAAATATGACTTTAGCAATTCAAAACACCAAAATAGTGCCTAGAAGCACAAATGCTGCAATTTGATGTTAAGCGTCATTGTGACAGAGTAGTTTCCCACAATGCGACACCACTGGCGCCGTTTACAGAGTCACATGGACCCCCAGGTATAGTACCTTAGCAAAAGTGTGGAAAACAGGCCGGTGCACAGAGTCGGGGAGCAAGGCATCGCTGGGTCCGATGCGGTGTCGGTTCCGGTGCTGCGAGACGAAGGAGCGTAGGCGTCGCAAAAAGGTGTTGGATCCATGCTGTGGAGCGGTGAAGGTGAGGCGGCGTCTGTTGCGAGGAGTCAGTCCCGGGGCACCACTGGCAAAGTCAAAATCTGGCAAAGTCATGATGCTGCGGGACGACCTCACGGGGTCGCAGTCACTTCACAGGGTCACAGGTGCTGCGACGGAGTCGGGTGTCACGAATGTCAGTGCTACAACACTCCGATCTTGCGAGTTCTTGGGACGTCAGTGACGCGGGCCTGCAATGTCGTGCTTCTGCGAGGTCCAAGGCTTCAGATGCAGGCAGTGTCATGGTTTCTGTGCAGCTGCGTCCTTACGAAGTCGCATGATGTCGTTTCATAGGATCTTACCAGAATTTCACTCTCGGGGGCCCAGAAACTGAAATGGCACTCTTTGACAAGCTAGAATCAACAGCATGCAGACTCAGAGACTGGTTGGTGAAGCCTTTGCTGTCCGAGGCTTCAAAAACAGAAGACAAGCTCAGTCCAAGCCCTTGGAGATTCTTCTCAAGCAGGGATGCACAACAAAGTCCAGTCTTTGTCCCCATTCACAGGCAGACACAGCAACTGCATGATACCCTAAAAAGCAGTCACAGGCAGGGGCAGAACTTCTCCTCAGCTCTTCAGCTCTTCTCCTTGGCAGAGTTTCATCTTGTTTCCAGAAACAAATCTTGAAGAAATCTAAAGTCTGGGGTTTTGGGTCCAATGCCTATATCCCTTTCAGCCTTTGAAGTTGCCCAGACCCACACCAGGGGGTTGGAGACTGCATTGTGTGAGGGCAGGCACAGCCCATTCAGGTGTGAGTGACCACTCCTCCCACTACTCTAGCCCAGATGGCGCATCAGGAAATGCAGGCTACACCCCAGCTCCCTTTGTGTCACTGTCTAGAGGATATTCACAAACAACACAACTGTCAGTCTGACCCAGAGAGGGAATCCACAAACCGGCAGAATCACAGAATGGTTAAAACAAGAAAGTGCCTACTTTCTAAATGTGGCATTTTCAAACTAACAATCTAAAAACCAACTCCACTAAAAGATGTATTTTTAAATTTTGAGTTCAGAGACCACAAACTCCATATCTCTATCTGTTCTCAAGGGGAAATTGCATTTAAAAGATATTTAAAGGCAGCTTCCATGTTAACCTATGAGAGAGATAGGCCTTGCAACAGTGAAAAACTAATTTAGCAGTATTTCACTGTCAGGACGTGTAAAACACATTGGTACATGTTGCACCTTTAACATACACTGCACCCTGCCCATGGGGTTCCTAGGGCCTACCTTTGGGGTGCCTTACATGTAAAAAAAGAGAAGGTTTAGCCTGGCAAGTGGGTACACTTGCCAGGTCAAATTGACATTTTAAAAGTGCACACACAGACACTGCAGTGGCAGGTCTGAGACATGTTTATATGGCTACTCGTGGATGGCACAATTAGTGCTGCAGGCCCACTAGTAGAATTTGATTTACAGGCCCTGGGCACCTCTAGTGCACTGTACTAAGGACTTACTAGTAAATCAAAAATGGCAATCATGGAAAAGCCAATTACACATACAATTTCACATAGGGAGCACTTGCACTTTAGCACTGGTCAGCAGTGATAAAGTGCCCAGAGTAGCAAAAACAGCAAAAACAGAGTCCAGCACATAGCAACAACCTGGGGAGCAGAGGCAAAAAGTTAGGGGACCCCGCCAAGGATGCCAGGTCTAACAGGCACCATTCTGCCTCGGACAGTAGCATCCAATAACTTGGACCGTTACTGGTCTGCTTTTCTTGGCTCACTGTCTTTTATGTTGGTTGGCCTAAGCTCCTTGCTAAGCTGCCTGTGGTGTATCACAAACAGCCAGATTTCGGGGTATCACTTTTCTGTTTTTCTTGATTTACTAACACAGCTGTCACCGTTGTTACAGTTTCTGCTGGAACCTCAGATCTTACTTCTCTGTCTCATGTGTTATACAGATTTCTAAATAAATTAAAGCTGAATGAAAAAGCCTACTTATGTTTAAAATGCATATGAAATAAGTTGAAATAAGAAACTATCCCTTTGCATGGTAGGTAACGAACTGCGAAGCATTCTTTAGTCAACATCACTGTTTACAAAGAAAGAATGGATAAATATGTAATTGTTCGTCTTCCTCTTAAAACTAATAACAACACCTTTTAGAGAGAGAGAGAGAAGGCTCGGCAAAGGAATAAGCTAATCCTCCCTGGCACATCGGCAATACGCAATGAGGGCCTTGAATGGTGTATTCCAGTGAGAGCCCAAACGCTTAATTTGTGCCGGTGTTTAGAGGTGGTGGGTAGAGGTGCTCCATTTTTGGGACCAGGGCTTATTTTTCACTTTCACTTGTTGACTCATGGCAAAAGAGAGAAAGGCAGAAAGGGAAGAAAGGAGGAGGAATACAAAGGCAGTAGTATACTGGCAAGGAGAAAAAGCTGGAATGAAAAAGAACCTGGTAGAGGGAAATAAAGAGGCATGAGGTCTGGGGTGCAGCAAGACCTTTTGTTTGGAAGCCGTTGTATTCAGCAACCTGATGGTGGCTCCTAAGAAAAGTTGTGGACCCCTGCACTTATTTGTTTTACAAATTGGGCATTAACTATCCGTTTGCTCACATCCACCAGATGCAGTGTATTTAGCATTATATTACGTTTGGATTTGATGTGCTATTTTCCTCGATTTGTTTTGATGCACTCAGTGCTATTTCGGGGCAAACAAAACAAAAGAGCAATCAATGCTCATAGTTTATCTACAACAGACAACGAGGAAGTCGATTTTTGCTGCTGCAAAACAGTACTGGTTATCACACAAACAAGCAAAAAAACACGTTATTCGCAAATGTATATCCTGAGGCAAACAGCATTATGTTGTGCAGCCTAGCACAGATCACAAGAAATACACCCATTTTATCTATTCCTACTCCAGACGCACAACTTCAGTTACTTTTGAACGCCAGGATCGTGTCCTTTTGAGCTTATTTTTCTGGTGTTCATGATGAACTGATATTTTCAATGGAAAAATCAGTGTTGTATTTTAAATCGCCAATCGTCATGAGCTATTAAAATGATCAACATTATTTAGATATTGTACTTTCAAATAACTTAAATTTCATTGTCTGCTACTAAAACAAGCTATATGTCAAATACATAATAGCAACTGCATAACAAAATCAGTTTCTATTGTTAGGATCATGTGAACACTGGATGTCGAACACGAGCTGTGGCCATTAAATAAATAATAGATAAAGAAACGTTTATAGAGCTACCCATCTATATTATTCAAATTATAGTAATGTGCTGCCACCACCTTGTACTATGCAGCATATTTTAGGGTAATGTATACGGCCAGAAGGAAATAGCAAAGAAGAGCCCAAGATACAAATTAGCATCAAGGCAGCAAAACTATTTTCCCAATGTAGATTCCAGATATAGCTTTAAGGCCCTTATTACGAGTATTGGAATCTAACCTGGAGCGATTGCTCAGGGTGAACATTTGCCATCTGCATTGCAGAGTGTCACTAGGCCCGGAATTATTGGGTCTGCAAACTTCAGATCTGATCATTGCAGGCACAGAGACACAGGATCCTCTTAAAAGCTGCTCCCCTGCAGCAGCAAGGGGGCGAAGACATTGCTCCTGCAGGAACGACCCCAATCTATTCTGACCTTCCTACATCCATCCCATCACGCTCTGAGCCCTCCTACTGACAAGTTCTGCCTGCTCTGAGCACAGAAAACAGTTATAATACATGGAATTATGCAATCCCAGTACAAAAACCCATTTCTAATTTATTTGTAATGCATGGCATCCTGCATTCCCTGTATAAACGCCAGACTGTGATTTCTTTATAACTGGCAACTTGTGACGCACTCAGTCACTAAATATAATGTAAATATGTCAATGTAATTAGTTATTTCAGTGGATTTCTGATGTCACAGTGCCTGCTGCCAGAGCCAGCAGCCAAGGTGAAAGGCAGGTCAGGTCACATGCATAATTAAAGCAGCTGTTTACAGAAACGAAAAACAGTATTGCTTTTCTTCTGCTGTATTTTAGGGACAAGCAGAAAGAACAGGTTTATTGTTTTGTACTCTTTGGATAATTATAGAAAACCTAGTCTTTCTGCACCTCCAGCTATTCACTTTTTTAAAAAAAACCTGACCTGTATTGAATTGATATTGAACTGTTTCTAATATATCTGTGCAACAAATATCTAACAGGTTTTTGAAGTGTTTAATTTTGCACTAAAAGGTTTATTTATATTTGCACACCTGCCAAACATGCTCTGTCTTTCATATGAAATAGTTATGCACCAATCTTTTAAGTGATTTGTGTGAAAGGTAATGGTATGACCATGCATATTTTGCGATAAAGTACCCCTTGGCATACGCAATAAAGATATTACAAATCACCCGGAGTTCCATAACCTTATAAAGAAACTCTGCTTTTGGCCTCATTCTGTAAATGGTCATGAAACTCCTGGGTGATTTGCAATATCATTATAACGTACAGCAGTGGGTAATTTATCCTTTATATATTTACTGGTTCTGGTTTTGCTACAGGGATAGTGCCTGGAATCATAGATTTCGGCCCTCCAGTATTCCCACAGCAAAAAGTGGCACACTCAGAATTAGGGCCATGTTAGAAATTGGGTTGCTAGTTGGCGGAGGTATGCACCCTGTCTAAGTAGGGACCACAATCCTACTGAGGGTAAGTCCAATAAACATCCTAAATTAAGACTCCACATCAGTTTAGAAAAATAGAGCATTTTCATATGAGTAAACCAAGAACACAAATACTAAAATCCAATAAGTAGAAGTTGAGATATGAATTTGTAAAGATTAAATGTGAATACAGTGTTTAGAAGTCACTAACCGTCAAAAGGTTTCTTGAGATTGCAAGGGACCCCTGCAAATCCAAAGTTCAGGCTGACCGTGATGGAGGCAAAGCCAGCAACAGCACCCACGCCGGGCCTGCTGAAACTCTATCTTCGATGGAGCAAAGCATCAATGTTGAGGGCACGATGCATCAGTTTTTGTTAAAATCAGCTGCAGAACCCACATCTGAGGCCCAGGACTGGAGAGGGCACCTCAGGCAAAGGTTGGATTCACAAATGGCAGAGTCTAGCAGCAACAGGAGAGCTGCAGGCAGTCTTTGATATCCCTGAGACTGCAGAGATCTAGGGACAAACCAACAAGCCCTTGGAGAATCTTGGGTTCAAGGATGTAGAGAACAGGTCCAGTCCTTCTCACTTCAGGGAAGAAGCAGCAGGCCAACACAGGAAAACAAGTAGCAAAGTGGCAGTTCCTCCTGCAGCACAGCACACAGCAAGCAGTAGGTCAACACAGCAATGCAGTTGCAGAGTGGCAGTCCCTCCTGGCAGCACAGCAGTCCTTCTTCCTGACAGAGTGTCCTTGGTTCTAGTAGAGGTCTGATTTGGTGGCTTTTGGGGTCCAGTATTTATATCCAAATGTGCCTTTGGAGTTGGGGGGACTTCAAAGAGGCCTTTAAAGATCAGAAGGTCCCTGTTTTTCCTTTCCTGCCTCCAAGCACTTTACAGGGGGTTATGAAGCTGTTTGTGTGGGGAGAGGCACAGCCCTATTCAGGTGTAAGTGAGGCAGTGCTAAGCTCTGTCTCATCAAAACATTTAGTAGCCCATTAAAGCCCATAAGTCACACCTAAGCTCCCACTGGGTGTGATTGTCTAGAGGGAATGCACAAAGACCAGCTTTTATCAACCCCAGACCTGTATTCAGAGAAAGGCAGAGTCACAGAAAGAAAATGTTGACTTTCTAAAAGTGGCATTTTGAGACTTAGGGGCTGAGTTCAAGTTTGGCAGTCGGAAAAACCTGACTGCCAAACTCCCGATGAGGAAACTGCCACGGTGCTGGCAGTCTCCCTACCTGCCCTATTAGGAGTTTTCCACTGCACTGACGGTCAGTCCAGTGGAAAACATGCAGCAGCATTGGACTTGGCTCCACATGGAGCCGACTCCAAAGCCCTCTCACAGGGGGCCTCCCTTGCAATCTTGGAATGAGCACTGCCCGCATTCCGTCGGTGAGGGGAGGATTGCCCCTGCACTGCTCATGCCAATAGGCATGGGCAGTGCAGCAGCTGCTCCGGGGCCCCCTGCACTTGTTCTCCGCCAGCCTTTTCATGGCGGTTGAACCTCCATGAAAAGGCTGGCAGAGAACATGGTTGTAATCATCATGGCAGTGCTGACTTCAGCTCCGCCGTGGCTGATTACAACCACGACTGCCATCATCCCATCAGGATCAAAGATCCTGGCAGGGGTAGCGGTCTTTTGGCAGTCTGACCAGCAGGGTCAAAATGTGTCAGTCTGACCGCCACAGCCACGGTGGTTTGATCACCATCACAAGTCTAGTGGTCTTGTGACCATCAGACTCAAAATGGGGCCCTTACAGTTTAAAATCTGACTTCACCAAAAGTTGTAATTTTAAATTTTAAGTCCAGAGACACCAAACTCAAAATATTTATCTTTTCCCAATTGGAAGTTACACTTAAAGGCTACTTCAAGGTAACCCCAATGTTAACCTATGGGAGAGATAGGCATTGCAGTAGTGACAAAATTATTTAATAGCTTTTCGGTGCCTGAAAATGTTAATCTCAAAAGTGTGATGAAGTTGAAATCTTAGTGCTGTCCCTTTTGTCACAAAAGTCATCTGTATGTGACAGTTTATGCAATATGTTAATCAAAGTACTAATGATTTGAATGTAGAAGCTGCACTGATCAGTCATTTTAAATGTATATTCATTTATACTGTAGAGTTTGACATAGGTGGTATTTACATTAAATCAAATATTAGAAGGACTAAACTGATATTATGATGTAATTTTGGCTCTTAACTAATAGAATGCATTTAAACAATATTGAATTTCTAATGATTAATGATTTAAATATGTGTGTAAAAATAGAGATATGTAGTTCTTTTTTTATAGACTGATATGTATTGACAAAGTTATTTTGTTTAAAGTATTGAAATCTAAATTCAAATGAAGAATTATTAATGTAGAAATTATAGTATGCTTATCAAAATGAGTTTTTTCTTTATCAATGTGCTGTATTAATTCACCTGCATTAAAGCCCTGTTAGGCCTGAATTTTGTGACTGTGTAGAAACTGCTGATTCATTTCCTTAAAGTGAACATTTCTTACAGACTTCGTTCCCATGAGAAGACTATCTTTGGTAATAGACCCCTATGTTTTTTTAGACTTGGAGAGAAGTGCAACAATGTCCCTGAATGTAGAACATCCTGAAATGTGGACTAACATTATATACAAATGTTTCAAACTCGTGTGGAGCTACATGGATGGAAGATGCTCACATGACAGACCTGGAAAGAATTATCAATGTTGCAGTGTGGAGTTGTGTGATTGATTTCTATTGGATGATGCCCCTTCAACATAATGTGGACTGTCAACTTTGGTGAATCCGAATGCCGAATGAACTTTGATATGTCGATGACCAGTTGGATTTTAATCAAACCTTCAGATTCTCTGGACCATTGCAGATGAAGAACCCTGAATGCTGAGCCCCCTGGAGAGGTATCTTCCTCTCTGCTTTGCCCCTTGAAATGCCTTATTGAGACTTAGAGATTTTTCTTCCAATCCCCTGCAGAAGAATCTTGATCAAGCTTCTGACATGCTGACAGTTTCCCTTTTACCTACCTTTTGCCTACCTTAGTTAGTAGATTCCTGACCAAGATTAGCCTTTTCCAAATTCTTTTTGCCCTTTCAGTTCTGTTTGTCTTTTGCCTGGAAGTCTTCCACCCCACACATGTCTTACACTGATTTGACCAATTGTAGGGTTTCCCTGTGCCCAGCTAAAATTAAAACTATGTTGGTTTAAATTGACTGCTGCTTTCTGACCACGAGCAATGCTTGATTTCTGTATCTTAGATAATATTTTTAATGTTTTGCATTATTCTTCGTGAATGCTTAGACTTATTGATGTTAGTTCGCCTGAATTATTTTGTTGCTTTGGGCAATCCTTGGTGATTCTGTACCTATATAATCTGTTTTTGAGAATTGTCTATATGACTTTGAGCTTAAGTTTGTAATAAATCTCTCCAACTTTAGTCCTGACTGGAGTTTTTCCTTCCATGGCCACCTTCGTCATGGTGTGTAACCTAATTGGCTTGTGTTGAAATTTGTATAGTAATTCTACGACACCCTAAACTGGGTCCAAAGATTTGTTAACCTCGAAGGGGATGAATTCCTACGAGGATGAACCTCCTCTAAATGCACCAGCAGATCTGGTAGCAAAGGGATGGTTTAATCCCTCAAAAGGGGAGAACCACTCAAGTATAGTATTAGGGAGTTAGGGACCAATCCCTTGTGATTGCCCGACCCAAAAATTGTCCACCACAAATTCTTTCCCATGCTCCGTTCTGAAGACTGATGAAGTTCCAGCATTTTGATGGATGTGTGAGTATTAATAGGATTTTGTGCTTGCATTGCTGTGGCCTGAAGATTGAGGTAAAGTGTGAAGTGAAGTGTTTTGCGCAGTCGTTGTACTCAAAGTGATTATGGCACTTGTTGCTAAAAAGAGTGCCTGCTGTTGTTGTTGACGGGTCCATCGTGGCCTAAGATCTTGGCCAAAACACAAGTGTAGAAGACACTTGGTTAATTTATTGTCTGCAGTGAAGTACTTGTCATGAGATGTCGTTGATGGTGCCAATAGTTTTTCCTTCAATGAGTGCGAGTGATTTGTTGGTATTAAGTGAATCCTGAGTGCACATGGAGGGTCTGTGTCAAACAGAGTAAGAATTGCTGGTCAAGTTTCACTTGTTTTGTAATTGGGAAAGCTACAGCAGGAAAGTGTAACCCCGTACAGCTTTGAAGTGTTTGAGTTCCTACCCTGTACTGTGCAGGTAGATTGTTGGTTTGTTGATCGTAACATTTTGCATTAGGTGTGTGTGAGTGATTGTGTGAGAGACAACTGTGAAGCAACTGCATTGCTAAAAGAAGTAAGTGTGATGTAATTTTGTGTCACTCTGTAATAGGTTGGTTGGTGTGAAGTCACGCTGATATTGGTGGATAGTGCCGCATTGCTATTGGATAAGAACATCAGGAGAAAGGGATTTTGGAATTGAAGTTGCTTCCTGGTTTGATCAAAAAGTTCTTGTGATTAATTGAAATAGATGAAAATGAAGTTCTTTAAAGCATTAAAGAGTGTGTTAAGAGGGACTATGTTCACTCCAGTTAGAGGGGGTATAGAGACCCTCTCTTAAGGAACTCCAGGATATCATGTGTCATCTGTCAAAGGATTTCATGCATGTGTATGGCTTGAACACTGGTACAATGTTACTGAGAAAGAAGGTGCTTTAGCATTTCCCCATTATGGAACATTTAATTTGAGAATTTTATATATATATTTCCATGACCCACACAATTTGAAGCCCTGAGCATTTGGGAACTCATGGCATGAAAAAGAATGGCAAATATGGGATGCAGTGCAGAAAATATGGAGATCAGGCATACTTGAGGGAGTCAGAATGTTTCCGGCCATTTCTAATGAAGAAGGTGAAAGCACAAAACCTAAGACTAGAAAGAAGACAGAAAAGGCAGCCAGATGACAGAAGCTGTGGATAGTAAGACAGTAACATATGAGAGTGATTCAGATGATGAGTTTATAAATCTGATCTTGATGAAACGTGTGCCTCTGTTTCATTAAGTTGAGGCAGGTGGAAGAAGTGAAGCAGTACAAAATGTAACCCCAATGTGCCAACTGCTCCAGTTACACAGACCCTAAATTAGATAGGTCACCTGCAAATTCATTGACACAAGTTCCTGTAGTGAATCCACTAGTTCAGACTTTTAACACAATTCAGTGTGTACCAAGTCCAGACGTAAACCAAGTTGTGGCAAGTTCTAACATGAGTCAAACTGTGCAGTCCTCTTATGTGAATCCGCCTTACCAAATTATGCCAAAGTTTACTCCAGTTCTGTCAATGTCAAATGTTACCCTAAGTCAAACAGGACAAAGTTTCAGTACTGTATTTACAGGGCAAAGTGCAGGAATGATAATTCTTCAGAATTAGAAAATCTTATGGGTCCAAATGCATTGACAGTCCCTGTGACTATAGGTCCAGTTGTTGCCTTGTATGCTGCAGGTACATCTGGAAGTAATGCCCATTTAATAAAAGTCCTGACTGTTCCTGATTCACCACTTACATATGCTGGGATATCACTAATTGGTATGCAGTGATCAGTGTATTCAAACAATTCCAAAATGGAGATAACAGCTTCTCTTACTAGACCCTTTACTCCTACATGAAGTTAGACATGATTTATTCCTAATGCGAGGTTTCCTCAGGGAACCCCACTTTATTTCATGCCCAGACCTTACCAGATCCCAAATGTAAATGTTAGCACTCCGCAAGGAGGCATACCTTTTAAAACACCGGAGACTATGCCAAATTTTAATACCCAAAATAAGCAGAATGTAGGACCATTGAGAGCAGAAGTACCCCAGAATAATAACATAAGTTTGCAAGGTTTCACAGCTGACTGATGGTTAAACAATTTGAGTCCTCAAGGTGCAACAGGTGTGACTCCAGCAGGAGCAAATCAAGCTGAGGACAATGTGAAAATGATACCCAGGAGCGAAATACCAGGTGGAGGTTATGTCCTTGTACTTTTGAGTTGGAGTGATACTTTGTTATTCACAAATAATTACTCAAGCTTGAGAGAGAAGCCTGCAGAATGATACAAGCAAACAGAGATTTGTGAAATGTTCAAAATGCCTGTGGGAAGATTTTAATATGTTGTTTGACTTTGTGGTTCCAACTGACTTGTGTACTGAATGTAAAGTAAATGTTGATTGGCCTGATAGTGAACCTCAAAGAAATCCAGTAACAGGTGCACCATCTGAAGAGGTGATGAAAAAGTACTACAAGGTGATTGAATTTCTGAAAAACAAAGTGTCCCAGAAAGATATTGTTTGGCAGAAGATTGGTAGGACAGCTCAGGAGTCAAAGGGGTTGATTCATGCATACTACAAAAGACTGCTACAGACTTTCGAGCAGCATAGCGGTACAGAGACAACAGAAGCTAAAGATATGGGACATTTCGTTTTCAGATTAGTGCTAGGATTGAAACAAGACATAAGTGAGATGATTCAGCAACACCTGATTTTTTGCCATAATAAACCAATTGATGAGATCCTGCGATACTCAAAGTATTGCAGTGATGAATTGGAACTGAAGCAGAAAAAGCTGAAAGACGAGGTGATGGTAATGCAATTGAAAGCTGCATAGAAAGCTAGTCAGAGTCCGAAGATGATGGTGAAGACTGGTTCAACACAAGAAATACCACAGCAGGTGACAAATGTCATCCAGCCTAGAGGTAGAGGACGTAGTGTTCCGGTAGATCAAAGTGGAGAAGTTTTTGATAGTCAGGCTTTGAAGAGAACTAATCCATGTCATGCGTGTGGAAAATCTGGTCATTGGGGACAGTGAGTGTCCATTTGATAATGTGAATAATCAAGTGTAGAACAATGGAGTTGCTCAGATGCAAGGAAATCATCAGGTTCAAATTCAAAGAGTTCAGAGACCTGAGTGCAAAATGTAAATTGTGCCCAGGACAGCAGACGCAGGTACCACAGGCCGATGGCTCAACAGCAAGCAGTTGTTCCCCAAAACATTAATCAAATTGCAAATGCAAATGTGAATGAGATAGCATCCCAGTTTCCCATAATGGACCCGAGTGATGTGGAATTTTTAGAAATTCTTCAAGCTGGTAGCTCTGATGATGAGGATTGCATGCTAGGTTCATCCTTAGAAGTAGATCAGCATGGTCCCTATTTAACTGCCAACATCATGGCGCATGATGTGTCATTCTTAGTTGACACTGGAGCTACACATTCCACTGTCAGAACAGATGAAGTGCCAAAGAGAATCCAGGTTGTAAGAGTCGTGAATAAGCAATTCACTAAGCCTGTAACGGAGTATGTCCCTGGAAAAATAGGTTCATTTGAACATGAGCACCAATTTGTGGTCTATGCTTCAAATCCTATAAGTTTGCTTGGATGTCACTTATTGTGTAAGCTAAATTGTTCTATTAGCTGCACACCTCGCGGAATATCAATTCAGACAAATGAGAAAGATGTGCCCTGTAAAAGTGTGGAGCAGTACCTGAGTGTCCCATAGTACAGAATGATAGCATGTATTGAATTGCAGGAAGATTTAAAAGAAACAGTGACACATTAGGTTTAGGATTTTATAGGAAAATAAATAGGACTTATCTAAGAAGTTGTGCCTATTAAAGTAACAGTGAAGCCAAATGCAGTGTATCCAAAAACATCCCGGTACAATATGTTAACAGAGACAACTGCTGGAATTACCCCTTTGATTAACTGTTTGATCGAACAAGGGATTCTGAAAGAGATAATGGAAAGTCCCCACAAGTCACCCGTTTTAGGACTGCAGAGCCCAATGGAAAGTACCACATAATCCAAGATTTGAGAAAAGTAAACAAGATTGTCATTCCATGTTGTCCCGTGGTACTGAATCCTGCAGTGATTTTATTCCAAATTCCCAGTGAATGGTTTACCGTGATTGATCTTTGTCAAGTTTTCTTTTCCATACCATTGCATGAAGAAAGTAAATTCCTCTTCACAGTCAAATTCGGCACTCGTTTTTTGGCATGGTGCCGAGTCCCACAAGGGTATACTGAGTCACCATCTATTTTCAACCAGATCTTGAAAAAAGAATCTGGAGTCCCTTAAAATGCCCTATCCTTCAGTTTTAATCCAATATATAGATGACATGCTTGTTGCATCAAACACCCCAGAAGCATGCAGGAGAGCTAAAATTGCTCTCTTGAATCATTTAGGAGAAAATGGTCATAAGGTTTCCCCAGCAAAATTACATTATTGCAAGAAAAAAGTCCAATATTTAGGTCACCATATTGAGAAAGGTGTGAGGAAAGTGGCACAAGAAAATATCTCAGCAATTATGAAAATGAATCCCCGTGCAACACAGAAAGAAGTCTGAATGTTTCTGGGAATGGTTGGCTATTGTCACCAGTGGATTCCAAACTTTTCCCTTTTGGCCAAGACTTAACCGAGGCTGACACACAAGGATGTGTCTGATCCGTTGGCATTGGATGACAACAGCATACATGCCTTCACAGTGCTGAGAGAAAGCCTATGTAACGCCCCAGCTCTGGGAATGCCTGAATATAACAAATGTTTTTCCTTGTTTTGCTGTGAGAGAAATGGATGTACTCTCTGTTTTAACTCAGCTGCATAGATATGCAAACAAGCCTGTGGCTTATTTTTCTGCTCGCTTGATCCTGTGGCATCAGCATTGCCTAGTTGTTTGAAGGCAGTCAGCATCGAGCAGTGCAAGGGCATTGTTATGGGTCATCCCCTGAATGTTTTTATTCCCCACTCAGTGGAAATTTAGTTGACCAGAACAAAAACCCAGAACCTGACAAGTGCATGTTTGACCCACTATGAGCAAGTTATCCTTACGTCATCTAACATAAACATCAAGGGGGTCATTACAACATTGGCGGTAAAAGGCGCTTACCGCTGTGCAGAAGACCGCCAATACACCGCTGCAGCCGCGGAATTCCGCCACAGCTATTATGACACACATCTCGGAATCCGCCAAAATTCAGACACCCACACAAGTCCGCCACACCAAAGGTCAGTGTTAAACTGGCAAAAACAATACCTCCACCATCACGCCAACAGAAACACGCCCATGCTATCACGACCCACGAATCCAGGTGGCGGTCTTTCAACCGCGGTATTCCACTGGCGGTACACACCGCCGCGCTTAAAATACACACACATCTCCAAAACACCGCCACATTGGACAATTCCAAATACACACACCTGATACACATACAAACACCACTTCCACACACCCAATTCAATATAAAACACACACCCACATCACCCACAAACCCCTACGACCACAATTCACGAACGAAGGCCAGAGAGACAGAGAGCACAGCAATTGAGAACCCCACCACACAGAGACACACAACTCCATCACCCATACAGCATTCCACGCACAAAACACCACACACCACTACACATCACCACACACATCAACACTTACACCACCCCACACATCACCCACACCACCCCATGTCACGCCAAAGACACCCCCGGTTTTCCAAGGAGGAGCTCAGGGTCATGGTGGAGGAAATCCTACGGGTAGAGCTACAGCTATTTGGCTCACAGGTGCAGCACACCTCCATAGCCAGGAAGATGGAGCTATGGTGCAGAATCGTGGACAGGGTCAACGCTGTGGGACAGCATCCAAGAAATCGGGAGGACATCAGGAAGAGGTGGAATGACCTACGGGGGAAGGTGCGTTCAGTGGTCTCCAGGCACAACATTGCGGTACAGCGGACTGGCGGCGGACCCCCACCTCCTCCCCCACAACTAACAACATGGGAGGAGCAAGTCTTGACCATCATGCATCCAGAGGGCCTCGGAGGAGTCAGTGGAGGAATGGACACTGGTAAGTCAAATCTGAACTATCATATCCCCCACCCTACCTGCATGCTATCACACACCCCCACCCTCGCCCCCTCCCCTATCACTCCAAATCCTCACTAATGTCCTAATAACACAAACCACTCATCCCAACACCAAGCTCTGCATGACACAACTAAGCATGGTCACCCCTCACCAAAGCATGCTCACTGCACATACCCATAACAACCCCCTAACCATCATCACACAAACCCACACGCAGGAATGCTTGCACTGGGGTACACGCACACCCACCCAATGCACACCATTACACACACACATGCAATAATCATGCGCTTATATCCCTGCAGGACCACTAAGGAACGTCACCACACCGGAGGGTCCAGACATCTCCACTTCACCCACAGAAGAGACCCACAGTGACGACAGCAGCTCTGCCCTACTGGATCCTGATGACCATCCCGGACCATCGTGGGCCTCGGGACAGTCGGTTCCCCTTGCACAGGCACAGCCCAATACTGACCTTCCACCCTCTGGTAACACCAGCAGAGCACCCACCCAGCGGGCCCATACCTCCATACCCAGGACACGTCAATCAGCGGTGTGTCCACCACTACAGGGAACCCAGGATAACCCACCACCCCAACAACAACAGGGACCGGGGGGCAGTGGTAGTGGGCACACGGTCCAGGGGACGGAGGCACAGGAACACAGGGGAACTGGGAGGGCTGCTGTGCGACAGGGGGCGGACAGGCCAAGGGAACCCACTCTCCACGAGGCCCTATCCTCCATCATGGGAGCATACCACCGCTCCCAGGAGATGATGGCGACGGTCCTGGCCAAGTTTCAGGAGACCCAGCACCTGCAGGAGGAGCAGTATTTGGGGTTCAGGGAGGAGCTCAGAACCATCAGCTCCGCCCTGGGCACCATCGTAGGGGTGCTGAAGGACATACAAAAGACCATGAGGGACACCGTGGCACTCCAAGGGGCCCCTGACACTAGCCTGGACGATAAACTGCCCACCACCTCCGCCGGCGCTAGTGGACAGGACGCCCCGCCACAGGACCACCACACCAGCACCCCACCCCCTGCAGACGGATAACCACCATGCAAGCGGTCCCTGAGATCCAGGAACAGGACAGAGCAAGATGGCAAGACCCCCGCCAGGAAATGAGACCACCCTGATTGTCCTCCCACTGTCCCACTTTGTTACCCTGTCCATACTTAAACTGCCCTAGCTCCACTTCCAATGCCCATATGGGCAGTGCACCTGTGTGACCAATAGACTGGACTCTGCCATGTACATTCCTCCACCATCCCCTATCACCATTTTACAACCCCCCTCCATTTCTGAGCACTTAAATAAACACCCTTGAACCACAAAACAATCTGGAGTCAGTCTGTGATTTGGTAAATTTGTATTATCAATGACAGTATCAAAATGCGTTCTCAATTGTAAAGCCAACATACCTATGTCACACATCACAAGTCCTTGAAGGATGCAAGCAGATGACACACGTTGGTAACCACACCTGTGAAACCGTAATGCAAAGGTACAACTCAGTGACCAAATACTGCAATTAAATGACAGACATGATAGAGGTAGATGTGTGAAAGTGAATGTAATGGTAAAAAAAATATTCTCACCTATGTGCCACTGGAAATATTGCTGTATGACTGACTCCCTGTTGTCTATGTCTTCTTCCTCAGCTTCCTCCTCATCACTGTCCACAGGCTCCACAGGGTCCACAGCTGCTACAACACCGCCATCTGGACCATCCTCCTGCAGAAAAGGCACCTGGCGTCGCAAAGCAAGATTGTGAAGCATCGAGCAGGCAATGATGATCTGGCACACCTTCTTCGGTGAGTAGAATAGGGAACCACCTGTCATATGGAGGCACCTGAACCTGGCCTTCAGGAGGCTGAAGGTGCGTTCGATCACCCTCCTAGTCCGCCCATGGGCCTCATTGTAGCGTTCCTCTGCCCTGGTCCTGGGATTCCTCACTGGGGTCAATAGCCAGGACAGGTTGGGGTAACCAGAGTCCCCTAATAGCCACACACGGTGCCTCTGGAGTTGACCTATCACATACGGGATACTGCTATTCCGCAGGATGTAGGCATCATGCACAGAACCAGGGAACATAGCATTTACCTGGGAGATGTACTGGTCTGCCAAACATACCATCTGTACATTCATAGAATGATAACTCTTCCGGTTCCTGTACACCTGTTCACTCCTGTGGGGGGGGGACCAGAGCTACACGGGTGCCATCAATAGCACCTATGATGTTGGGGATATGTCCAAGGGCATAGAAGTCACCTTTAACTGTAGGCAAATCCTCCACCTGAGGGAAAACGATGTAGCTCCTTACGTGTTTCAGCAGGGCAGACAACACTCTGGACAACACGTTGGAAAACATAGGCTGGGACATCCTTGATGCCATGGGCACTGTTGTCTGAAAAGACCCACTTGCAAGGAAATGGAGCACTGACAGCACCTGCACCTGCACGTCAGGGGGGATTCCAGTGGGATGGCGGATTGGTGACATCAGGTCTGGCTCCAACTGGGTACATAGTTCCTGGATAGTGGCACGGTCAAACCTGTAGGTGATGATTAAATGTCGCTCCTCCATTGTCAACAGGTCCACCAGCGGTCGGTACACCAGAGGATTCCGCCATCTTCTCAAATGTCCCAACTGACGGTGCCTAGGAAGGACAACAGCGACCACAGAGTCAACAAATTCCCAGGTATGTACCCACAGATACACAGAACACGACACCAAACACAAAACTCTTCCTGAATGTGTGTTGAGTGTAGGCCTAGGTATGTGTGATGCAGTAGTAAATAAAGCCATGTGGGCCCCTGAAATGGCGGCTGTCTGACCTCTAAACTGGGACAATGGGATGTGAAGTATCTGTGCTGGCGTTGTATACCGTCGCAGTAGGCGGTCGTAGACCGCGGCGCAATGCTGCATTGGTTAACATTGGACCCTATGGGTCCCAGGAGCCAATGATGAAGTGTGCCGGGGGTGATGGTACGCACCACTGTGGACGTCACCACCGCAGACGTCACTGCCATTTTCTATCTGTTCAATCACTCGATACCTGATCTTCGACAGGAGAGGACCTACACTGCAAGTGCTGCTGTGACCTCGGTCTGGAAGAGACAATGGCTGCTGCGTCTGGGGAAAGGGCCCCTGCCTTCACTGCTCAGGAGTTGGAGAAGCTCGTGGACGGGGTCCTCCCCCAGTACACGCTACTCTACGGTCCTCCAGACCAACAGGTAAGTACACAGGGAGCATGTTGTATGGGCTATGCCTGGGTGGAGAGGGCTGGTTGTAAGAAGGAAGGGGGCAGAGTTCAGGGAACATGAAGGACTGTGAATGCATGTGTCACATGGCAAGGGTAGGGATGGGGGCCACTCACATCGACGGTGCAGTTGGTAATGACTTTTCTTCTTCCCCTGTGCATGTCATGTAGGTCAGCGCCCACCAGAAGAAGGACATTTGGCGTGCCATCGCCAAGGACGTCCGGACCCTGGGGGTCTACCAGAGACAGGGCACCCACTGCCAGAAAAGATGGGAGGACATTCGCCGCTGGAGCAAGAAGACGGCGGAGGCTCAGCTGGGGATGGCCTCCCAACGTGGGAGGGGTGCCCGTCGCACCATGACCCCCCTGATGTTCCGGATCCTGGCGGTGGCCTACCCGGAGTTGGATGGGCGCTTGAGGGCATCACAGCAGACACAAGGGGGTGAGTACACTCTCATTCTGGGGACTTTGCGTGCAGTGGAGGGGTCTGGGTGTGGGAGGAGGGCTGTGGGTTTCCCTAGGCCAGGGCGATTTACGTAGGCTAGGCCCCTCCGTAATGCAGGCCATGTGCCACTCCACCCCACCTCAGTAGAGGGCCAAGTACAGGTATACATGCCCTTGTGGCATCCATGTGTGCAGATGTCCACCATAGCCATGTAGGCCATATCCCAGGAATTGCATCTGTAGAGGCCAAGAGCACGGCGTAGTGCAGGGGGCTGCTGTGTCTGTATTGTCCGCCAACGGTAGCGGTAAGCCATGCATTCAACCTGTCTTTCTTCTGTCGCCCCCCCTTTTTCTGCTCTCCCTGTTCTTTTGTGCATCAGCATCATCAGGCGGAGGTACAGTGGCACCGGAGCACGAGGGAGCTGCATCCCACATGGCCATGGAGGGCCACACCACGGACTCAGAATACACCAGTGGGACGGAGGGCGAGGGGAGCTACACGTCGGTCACCGGATCACCAACCAGCGACACAGACTCGTCCGCCGATGGGAGCTCCCTTGTGGTGGCGGCACCACCTGTGCCCCCCACTTCTACAGGTACAGCCGCAACCTCCACTACCAGCACCGCCCTCCCAGCAGCCCCTCAGCGTTCGACCCATGCCCGCTCACCCAGGAGGGTGGGCATCACCTTCGCCCCAGGCACCTCAGCCCCTGCCCCTGTCACCCCTGCTGCCCTCAGTGAGGAGGCCATTGACCTCCTCAGGTCACTCACTGTTGGGCAGTCTACCATTGTGAATGCTATCCAGGGTGTAGAAAGGGAGTTGCAACACACTAATGCATTCATGCAGGGCATTCATTCTGGTCAGGCTGCCCATCATCGAACCCTGCAATCTCTGGCCTCAGCACTGATGGCAGCCATTGTCCCTGTGTCTAGCCTCCCCCCTCCAACTTCCTCCACCCAGACCCAATCCCCTGTACCCCAGTCTATCCCAAGCACACCATCAGACAAGCATGCATACACCTCAACACACACAAGTAGCTCAGGCAAACATAGGCACCACACAACCCACAGGCACTCACGCAAGCATCACCCACATACAGACACAGCAACATCCACTGCCTCCACTGTGTCCCCCTCCTCCTCGTCTCCCTCCTCCCTCCCAGTGTCGTCTACACTCTCACCTGCATGCACTACATCTACAGGCACTAGGACTCGCACCAGAACACCCAGCACCACACCCCGCTCACCTGCACTCACCACCCGCACTACCATTTACACGTCCCCTGGGTCTACTCCCAGTGTGTCTGTGACGCCCCCTCCCAAAGTACACAAACGCGGGCACCCACACACCCAACATCCATCCACCTCACGACAGCCTCCAGTACCTGCACCTGTACCCAAAACACCTAAAGTTACACCTCCTACAACCACCTCCTCTTCCTCCACTCCCAGACCCCCTCCAGCTACCCATCCCAGTGTTCGTCGGAAACTCTCCCTCAGCAACGTTGACCTCTTTGCCCCCACCCCCACCCCTCCAATTCATAAGTCCCGTAGTATCACCTCAGCCAAAAAAACTCCAGTACCAGTGGTGCGTGTTAAAGGTGCCTGGAGTGCACCGGCCACCAGGGCAGCCAGTGTGACACGGAGCCAAAGCACTGCCAGTCCACCCCCTGTAAAGCACCTCAAGTTGGAAAGTGGCCGACGGGACAGGGTGAAGACTCCTGGCGACAAAACTGCTCACAAGGGTCCCAGGGGGATTGCAGAGTCAGCTGTGACTCCTCCAAAGGTGGTGAAGGGCCAGAAGAAGTCTGCACAGTCTGGTAAGAGCAGCATGGCGGAGAAGGGGGCCATCCTCCCCGGCGGCCGGGACGCCACCGCCAGCACCGTTGTCACTGGTCAGGAGACCACCGCCGGAGTCAGTGCCCAGGAGGGCAGCAGTATCGTCACTGGTCAGGAGACCACCACCGGAGTCAGTGCCCAGGAGGGCCCCGGCAGCCACAGCCCTGCTGGGCAATGAGGGACCTTCATGCCACACACCATTGCACAGGTCAGAGACCGCCATGGCAAAGCACCGCTGAACATGGAAATCACCTCCATGGTGAAGACCGCTGAATAGGGCAAAGCACCGCTGAACAGGGCAGAGCACCACTGAACATGGCAAAGCACCGCTGAACAGGTCAGAGACCGCCATGGCAAAGCACAGCTGAACAAGGAAATCACCGCCATGGTTAAGACCGCTGAACAGGGCAAAGCACCGCTGAACAGGGCAGAGCACCGCTGAACAGGGCAAAGCACCGCTGAACAGGTCAGAGACCGCCATGGCAAAGCACCGCTGAACAAGGAAATCACCGCCATGGTGAAGACCGCTGAACAGGGCAAAGCACCGCTGAACAGGGCAGAGCACTGCTGAACAGGGCAAAGCACCGCTGAACAGGTCAGAGACTGCCATGGCAAAGCACTGCTGAACAAGGAAATCACTGCCATGGTGAAGACCGCTGAACAGGGCAAAGCACCGCTGAACAGGGCAAAGCACCGCTGAACAGGTCAGAGACCGCCATGGCAAAGCACCGCTGAACAAGGAAATCACCGCCATGGTGAAGACCGCTGAACAGGGCAAAGCACTGAACAAGGAAAACACCGCCACATCAAGCATCGTTATCCCATGTGCAGCTGGGACAGTGACGGAACAGGAACCGTCACGGGGAGCCTGATGCAGTCTGGGCACCATTCCCCCTCCAGAACTATTGGAGACTGTTATCCACTTGAGAGACTGTGGCTTTGCACTCCCCAGGATGGTACAGTGGGCAAGCCACCCACTGTAGAGACTTGAGAGACTGTGGCTTTGCACTCCCCAGGATGTAACAGTGGGCAACCCACCCACTGTAGGGACTTGAGAGACTGTGGCTTTGCACTCCCCAGGATGGTACAGTGGGCAAGCCACCCACTGTAGAGACTTGAGAGACTGGGGCTTTGCACTCCCCAGGATGTAACAGTGGGCAACCCACCCACTGTAGAGACTTGAGAGACTGTGGCTTTGCACTCCCCAGGATGTAACAGTGGGCAAGCCACCCACTATAGAGACTTGAGAGACTGTGGCTTTGCACTCCCCAGGATGTAACAGTGGGCAACCCACCCACTGTAGAGACTTGAGAGACTGTGGCTTTGCACTCCCCAGGATACATCAATGGGCATGGAGCCCCGTCGTGGGTCTGGCGTGGTGCTGTAATCTGGCTGAGGTGCCCCCCCTTCCCTTCCCCCTGAGGTGCCTGTTGTATTTCTATCTGATGCGCCTGCAGTATTCTCTCCGTTTGTGGACAGGTATCTAGTGTGGGCCTCGCCCATGCATTTTTGGCCCAGTGGTGCACGGACATTGATATGTGCATACCTGCACTACTTCTTGTAATGTATATAATTTTGAATGTGTATATATATCTGTATATATTTTGTAACTGTATTTTGATACATTATAATGTTTGAACTGATTTCGTTTTGTCTTTGCATTCTTCCGGGGGGGTTGTGGGTTGTTACTGTGATGTTTGGAAATGCATTGGTGTGTGTGTTGTAATGTGCAAGGGTGGGGGTGGGGGTGTTGCGTGTGTACCCCTCTGACTTTTGCCTCCCCTAAGTCGTAGGTGCAGTACTCACCGTTGTCTTCGGCGCCGCCGTTGCTGGTGTTTGTAGATGAGCAGGAAAACAGGGGCAGGGAGTATTTGTAATTCCGGCTCCATGGTGTCCTCCTACCTCGTGGAGTGTGTTGAGGTGAGCGTTTTCCCATTGCAAAAGCTGTTTCCGCTGTGTTTTTATCCACGGTGAATCCGCCCCGGAAAAGGTGGCGGATTGGCGGGTTGTGATACTGTGGGCGGTACATTGTCTCCCGCCTGTCTGTTGGCGGTGATCGCTGCGCTGCTTGTCTGTACTGCCGTGGCGGGCGGAGTGTTAAAGTGGCTGTCTATGTTGGCGGTTTCCGCCACGGTCATAATTCCCTTTTTTTGTCCGCAGGCCTGTTTGCGGTATTACCGCACCTTTAACACCGTCCGCCAGGGTTGTAATGACCACCCAAGTGTTGTACAGTCTAAAACCCTGCTACTTTATTGCCAAATCCTGTTGAAAATGCAAGTGACCGGGAGGAGGTGGTTGAGCATGACTGTCTCTATGTGACTGAATTGTGCACCAAACCAAGACCTGACATTCAAGATGGTCCCTTAGATAAAAATGACTATGGCCCTCATTACAACCCTGGCGGTCGGCGATAAAGTGGCAGCAGGAATGTCACAGCCAATGTTCTCAATAGTGCTGACAAGAGTGTTGTCTGCCCTGACTGAGCACATGTGCAGCTACATTGTTTTCCCACAGGTGGAGGATTTGGCCACAGTGAAGGCTGACTTCTATGCAATTGGACACATCCCCAATATAATTGGGGCGATTGATGGAACTCACATTGCATTTGTCCCCCCGCCCCCCGGCAATATGAACAGGTGTTCAGAAATCGTAAGAGTTTCCACTCCATGAATGTATAGATGGTGTGCTTGGCGGACCAGTACATCTCCCATGTCAGTGCTAATTATCGAGGGTCGGTGCATGATGCTTTTGTCCTGCGGAATAGCAGCATCCCAAGTGTGATGGCCCAACTACAGAGGCACCGGGTGTGGCTAATAGGTGAGCCCTGGTTCCCACCCAGTAGATGTTGGTGTACGGTTATGGTGTGAGCCATATAGGATAGTGTGTGTCTAAATGTTGTCCCTCCATATTTGCAGGTGACTCAGGTTACCCCAACCTATTATGGCGACTGACCCCTGTGAGGAATGCCAGGACAAGGGCAGAAGAAAGTTACAATGAGGCACATGGGTGAACAAGAAGGATAATCAAATGACCCTTTGGCCTCCTGAAGGCCAGGGTCAGGTGCATCCATCTAACTGGGGGATCCTTGTGCTACTCACCCATGAAGGTCTGTCAGGATGCAGGTCTTGGGATGCTGCATGTTGCACAACCTTGCCTTGAGACGCCATGTGCAGGAAGAGGAGGCTGGAGATGGCCGTGTGGCAGCAGTGGACCCTGTGGACAGGGAGGATGAGGAGGCAGAGGATGAGGATGAGGACAACAGAACAGCAGTGATAAGACAATACTTCCAATAACACACAGATAAGACAGTGTTACTTCACATTTCATTGTCATTATTTAGATTATCTTTGGCACTGGCATGCTGTTATTTCCCACTTATATGCCCACTCACTGTAACCTTTGGCAATTCATTTTGCAGATGTTGGTGCCCCACTATCGCTCCTGGTGTGATCACTGCAGCCAACTACAGGTCTTTCCTATGTGAACATTACTGTACAGTTGAATTGCAATGTTTGAACCTGGTTAAACAAATACATACTTACAAAATTTGACATACTCCATACTTGTGTTTTTTCAAAGGGTGTTTATTGAAGTGCTAAGACGAAGAGGGGCAAGTGCATTGGGATGGGGTAATGATGGAGGAAAGTCCAGGGTATTGTTCCAGTCTATTTGGGGCACAGGCGCGTTGTCCAAGAGGGCAAAGGAAGGGGAGCAATGGAAGTTCAAGGTGGACAGGGTGACAGAGTGGGACACAAAGGGGACAATCAGGAGAATCTAGTTTCCTGGAGGGGGTCGTGGCAATAGTCTCTGGCTTCTGCCTGGATCTCAGGGAGCATTTGCAGGATGGTTCACCTTCTCCAGGGGGAGGGGTGCTGGTGGCCTGTTGGTCCTGTGGTGGGGCCTCCTGTCCACTAGCGGCAGCGGAAGTGAATGGCAGTCCAGATGTTTGGCTAGTGGCAGGGGCCCGCTGGTGTGAGACTGCCTCCCTCATAATGTTGGCCATGTCTGCCAGCACCCCTGCTATGGAGACCAAGGTGGTTTTAATGGCCTGCAAGTCCTCCCTGATCCCCTGGTACTGTCCCTCCTGCAGCGCCTGTTCTCCTGCTCGTTGTCCAGGATCTGGCCCAGCGTATCCTGGGAATGTTGGTAGGCTCCCAGGATCTCTGCAAGTGCCTCTTGGAGAGTCGGTTCCCTGGGCCTGTCCTCCCCCTGATGCACAGCAGTCCTCTCAGTTTCCTTGTTGTCCTGTGCCTCTGTCCCCTGAACCGTGTGCCCACTGACCGCAGGTCCCTGATTGTCTTGGGTATGAGGTGTGCCCTGGGCTCCCTGTAGTGGTGGACACACTGCTGATTGATGTGTCCTGGGGAGAGGTATGGGCACGCTGGGAGGGTGCTGTGGTGGTGTTTCCAGGTGGGGGAGGCTCTGTGGTGGTATGTGACTGGGCCTGGTTAACTGACTGTCCTGAGGTCCCTGATGGGCCAGGTTGGTCATCCAGATCCAGGCAACCAGAGTTGCTGTCATAACTGTGGGCCTCCTCAGTTGGGGGACTGGATAGTGCTGGCACCTCCTCTCCGCTGACATTGGCTGGGATACCTGTTGGGATGTAAATGCTGTGTTATTGTTTCTGAGTGTGACATATTGTGCATCGGTGGGTTGCCCTCTTTGTTTATTTTTGCCCTGGCAGCTTTCACTTGTGTACTTTGGTCTATGGTGGGGTGATTAGTTCTCAATAGTGTGCATGCTGTAGTGATGAGTGTCCATGCAGGGCTGTGAGTGGTGCCCATGCATTGGTATGGCATGCAGGGCTTGGCATTGGGTTGAGTGAGATGTAATGGTGGGGGGTGGGAGGCGGTGGAGTGATGGGAGTGAGGGTAAGGGTAGGGGTATGTGATGGCATGCAGGTAGGTGGGTAGTAGTAGTATAGAGTTACCAGAGTCCAGTCCTCCTCCTACTCTAGCCAGGCCCTCAGGATTCATGATTGCCAAGACTTGCTCCTCCCATGTTGTTAGTTGTGGGGGCGGAGGTGGGGGTCCACCGCCAATCCTCTGTACAGAGTTGGCGTCTTGCTACAATGGAATGCTCCTTGCCCCGTAGATCGTTCCACCTCTTCCTGATGTTGTCCCTTGTTCTTGGGTGCTGTCCCACGGCGTTGACCCTGTCCACGATCCTCCACCATAGCTCCATCTTCCTAGCAATGGATATCTGATGCACCTGTGCTCCAAATAGCTGTGGCTCTACCCTGATGGTTTCCTCCACCATGACCCTTAGCTCCTCCTGAGAATCTGGGGTGTCTTTGTGGTGCCATGGGTGTTGTGTGAGTTGTGTATGTGAGGGTGTATAGGGTGATGTGTTGGGGTGTGTGATGTGGGGTGTGTGGGTTGTGTATAGGTGTAGGTGGTGTGTGGCTCTGATTTTGTCTGTGGTCGTGGTGTCTGTCTTGTGCCAATGGTTTGTATTCGTAAGTGGTTGTGGGTAATGTGGGTGTGTGTTTTATAGTGCTGTGAGTGTGTGGGTGTGGTTGGGTACGGGTGTCAGGTGGTTGTTGTTTGAATTGTCCAATGTGGTGTTGTTTTGTATGTGTGTGTGTATTTTGAGCGCGGCGGTGTGTACTGCCAATGGTGTCTGTGGCTGAATAGTGAGGGATTGGTGTGTGTCTGTCATAATATGGTGAACGGATATCCGCGGTGGCAGCGGCTTGTTGGCGGCAGTCAGCGTGGTGGTAAGTGGGATTTACTGCCAATGTCATAATGAGGGTCTACGTCATGTTTGTCGATGGCTCCTGTTTAAGAGATTAAGATGGTACCCTGAGAGCAGGTTATGCAGTTTGCTTAGGCTCGGGTGTGATAGAACCCTCCTGGCTTCAAGGAGTCTTTTCTGCCCAAGTAGCCAAAGTGGTCACTCTTGCCAGAGCATGCTATGTTTCTGAACAGCTAAAAGTGACAATTTTTACTGGTAGTCAGTATGGTTTTGGTGTTGTGGTTCCAGAGAGGGTTCATGACCTCCTCTGGATCTCCTATCCAGAACGGTGATAAGATCAACAATTTTTTGAATGCATTACAGTTGCCTGTCACAATTACTGTTGTCAAGTGTATGGCTTCCAGAAAGTCTACTGTTTGCAACGCCACGAAAACCATGGCAGTAGGCCGTACCGGTGACAGGGAATTCCTTCCCTGTCACCAGCAGGCGGCTCCCCCACCCGCTGATCACTCACCAGACACCCCGCACTCCCCCTCCATCAAAACTCCCCCCACCCCGATCCACACACTAATCTCCCCCACCCACCGTACAAGCACACACCCGCAGACATGCACCACGCATACACCCAATCACTCACACTGGCATACACGCATACTTCCAGACATGCTCGCAAACATTCTTACACACATTCACACTGACATGCAGACATGCACTCACTTCACCATTCTTACACGCAATCACTCACATGCATACAACCACACAAACGACACAACACACACAGATGCATTCACACACACACACTCACACATTCATACACACAACCAGACACACACACACACAACATCCCCCAACCCCCCCTGTCGGAACCCGACTTACCTTTGTCAAGGAGGTCTTCCAGCAGGGAATGGGAAGGGGCGCTGCTACCACCAGCAGCGCCCGCCAGCAGAACACCACCAGGCCACATCAGAGGTCATCATATGCCTGGCGGCGTTCAACTGGCATGGCGGTGCTGGTGGTAGCAGCACTAGCTCACCACCGTCCGCAAGTATGATCACTGCTGGATTTCCACCCTTCTTGTGGTCATAATAAGGCGGCTGGATGGTAGCCGTGGTGACAGTATGTTGGCAGCCGTCAGAGTGGCGGTAGGTGGTTTTTACCGCCATTGTTATAACGTGGGCCAGTGTGTCCTTATTTGTACCTCCTTCAAACTCCTTCCTGTTAACTGCTGTCAATACATGGGAGACATTAAACGATTGCAGGAAGAAGTGTCAGAGGATGAGCTGCAAAGTTGGGTCAGAGCAGGATGTGTTAAGAGAAATTAAGATGATGTTTGGGTTTCAAGTGATGGAAGCCAGTGTTGCCAAATACCTTGCTGTCCTCTCTGGAGAGACATTACCATGGACAGGCACATATAGGTAGAGATGCGAGGATCAGAACATTCAGACAGACTTGGTTTAATCCCAGATTCAAAGTGATTTCAGAAGCCATGTGCCACATATGTGTCACATGCCAACAGATGAATATATGGAAATGCACAGTTGTTACATTGAGCCACATTGGTAGATCAGGAGGACCGTTCATCAGAATGTTGCTGGATTTTATTGAGCTGCCTGTGTGCAATGGACTAACATGCATGCATTTTTTCACACTGGGTGGAAGCATACCGCACAAAGAGAAATGATAGTTTCACAGTAGCAAAGCTGTTACTTAGCAAGTTGATACCTCAATTCACATTCCAGACTTCTCTAGAGTCAGACCAAGGAACTCTTTTCAAGAGTGAGGTCCAAAAATGTTATGTGTGGCACTATAAGTTGAGCAAAAATTGCATTACAGCTACAGACCTGAAGCTTCAGGACTTGTAGAACAGAATAATGGAGCTTTGAAGTCCAGATTGGCGAAAGAATGTGCCTCCACAACCCTGAAATGGCCAGATACCTTGCCTCTTATCTTGATGAGTATGTGCCGTACACCTGACAGAAAGACTGGGTTGTCCTCTCATTAAATTATCATGGGGAGAGCCATGAGATTGCCATGATAATGTAGAGATTGCCAGCAGTGCCTTTAAATTTGCTTGTGAACATTACAGATGACTTGGTTCTGGATTATTGCAAAGGACTGGCTGACAGGGTTCGTTCTTTGTCTCATCAGGTTGGAGAAGCTACAGCATAGCCGGAGCAGGAGCTTTGTCATCAGGGCCAGCACTAGATATGGGCACTGTGGGCAGCTGCCCTGGGCCCCGCTCTCTGCTTGAAAACATGGGGCCGTGCTTCCACTTAAAAGCCTGCATTACACAGTCTGCCCACCTGCTCGCCCTGTACCTCCCACCCAGCCAATCTCAACAATTATGCATTTTGCAAATAAAGGGGGTCATTCTGACTCCCGCCGGCCGCGGTATCCGCAGGGCCGGCGGGAGCCGCCAGAATACCGCTGCGCGGTCACAAGACCGCCGCGGGTATTCTGGGTTTCCCGCTGGGCTGGCGGGCGACCGCCAGAAGGCCGCCCGCCAGCCCAGCGGGAAACACCCTTCCACAAGGATGCCGGCTCCGAATGGAGCCGGCGGAGTGGAAGGGGTGCGACGGGTGCAGTTGCACCCGTCGCGATTTTCAGTGTCTGCATGGCAGACACTGAAAATCATGGTGGGGCCCTGTTACGGGGGCCCCTGCAGTGCCCATGCCATTGGCATGGGCACTGCCAGAGGCCCCACGACACCCCATACCGCCATCCTGTTCCTGGCGGCCAAAACCGCCAGGAACAGGATGGCGGTATGGGGGTCGGAATCCCCATGGCGGCGCAGCAAGCTGCGCCGCCATGGAGGATTCCCCAGGGCAGCGGAAAACCGGCGGTACACCGCCGGTTTTCCGTTTCTGACCGCGGCTGTACCGCCGCGGTCAGAATGCCCTTGGGAGCACCGCCAGCCTGTTGGCGGTGCTCCCGCGGTCCCCGGCCCTGGCGGTCATGTCGGAATGACCGCCAAAGTGTCTTAATTTTGGAGGTCTAAAGGTGTGGTGGCATTCCGGGTGTAGAGGTGTGGGGGGTGGTAGAAAGAATGGGTGAGGGACGTGGGACAGCAGCAAGGCAAAACATTGTGTTAGCTGACAAGGTCAGGCGCGGGTCCGTGCCTCTGTTAAAAAGGTGCCATGTAGCCTTGTCTGCCCTTTTTTGTTTTGTGTTTCCACGCAACATATAGCCCCTTTGTTTCCAGGATCAGTTGGACATTAATGGATGAGGAAAGGTGGGTCAGTGGAGTAGGAGGAAGCCTTGGTTGGGAAATGATTATGAGGAAAGCACTCTGGGTTTTGAAATGCAGAGCAGGCCCCAAGGCCCAGGTGTTGGATTCCCTTCTCTGCGCCTCCCAGCCATTCTGCATGCTGTGGGGCCCAGGGCAGAGGGGGCCTTGCCCTGGGCCAGGCAGTCATTATTTGGTAGTGTGAGACCCAGGGTACTAACCCCCTCTCCTGGAATTCACAGAAGTACAGTATGGCTGTGAAGCCCATGGGATGAAACACTTTTCCCTGGGCTTTGCACCCACTGAGCATACTGGAACTAAGAAATTAAGTTAGGGTCCCAGCGCCTGTTGACCATTCTGTAATTCTGGGCAAATCACTTAATTGCCCCCCAAAAAATAATCTATCCTTTCGTAATAGAACTATTGATCATGGAAAGCTCATCAATGCCTTAGGGGCGAGTTAGGGTGATATAAAATTGCAAATCACCTCACATCCTGGATCTGTGAATCATGCCTGACTTTGCTTCCACAGTCCATAAAGCGCAGCAGAGTTTTAAATGTGTGGGTGCAGCAGTACAGAGGACTTCCATATATGCTGGGAATAGGGGTAAGTGGTGTGCTACAGCACCCCCAAAATAACCCTGCTTTTGTTCCAAAGGTGAAGGAGCAAAAAAAGAAAATTTTAAATTAGTTGATTTTATCTTGTGACATTTTCTGTATGTGTTGATGTCTGGGTCTGCAGTGAACTTTACTCTGCCCTTTTACCCTAATACAATATATTCAGCCCTCAAAACAGAAAGTGTGGGTGAGAAGCTTAAAAGAATCACAACTTTAAGGCAATTAATTGATGGGAAAGTGCGGAGCTAAAGTATGAAGATAAAATAAAGCAATGTAGGGAAAATAGGAATATTTCAAATGTGAGACAGCATGGGTTAAGAGGAGAAAAGTGATCCAAATAAGGTGTTGGAGGGAGACTGAGAGAGGAGAGCAGAGTAGATAATGGCAAGAAGTGAATAACAGCAGCACATGAAGAAGTGAATGTGGGGAAATAGTAGAGTGAGGAAAAATGAGGATGTATGGACAAGGAGGTGGAGAGGAAAAGTGTACAGAAGTCCACTGGAAGGGGGACGGATTACGTAGAAGAGGCAAAAGAAAGGAACGAAGATAATGCATAGGAGAGGAACATCTGGGAGGCAAAGAAGGATATAGGTGTTGGAAGTAGGTGTGCGGAAGGAGCTGCAGTACCACACAAATTACAATGCTGGAGTTCAGAAGGTAAATGAGCAAGAAAGATGCCTGCAAATTTCGTTCAAAGACAGACTTCAAATGTCAGGCGATGTATTCTGACAAATTATTGCCTGTCTTTTTAACATGGAAATCGTTTTTTTTCCCCCTGAGAATAAAGTGAGAGGACTTTGCAAATTGAACTATGAGACGATCTTGCTGATGTGAAAGGAAAGGCTAGAGGACGTAATTTTTCTTCTAACTCCCAATAAATTGTAAATAAATAAAAATGAGGTTGGGGTGATCACAGGTTAGCTTGGAGGTTGGTTAATGGTCACTAAGGGGCTAGCCCTGCCAAATTTCCCAGGTTCATGCAAAATGTGCTGCTGCAGCCCATGTTTTTATTTTGAATTTTTGGACTTGTAGTTATGATTATTCCATTGTAAAACAGGAAGAGACGTCCCAGAAGTCAAAGATAAAAACAGGACTGGAACAGCACATCATGCATGGACCTGAGAAATATGGCAGCTATAAGGGCTTGGAAAAGGTTTATGGGTTCTAGTAGAAATCATCTTAAGAGATTTGAAGGTTGTACAAAGGAGTTGACAATTGAGTACCAGGGAGTATTCTGGGCCATAGCCTCATGCATTTAAGCATTAACTCAGTCTGGAAAATGCTGGTTAGCTTCACAATCTCTTTATGGGGCAGGTCTCCCCCTGGTCTAGGACTGCTTCACGGCAAGTGTTCTTATATATCTTCCATATTTACATCAGTGCTTTATTCTGTAAACAACCTCAACACAGAGCAATAGGGCCTTCTTTCATAGTCAGATTTTAATCATTACGGGGCCTGAGGTCTGGAGGGACCTACTGCACTGAAAGCCCTCGCCCTGAATCTCTGCTGTTTACTTTGCTTTGGTACATCCCTGCCTTCTAATGAAGGTTTCATTCATAATGTATTGCCACGAAGCCCAAGCAAATGCCCCCTTTCCCTAAGCATGAAAGCCCTGGATAATGGATGCCAAGCCCAGGAGAGAGGGGCCACTCACACTGGGCCTCACTGCAGACATGATCCATCACTGTGAGCCTAAAGGAGGAGGACCCTCTTCTTGGCCTCATGGTGCTGTATTATGACTGCAAGGTCCAGGTCAGGTAAAACATTCATTAAAAGACAGGACTGAACCAAAGCAAGGTGAACTGCATAAACTGCATAGCGCTACGAGGCCCAAGAGTGGGTTCACCCTGCCCTAAGTAACACAGCACTAGATCACTGCTGAGCTGAGGCCTAGTGTGGAGTGGGGGCTCTATGGGGCTTGGCACCCATTATCCAGCACTATGAGGCTCAGGGAAGGGGGCACCTCTCCTGAGCCCCATAGCACTACATTATGCAGCGCAGTCCAGGGCAAGCAAAACTATTCATTAAAAGGCATGACTTTGAAAGGAGTCTAATTGTGCTCTAATTTGATATCCTTTGCAGTACAAAACATGATAGATATCTCAACAATGATTGTGAAAAACATTAGAGAAATCACTGTCAGTCATGCCACTCAGTTTGCTCCTATTTACATTTCCCATTTATTGCCTAATTTACTTCCCTAAGAGTGTTCATTTTATCCTGGATTTTCTTTTTCAGTATTTTTGGCATGCAAAATATCAACCTATTGTTCTGCATACTGAGTATCAACTCACCTTTAGGTGATCCTGCAAGTTGAGGTTGTGGGTGAGGTTGTGGGTGAGTGAGTAAAATGGGCCAAGATTTAGAGTGCTGAAGTTGAGTCTCAAGGTAGGTTGAGGTTCTCACAGTGGCTGCCAGTGGAACACAAATGTGCTTAGAATACCTGCTCAACTAATCTTGTTTCGCCCCTTTGTGGAGGGCAGAGAGCAATGGTGGCATGTACTAATTGTACCTGTAATTATATGCAAAAGCATGTGAAGAAGGTACAAAGTTCCTGTAGCAATAATGACAGGCAAATGGAAATACAGTGCTCACATGTGAATGGCTGTGTTGTGTTGTGTGCGTGGTGGAGAATGGTAAAGTGAAGCAAATGCAAAAAACTATGTGCAGAAGGAGAAAGTGAAAAGGAGGTTCTGAAAGGAAAGAGAGGAAGTCAGAAAATATGTACGTGGAAGAGTTCAGAAAGATGCGGGTAGAAAAAGTGTAAGTGTCATCCTTGGTGTGGTCTCCCCTAACTTTTTGCCTCTGGTTCCCAGGTTGTTGCTGCGTGCTGGACTCTGTTTTTGTTACTCTGGGCACTTTACCACTGCTGATCAGTGCTAAAGTGCAAGTGCTCCCTGTATGAAATTGTCTGTGTAATTGGCTTCCATGATTGGCATATCTGAGTTACTAGTAAGTCCCTAGTAAAGTACTCTAGAGGTACCCAGGTCCTGTTAAACAAATGCTACTAGTGGGCCTGCAGCACTGGTTGTGCCACCCACGAGTAGCCCTGTAAACATGGCTCAGTCCTGCCACTGCAGTGTCTGTGTGTGCAGTTTTAAAACTGCCAATTCGACCGGGCAAGTGTACCTACTTGCCAGGCCCAAACCTTGCCTTTTCATACATGTAATGCACCCCTAAGGTAGGCCCTAGGTAGCCCCTTGGGCAGAGTGCAGTGTATGTTAAAGGTGGGACGTGTACTGATGTGTTTTACATGTCCTTATAGTGAAATACTGCCAAATTCTTTTTTCACTGTTGCAAGGCCTATGTCTCTCATAGAAATATGGAGTTTGGGGTCTCTGAACTCACAAGTTAAAAATACATATTTTAGCGAAGTTGGTTTTTAGATTGTTAGTGGGCATTTTCTTGCTTAAACCATTCTGTGACTATGGATTCACTGAGTCGGGCTGACAGTTGGGCTGTTTGTGACTCTCCTCTAGACAGTGACACAAAGGGAACTGGGGTGTAGCTTGCATATCCTGTTGAGCCATCTGGGCTAGAGCGGTGGGAGGAGTGGTCACTTACACCTGAATGGGCTGTGCCTGCCCTCACATAATGCAGTCTCCAACCCCCTGGTGTGTGTCTGGGGGCTGGCCTGGGCAAGGCAAGATCTTGTGAACAACAGAGACTTTCCTTTGAAGTTTGTTTACTTCAAAGGCAGAAAGGGGTACAAGTAGGGGACCCAAAACCTCAGACTTTAGATCACTTCTGGAATCAAGAGGAACCTCTACCAAAGAGAAGAGCTGAAGAGCTGAGGAGAAGTGCTGCCCCTGCCTGTGCTTTGTTGGGTTATCCTGCAGTTGCTGCTTCCGCCTGTGAAAGGCGACAATGACTGTACTTTGTTGTGCATTCCTGCTTGAGAAGAATCTCCAAGGGCTTAGACTGAGCTTGCCTCCTGTTTTGAAGTCTCAGGGCCATCAAAGACTTCCTCTGCCAGCACCTGGACTCTCTGCTGAGACTCCTGCTTTGCCAAGTGGTGCCCTATCCAGTCCCTGGGCCTTTACAAGTGAAGTTGGCAGAACAAGGACTGAAATCCCCACACAGAACACCATACGGGGACATTTTCAATGCACCATCTGCAACATGGCTGATAAACAATGTGCCACCCGCTTTGCGGCTGAAATTGACGCTCCACCTGCATCATGGCTGGGAGATCGACGCATCGCGGCTGGAGAAATAATGCAACACCCGCTTATGGCTGCTGATAACAACGCAAACCTCACGCAGTGTGGTTTTCCAACACCGTGCGACCGGATTTCACACGCATCATCGCTGGGCATCAAAGTCAATGTGAACCTGCGTGGATCTGAGGTGCCCTGTCCGGAACTCAACGCATTGCTCTCTTGCAAGGGAGAAAAACTATGCATTGCCTACCCAACCGGAGAAGAAATGATGCACGGCCTCACTTGTGAGTAAGGAATCAACGCATTGCTGACTTTTCCGATGCACGCCCACCCGTGCAGCTTTATTTTTGACTCAAACCAGGTACTTTGTGTAAAATCAATGTTTCTATTGTTTTCTATGGAGTAAGACTCTTATTCTTTTGAAAATTCAGATCTTGAGTTGTGTATGTTGGGTTTTTGTTGTTTTGGCCTTGTTTGATTTAGATAATTATTACCTATTTTTCTAAACTGGTGTGGTGTCCACTTTGTAGTGTTTTTACTGTATTACTGTGTGTGTGGGTACAAATACTTTACACATTGCTTCTGAGTTAAGCCTGTCTGCTAATGCCAAGCTACCAAGGGGTGAGCGGGGGTTAACTAGGTGTGTTTCTCCTTTGCCCTGACTAGAGTGAGGGTCCTTGCTTGGACTGGGGGTAATCTGACTGCCAACCAAAGACCCCATTCCTAACAGTCTCACAGAGAGGTGGCAGAGGAAAGTGGTGTGAAGAGACAATAGGAGTAGTTATGGCATCTTAACCCCTTCTGTGCCCAGGACGTAATGGTTACGTCCTGAGGCACAGTGCTGCTGTGCCCAGGACGTAACCATTACGTCCTGTGCACAGAGCCCAGAGGGAGCGCTAGCGCTCCCTCTGTGGGGTTCCCCCCCACCCCCCCAAGTCAGGGATGAAAGGGGAAGATCTTACTCTCCCACCCCGACCCCCCCAACCCCCCTGTGACGTCAGCGCGCGAGCGCGCGCTGATTAGTCACAGGGTCTCCCCCATCGCGCTGGAAGCAGAGCTTCCAGCGCGATTGAAAGAGAAATGCTTTGCATTTCTCTTTTAATCCCATGGGGGAGGCCCCGAGAGGCTTCAAAGGGAAGGAAATGTATTTCCTTCCCTTTGAAGTCTCTCACAGGGTTTGAAAAGCCGGATTGCTTGCAATCCGGCTTTTGAAACCCCACTAGACACCAGGGATTTTTTTTTTTCTTTCCTGAAACTGTCAAAAGGGAAGGCCTTTTCTGCCCCCAGGGGGGGGGGCAGAAACCTCTAGGCACCAGGGAGCTTTTTTTTTTCTTTTTTTTTGTGAAGTTTTATTTTTTTTTAGGTGCGGAGCGACCCCTTAGGCAAGGGTCGCTCCCCTACGGGGCAATATATATTTAGGCCATTTCTGCCCCCCTTGGGGGCAGATTGGCCTATTTTGATGAGGCCAATCTGCCCCCAAGGGGGGCAGAAACCATTAGACACCAGGGAGTTTTTTTTTTTGCTTGAATTTCATGCAAGGAGAGCGAACCCTTAGGCAAGGGTCGCTCCCTGGGGGGGGGGGATTATTTTAGGCCATTTCTGCCCCCCTGGGGGGTAGATCAGCCTATTTTGATTAGGCTGATCTGCCCCCAAGGGGGGCAGAAACCACTAGGCACCAGGGATTTTTTTGTTTTTTTGTTTTACAGATGGGTAGCGACCCCTTGGACAAGGGTCGCTCCCCTGAAGGGGCAATTTGTATTTAGGCCATTTCTGCCCGCTTTGGGGGCAGATCGGCCGATTTTAGGTCAATCTGTCCCCAAGGGGGGCAGAAACCACTAGGCACCAGGGATCTTTTTTTTGCGCCGTCACGCAAGGGGAGCGACCTTGTAGGCAAGGGTCGCTCCATGGGAGGGGGTGCAAAATTATTTTAGGCCATCTCTGCCCCCCCTGGGGACAGATCGGCCTATTGGTATTAGGCCGATCTGCCCCCAGGGGGGGCAGAAACCTCTAGGCGCCAGGGCAAAAAAAAAATTTGTGTTTTTTTTTGTGTTTGTTTGTTTTTTTAGAGATGGGAGCGACCCATCAGGCAAGGGTCGCTCCCGTGGGGGGCAAATTGTATTTAGACCATTTCTGCCCCCCTTGGGGGCAGATTGGTCGATTTTAGGTCAATCTGCCCCCAAGGGGGCAGAAACCACTAGGCACCGGGGATTTGTTTTTTGGCGCCAATGTCACGCAGGGGGAGCGACCCCGTAGGCAAGGGTCACTCCCGGGGGGTGGATTTGGGGGGGCAAGTTTATTTTAGGCCATTTCTGCCCCCCCTGAGCCTATTATTAGGCCGATCTGCCCCCAGGGGGGGCAGAAACCTCAAGGCGCCAGGGCAATTTTTTTTTTTGTGTTTTAGTTTTTTGTTTGTTTGTTTTTTTAGAGATAGGGAACGACCCATCAGGCAAGGGTCGCTCCCCTGGGGGGCAAATTGTATTTAGACCATTTCTGCCCCCCTTGGGGACAGATTGGTCGATTTTAGGTCAATCTGCCCCCATGGGGGCAGAAACCACTAGGCACCGGGGATTTGTTTTTTGGCGCCAATGTCACGCAGGGGGAGCGACCCCGTAGGCAAGGGTTGCTCCTGGTGGGGGGGTTGGGGATGCAAATTTATTTTAGGCCATTTCTGCCCCCCCTGGGGCCAGATCGCCCTATTATTAGGCCGATCTGCCACCAGGAGGGCAGAAACGTCTAGGCGCCAGGGCAAAATTTTTTTGTGTGTTTTTTTGTTTGTTTGTTTGTTTTTTTAGAGATGGGGAGCGACCCATCAGGCAAGGATCGCTCCCCTGGGGGCAAACTGTATTTAGACCATTTCTGCCCCCCTTGGGGGCAGATTGGTCGATTTTAGGTCAATCTGCCCCAAGGGGGCAGAAACCACTAGGCACCGGGGATTTGTTTTTTGGCGCCAATGTCACGTAGGGGGAGCGACCCCGTAGGCAAGGGTTGCTCCGGGGGGGGGTTGGTGGGGGGAATTTATTTTAGGCCATTTCTGCCCCCCTGGGGGCAGAAACCTCTAGGTGCCAGGGCAAAAAAAAATTGTGTGTTTTTTTTTTGTTTGTTTGTTTTTTTAGAGATGGGGAGCGACCCATCAGGCAAGGGTCGCTCCCCTGGGGGGCAAACTGTATTTAGACCATTTCTGCCCCCTTTGGGGGTAGATTGGTCGATTTTAGGTCAATCTGCCCCCAAGGGGGCAGAGACCACTAGGCACTGGGGATTTGTTTTTTGGCGCCAATGTCACGCAGGGGGAGTGACCCCGTAGGCAAGGGTCGCTCCCGGGGGGGTGTTTGGGGGGGCATATTTATTTTAGGCCATTTCTGTCCCCCCTGGGGCAGATCGGCCTATTATTACTAGGCACCGGGGATTTGTTTTTAGGCGCCAATGTCACGTAGGGGGACCGACCCCGTAGGCAAGGGTCACTCCTGGGCAGAGGGGGTTTGGGGGGGTGGGGGATCAAATTTATTTTAGGGCATTTCTGCCCCCCCTGGGGCCGGCTGAGCTAGAGGCCAAAATCCACAGGTAGGCACTTTGCAAAAAACACCTCTGTTTTCTGTGAAAAAATATTTGTGTCCACGTTGTGTTTTGGGCCATTTCCTTTCGTGGGCGCTAGGCCTACCCACACAAGTGAGGTACCATTTTTATCGAGAGATTTAGGGGAACGCTGGGTGGAAGGAAATTTGTGGCTCCTCTCAGATTCCAGAACTTTCTGTCACCGAAATGAGAGGAAAAAGTGTTTTTGGGCCAAATTTTGATGTTTCCAAAGGATTCTGGGTAACAGAACCTGGTCAGAGCCCCGCAAGTCACCCCATCTTGGATTCCCCTAGGTCTCTAGTTTTCAAAAATGCGCTGGTTTGCTAGGTTTCCCCAGGTGCCGGCTGAGCTAGAGGCCAAAATCCACAGGTAGGCACTGTTTTCTATGAAAAAATGTGATGTGTCCACGTTGTGTTTTGGGCCATTTCCTGTTGCGAGCGCTAGGCCTAACCACACAAGTGAGGTATCATTTTTATCGGGAGACTTGGGGGAACGCTTGGTGGAAGGAAATTTGTGGCTCCTCTCAGATTCCAGAACTTTCTGCCACAGAAATGTGAGGAACATGTGTTTTTTTAGCCAAATTTTGAGGTTTGCAAAGGATTCTGGGTACCTGGTCCGAGCCACACAAGTCACCCCATCTTGGATTCCCCTAGGTCTCTAGTTTTCAGAAATGCACAGGTTTGGTAGGTTTCCCTAGGTGGCGGCTGAGCTACAGGCCAAAATCTACAGGTAGGCAATTTGCAAAAAACACCTCTGTTTTCTTTAAAAAAATTGGATGTGTCCACGTTGCGCTTTGGGGCGTTTCCTGTCGCGGGCGCTAGGCCTACCCACACAAGTGAGGTATCATTTTTATCGAGAGACGTGGGGGAACGCTGGGTGGAAGGAAATTTGTGGCTCCTCTCAGATTCCAGAACTTTCTGCCATAGAAATGTGAGGAACATGTGTTTTTTTAGCCAAATTTTGAGGTTTGCAAAGGATTCTGGGTAACAGAACCTGGTCCGAGCCACACAAGTCACCCCATGTTGGATGCCCCTAGGTCTCTAGTTTTCAGAAATGCACAGGTTTGGTAGGTTTCCCTAGGTGGCGGCTGAGCTAGAGGCCAAAATCTACTACAGGTAGGCACTTTGCAAAAAACACCTCTGTTTTCTTTCAAATATTTGGATGTGTCCACGTTGCACTTTGGGGCGTTTCCTGTTGCGGGCGCTAGGCCTACCCACACAAGTGTGGTATCATTTTTATCGGGAGACGTGGGGGAACGCTGGGTGGTAGGAAATTTGTGGCTCCTCTCAGATTCCAGAACTTTCTGCCACAGAAATGTGAGGAACATGTGTTTTTTTAGCCAAATTTTGAGGTTTGCAAAGGATTCTGGGTAACAGAACCTGGTCCGAGCCACACAAGTCACCCCATGTTGGATTCCCCTAGGTCTCTAGTTTTCAGAAATGCACAGGTTTGGTAGGTTTCCCTAGGTGGCGGCTGAGCTAGAGGCCAAAATCTACTACAGGTAGGCACTTTGCAAAAAACACCTCTGTTTTCTTTCAAATATTTGGATGTGTCCACGTTGCACTTTGGGGCGTTTCCTGTTGCGGGCGCTAGGCCTACCCACACAAGTGTGGTATCATTTTTATCGGGAGACGTGGGGGAACGCTGGGTGGTAGGAAATTTGTGGCTCCTCTCAGATTCCAGAACTTTCTGCCACAGAAATGTGAGGAACATGTGTTTTTTTAGCCAAATTTTGAGGTTTGCAAAGGATTCTGGGTAACAGAACCTGGTCCGAGCCACACAAGTCACCCCATGTTGGATTCCCCTAGGTCTCTAGTTTTCATAAATGCACAGGTTTGGTAGGTTTCCCTAGGTGCCAGCTGAGCTACAGGCCAAAATCTACAGGTAGGCACTTTGCAAAAAACACCTCTGTTTTCTTTCAAAAATTTGGATGTGTCCACGTTGCGCTTTGGGGCGTTTCCTGTCGTGGGCGCTAGGCCTACCCACACAAGTGAGGTATCATTTTTATCGGGAGACATTGGGGAACGCTGGGTGGAAGGAAATTTGTGGCTCCTCTCAGATTCCAGAACTTTCTGCCACAGAAATGTGAGGAACATCTGTTTTTTTAGCCAAATTTTGAGGTTTGTAAAGGATTCTGGGTAACAGAACCTGGTCCGAGCCACACAAGTCACCCCATCTTGGATTCCCCTAGGTCTCTAGTTTTCAGAAATGCACAGGTTTGGTAGGTTTCCCTAGGTGGCCGCTGAGCTAGTGGCCAAAATCTACAGGTAGGCACTTTGCAAAAAACACCTCTATTTTCTTTAAAAAATTTGGATGTGTCCACGTTGCGCTTTGGGGCGTTTCCTGTCGCGGGCGCTAGGCCTACCCACACCAGTGAGGTATAATTTTTATCGGGAGACGTGGGAGAACGCTGGGTGGAAGGAAATTTGTGGCTCCTCTCAGATTCCAGAACTTTCTGCCACAGAAATTTGAGGAATATGTGTTTTTTTAGCCACATTTTGAGGTTTGCAAAGGATTCTGGGTAACAGAACCTGGTCCGAGCCACATAAGTCCCCCCATCTTGGATTCCCCTAGGTCTCTAGTTTTCAGAAATGCACAGGTTTGGTAGGTTTCCCTAGGTGCCGGCTGAGCTACAGGCCAAAATCTACAGGTAGGCACTTTGCAAAAAACACCTCTGTTTTCTTTCAAAAATTTGGATGTGTCCACGTTGCGCTTTGGGGCGTCTCCTGTCGTGGGCGCTAGGCCTACCCACACAAGTGAGGTATCATTTTTATCGGGAGACGTGGGGGAACGCTGCGTGGAAGGAAATTTGTGGCTCCTCTCAGATTCCAGAACTTTCTGCCACAGAAATGTGAGGAACATGTGTTTTTTTAACCAAATTTTGAGGTTTGCAAAGGATTCTGGGTAACAGAACCTGGTCCGAGCCACACAAGTCACCCCATCTTGGATTCCCCTAGGTCTCTAGTTTTCAGAAATGCACAGGTTTGGTAGGTTTCCCTAGGTGCCGGCTGAGCTACAGGCCAAAATCTACAGGTGGGCAGTATGCAAAAAACACCTCTGTTTTCTTTCAAAAATTTGGATGTGTCCACGTTGCGCTTTGGGGCGTTTCCTGTCGCGGGCGCTAGGCCTACCCACACAAGTGAGGTATCATTTTTATCGGGAAACGTGGGGGAACGCTGGGTGGAAGGAAATTTGTGGCTCCACTCAGATTCCAGAACTTTCTGCCACAGAAATGTGAGGAACATGTGTTTTTTTAGCCAAATTTTGAGGTTTGCAAAGGATTCTGGGTAACAGAACCTGGTCCAAGCCACACAAGTCACCCCATCTTGGATTCCCCATGGTCTCTAGTTTTCAGAAATGCACAGGTTTGGTAGGTTTCCCTAGGTGGCGGCTGAGCTAGAGGCCAAAATCTACAGGTAGGCACTTTGCAAAAAACACCTCTGTTTTCTTTCAAATATTTGGATGTGTCCACGTTGCGCTTTGGGGCGTTTCCTGTTGCGGGCGCTAGGCCTACCCACACAAGTGAGGTATCATTTTTATCGGGAGACGTGGGGGAACGCTGGGTGGTAGGAAATTTGTGGCTCCTCTCAGATTCCAGAACTTTCTGCCACAAAAATGTGAGGAACATGTGTTTTCTTAGCCAAATTTTGAGGTTTGCAAAGGATTCTGGGTAACAGAGCCTGGTCCGAGCCACACAAGTCACCCCATGTTGGATTCCCCTAGGTCTCTAGTTTTCAGAAATGCACAGGTTTGGTAGGTTTCCCTAGGTGCCAGCTGAGCTACAGGCCAAAATCTACAGGTAGGCACTTTGCAAAAAACACCTCTGTTTTCTTTCAAAAATTTGGATGTGTCCACGTTGCGCTTTGGGGCGTTTCCTGTCGTGGGCACTAGGCTACCCACACAAGTGAGGTATCATTTTTATCGGGAGACGTGGGGGAACGCTGGGTGCAAGGAAATTTGTGGCTCCTCTCAGATTCCAGAACTTTCTGCCACAGAAATGTGAGGAACATCTGTTTTTTTAGGCAAATTTTGAGGTTTGTAAAGGATTCTGGGTAACAGAACCTGGTCCGAGCCACACAAGTCACCCCATCTTGGATTCCCCTAGGTCTCTAGTTTTCAGAAATGCACAGGTTTGGTAGGTTTCCCTAGGTGGCGGCTGAGCTAGTGGCCAAAATGTACAGGTAGGCACTTTGCAAAAAACACCTCTGTTTTCTTTAAAAGATTTGGATGTGTCCACGTTGCGCTTTGGGGCGTTTCCTGTCGCGGGCGCTAAGCCTACCCACACAAGTGAGGTATAATTTTTATCGGGAGACGTGGGAGAACGCTGGGTGGAAGGAAATTTGTGGCTCCTCTCAGATTCCAGAACTTTCTGCCACAGAAATGTGAGGAACATCTGTTTTTTTAGCCAAAGTTTGAGGTTTGTAAAGGATTCTGGGTAACAGAACCTGGTCCGAGCCACACAAGTCACCCCATCTTGGATTCCCCTAGGTCTCTAGTTTTCAGAAATGCACAGGTTTGGTAGGTTTCCCTAGGTGCCAGCTGAGCTACAGGCCAAAATCTACAGGTAGGCACTTTGCAAAAAACACCTCTGTTTTCTTTCAAAAATTTGGATGTGTCCACGTTGCGCTTTGGGGCGTTTCCTGTCGTGGGCACTAGGCCTACCCACACAAGTGAGGTATCATTTTTATCGGGAGACGTGGGGGAACGCTGGGTGGAAGGAAATTTGTGGCTCCTCTCAGATTCCAGAACTTTCTGCCACAGAAATGTGAGGAACATCTGTTTTTTTAGGCGAATTTTAAGGTTTGTAAAGGATTCTGGGTAACAGAACCTGGTCCGAGCCACACAAGTCACCCCATCTTGGATTCCCCTAGGTCTCTAGTTTTCAGAAATGCACAGGTTTGGTAGGTTTCCCTAGGTGGCGGCTGAGCTAGTGGCCAAAATCTACAGGTAGGCACTTTGCAAAAAACACCTCTGTTTTCTTTAAAAAATTTGGATGTGTCCACGTTGCGCTTTGGGGCGTTTCCTGTCGTGGGCGCTAAGCCTACCCACACAAGTGAGGTATAATTTTTATCGGGAGACGTGGGAGAACGCTGGGTGGAAGGAAATTTGTGGCTCCTCTCAGATTCCAGAACTTTCTGCCACAGAAATGTGAGGAACATGTGTTTTTTTAGCCAAATTTTGAGGTTTGCAAAGGATTCTGGGTAACAGAACCTGGTCCGAGCCACACAAGTCACCCCATGTTGGATTCCCCTAGGTCTCTAGTTTTCATAAATGCACAGGTTTGGTAGGTTTCCCTAGGTGCCAGCTGAGCTACAGGCCAAAATCTACAGGTAGGCACTTTGCAAAAAACACCTCTGTTTTCTTTCAAAAATTTGGATGTGTCCACGTTGCGCTTTGGGGCGTTTCCTGTCGTGGGCGCTAGGCCTACCCACACAAGTGAGGTATCATTTTTATCGGGAGACATTGGGGAACGCTGGGTGGAAGGAAATTTGTGGCTCCTCTCAGATTCCAGAACTTTCTGCCACAGAAATGTGAGGAACATCTGTTTTTTTAGCCAAATTTTGAGGTTTGTAAAGGATTCTGGGTAACAGAACCTGGTCCGAGCCACACAAGTCACCCCATCTTGGATTCCCCTAGGTCTCTAGTTTTCAGAAATGCACAGGTTTGGTAGGTTTCCCTAGGTGGCCGCTGAGCTAGTGGCCAAAATCTACAGGTAGGCACTTTGCAAAAAACACCTCTATTTTCTTTAAAAAATTTGGATGTGTCCACGTTGCGCTTTGGGGCGTTTCCTGTCGCGGGCGCTAGGCCTACCCACACCAGTGAGGTATAATTTTTATCGGGAGACGTGGGAGAACGCTGGGTGGAAGGAAATTTGTGGCTCCTCTCAGATTCCAGAACTTTCTGCCACAGAAATTTGAGGAATATGTGTTTTTTTAGCCAAATTTTGAGGTTTGCAAAGGATTCTGGGTAACAGAACCTGGTCCGAGCCACACAAGTCACCCCATCTTGGATTCCCCTAGGTCTCTAGTTTTCAGAAATGCACAGGTTTGGTAGGTTTCCCTAGGTGCCGGCTGAGCTACAGGCCAAAATCTACAGGTGGGCAGTATGCAAAAAACACCTCTGTTTTCTTTCAAAAATTTGGATGTGTCCACGTTGCGCTTTGGGGCGTTTCCTGTCGCGGGCGCTAGGCCTACCCACACAAGTGAGGTATCATTTTTATCGGGAAACGTGGGGGAACGCTGGGTGGAAGGAAATTTGTGGCTCCACTCAGATTCCAGAACTTTCTGCCACAGAAATGTGAGGAACATGTGTTTTTTTAGCCAAATTTTGAGGTTTGCAAAGGATTCTGGGTAACAGAACCTGGTCCAAGCCACACAAGTCACCCCATCTTGGATTCTCCATGGTCTCTAGTTTTCAGAAATGCACAGGTTTGGTAGGTTTCCCTAGGTGGCGGCTGAGCTAGAGGCCAAAATCTACAGGTAGGCACTTTGCAAAAAACACCTCTGTTTTCTTTCAAATATTTGGATGTGTCCACGTTGCGCTTTGGGGCGTTTCCTGTTGCGGGCGCTAGGCCTACCCACACAAGTGAGGTATCATTTTTATCGGGAGACGTGGGGGAACGCTGGGTGGTAGGAAATTTGTGGCTCCTCTCAGATTCCAGAACTTTCTGCCACAAAAATGTGAGGAACATGTGTTTTTTTAGCCAAATTTTGAGGTTTGCAAAGGATTCTGGGTAACAGAGCCTGGTCCGAGCCACACAAGTCACCCCATGTTGGATTCCCCTAGGTCTCTAGTTTTCAGAAATGCACAGGTTTGGTAGGTTTCCCTAGGTGCCAGCTGAGCTACAGGCCAAAATCTACAGGTAGGCACTTTGCAAAAAACACCTCTGTTTTCTTTCAAAAATTTGGATGTGTCCACGTTGCGCTTTGGGGCGTTTCCTGTCGTGGGCACTAGGCCTACCCACACAAGTGAGGTATCATTTTTATCGGGAGACGTGGGGGAACGCTGGGTGGAAGGAAATTTGTGGCTCCTCTCAGATTCCAGAACTTTCTGCCACAGAAATATGAGGAACATCTGTTTTTTTAGGCAAATTTTGAGGTTTGTAAAGGATTCTGGGTAACAGAACCTGGTCCGAGCCACACAAGTCACCCCATCTTGGATTCCCCTAGGTCTCTAGTTTTCAGAAATGCACAGGTTTGGTAGGTTTCCCTAGGTGGCGGCTGAGCTAGTGGCCAAAATCTACAGGTAGGCACTTTGCAAAAAACACCTCTGTTTTCTTTAAAAGATTTGGATGTGTCCACGTTGCGCTTTGGGGCGTTTCCTGTCGCGGGCGCTAAGCCTACCCACACAAGTGAGGTATAATTTTTATCGGGAGACGTGGGAGAACGCTGGGTGGAAGGAAATTTGTGGCTCCTCTCAGATTCCAGAACTTTCTGCCACAGAAATGTGAGGAACATCTGTTTTTTTAGCCAAAGTTTGAGGTTTGTAAAGGATTCTGGGTAACAGAACCTGGTCCGAGCCACACAAGTCACCCCATCTTGGATTCCCCTAGGTCTCTAGTTTTCAGAAATGCACAGGTTTGGTAGGTTTCCCTAGGTGCCAGCTGAGCTACAGGCCAAAATCTACAGGTAGGCACTTTGCAAAAAACACCTCTGTTTTCTTTCAAAAATTTGGATGTGTCCACGTTGCGCTTTGGGGCGTTTCCTGTCGTGGGCACTAGGCCTACCCACACAAGTGAGGTATCATTTTTATCGGGAGACGTGGGGGAACGCTGGGTGGAAGGAAATTTGTGGCTCCTCTCAGATTCCAGAACTTTGTGCCACAGAAATGTGAGGAACATCTGTTTTTTTAGGCGAATTTTAAGGTTTGTAAAGGATTCTGGGTAACAGAACCTGGTCCGAGCCACACAAGTCACCCCATCTTGGATTCCCCTAGGTCTCTAGTTTTCAGAAATGCACAGGTTTGGTAGGTTTCCCTAGGTGGCGGCTGAGCTAGTGGCCAAAATCTACAGGTAGGCACTTTGCAAAAAACACCTCTGTTTTCTTTCAAAAATTTGGATGTGTCCACGTTGCGCTTTGGGGTGTTTCCTGTCGCGGGCGCTAGGCCTACCCACACAAGTGAGGTATCATTTTTATCGGGAGACTTGGGGGAATGCTGGGCGGAAGTAAATTTGTGGCTCCTCTCAGATTCCAGAACTTTCTGCCACAGAAATGTGAGGAACATGTGTTTTTTAGCCAAACTTTGAGGTTTGCAACGGATTCTGGGTAACAGAACCTGGTCCGAGCCACACAAGTCACCCCATCTTGGATTCCCCTAGGTCTCTAGTTTTCAGAAATGCACAGGTTTGGTAGGTTTCCCTAGGTGCCGGCTGAGCTACAGGCCAAAATCTACAGGTAGGCACTTTGCAAAAAACACCTCTGTTTTCTTTAAAAAATGTGGATGTGTCCACGTTGCGCTTTGGGGTGTTTCCTGTCGCGGGCACTAGGCCTACCCACACAAGTGAGGTATCATTTTTATCGGGAGACTTGGGGGAACGCTGGGTGGAAGGAAATTTGTGGCTCCTCTCAGATTCCAGAACTTTCTGCCATAGAAATGTGAGGAACATGTGTTTTTTTAGCCAAATATTGAGGTTTGCAAAGGATTCTGGGTAACAGAACCTGGTCCGAGCCACACAAGTCACTCCATCTTGGATTCCCCTAGGTCTCTAGTTTTCAGAAATGCACAGGTTTGGTATGTTTCCCTAGGTGCCGGCTGAGCTAGAGGCCAAAATCTACAGGTAGGCACTTTGCTAAAAACAGCTCTGTTTTCTGTGATGTGTCCACGTTGTGTTTTGGGGCATATCCTGTCGCGGGCGCTAGGCCTACCCACACACGTGAGGTATCATTTTTATCGGGAGACTTTGGGGAACATAGAATAGTATAACAAGTGTTATTGCCCCTTGTCTTTCTCTACATTTTTCCCTTCCAAATGTAAGACAGTGTGTGTAAAAAAGGCGTCTATTTGAGAAATGCCCTGTAATTCACATGCTAGTATGGGCACCCCGGAATTCAGAGATGTGCAAATAACCACTGCTTCTCAACACCTTATCTTGTGCCCATTTTGGAAATACAAAGGTTTGCTTGATAGCTATTTTTTACTCTTTATATTTCAGCAAATGAATTGCTGTATGCCCGGCATAGAATGAAAACCCACTGCAGGGTGCAGGTCATTTATTGGCTCTGGGTACCTAGAGTTCTTGATGAACCTACAAGCCCTATATATCCCGCAACCAGAAGAGTCCAGCAGACGTAACGGTATATTGCTTTCGAAAATCTGACATTGCAGGAAAAAGTTACAGAGTAAAACAAATGTAGCGTGGGTAGCTTATGTGAACAAAAAGTTATGAGGGCCTAAGCGCGAACTGCTCCAAATAGCCAAAAAAAGGCTCGGCACAGGAGGGGGAAAAGGCCTGGCAGCGAAGGGGTTAAAGGCCAATACCCCTTCCACAGGCTTCAGTGATGTTTAACTCAGTCCCACATTTTCAAAATTCAAACTATTTAATTTCTAATTATTCACGACGTCAATCTCCGAACCCATTTATCTGATACTGTTAACAAGCGCTAGATGGATTCATTTAATTTGAGTATTTATCTTTTTGATGATACTGACATCAACACTAGGTCAATTCAGCAATGCCAAAGAATATGAAAAGTCCTTTGATGTTACATCACATGACAATTAGAGGGGCCTCACATCTTCCCTTTCGCCCAGGGACCCAATAGTCCTAGGACCTGCCCTGTTTGTCATGACCTGAGTCCAGGCGACTGGGTCATGATCAAGAAGCACATAAGGAAAATCTGCTTGGGACTGTGTTGGGAAGGCCCTCACCAGGTGGCTTTGGTAACCACTGTGTGAAGTGTGCAGGTCTCCTGAACTGGGTACACGTGAGTCACAGTCGCAAAGTTCCAGGTCCCCTAGATGAAACAGCACCTGTCCCAGAAGGGTCAGTTACAGTGATCGAGAGGGATCAGGTTAGTCAAGCTGTTAGGTCTGGGCAAGTGACTACTACAGCACAGTCTGATGCGGTTCTGAGAAACTTAACAACAGTGGATGGTACAGAAGGCTTGAGACAAAATCATTTGACTCATGCTAGCTTGGATGCTGATGAAGGACCAGTTGCTGTAAGTAATTGAGCTATACCAGAAGACAATTGTCGTAAAGAACAGAATGTGCCAGCTATACATGTGCCTCCAACAATTGCTGAAGAAATTGAAGAGTTGAGTCAATGTGACAGTGATGCTGAGAGCCAAGTAAACATCAGGTGAAAGAGAAAGAGGGTGCCAAGCCGAAAGTACTCAGCACCTGAATGGATAATTTTTTCTGCCAGTGACTTGAAGAAGGAATTTGCCACCTTTTGTTTTAACAATTCGAATCCATTTTAATATTCTTAAATCAGTGATTACTAACTGTGTCTTTATAAGAGACATTTGAACTTTTAGTAGAAGCTTCATATTTGTATTTGTATCATTTATAAAGTGCATATGACCCAAGGGTATCTAAGCACTGGAATTAAGAAGGATCGCCCGACTGTGCTTAAGCAAACACCGCAAATACAGGCAGCAAACACCTGAGGAAGATAAAGAGCCACCAAGCCTGGTTTCCAAGTGAACAGCCATGTCTTGAGTTGTTTCAGGAACGCCAGGTGTGCCTCCACCCTACAAATAGTGTCCGGGAGGGAGTTCCATTATTTCCCCGCCGCCACAGAGAAGGCTCGATCACCTCATCTGACCTTATTGGTCTGAAACATACCAACCAGAAAAAGCCCAGCTCATCTCAGGGATTGACTGGGCACATACCAGTTCATAACCACCCTAAGGAATCCTGAGCCCTGGAGATATAGAGCCTGAAGCACCAAGAAGAGCGCTTTGAACATTTGCAAGTAGAGAAAACTAATGATGAACTTTCTAGAAGATCAAGGACCTGTTTGTGAATAATTTGCACCTTTTAAAATATATTTTTGTTTTCTGCTTACTCACAAATAAAAAGGACTGAAAAGAGACAGTGATTTATTAAAGCAGCTTTGCATCTTGATTTTTGAATTTTGAATTTTTGAATTAAAAATGTTGGTCTGAAATGAGCAAACTCATGGAGTCGAGTCGAAATAGAGGTAGTCAATGTAAATACATATGTATAGGTTTAACAGTAGTGACAGTCATCATGAACACATTATTGCTCATTGGACTACCCACCACAAGTGATTCAGAATGGATTGCACTCACAATTGTCCCAACCTTAGCAAATTCCATTGCAGATCAGAATCCACTTTACAATGATGAGAAGTAATTACACACTGATGGTTCCAGAGGTGATTTATCAGCAAATGTGTATTACAGACTGCTTTATGAGTATGTTGACACCATGGAAATTAGTGACTGCTACGTTTGCACACAGTTGCTTTCATCAGGAAGTGAGGTTATCACATATCATAATTTTCCCCTAACCTATGGAAATTCCTGTAGTTTGCTACTAATACTGTTTTATCAGCAGGAGTATTATCAGTACTTCTATTCAAATTATGATTTGGTGCATTCAATTGTCCCTATTTTGAAACATGCGAGTAACATTGTCAAGACAAAGAACACAGACACAGTGGGATGGTTCTTTGAGCCTACATTGACAATTGGTACAGTTTATGACCACAATAATAATTTGACATGCATACTTAGCACAGTAGAGAAAGAATTCATTGGACAAGTCGAGGAAAGGAGAAGAGCGATGAAAGCTAAAATAGAAAAGGGAGTAGTTTTACAGAATCGGGAAAAAGACGAGTCTCACACAGTTGCTGGAAATAAAAAATTCCTGGCTAATGGGAAGTTATATATATGTAAACCTAGATCAAGTGCTGACAAGCATTTTGTAGTACCTAGTTAATGCAGACATGTGTTTTTATTTAAGAATGTTTGGACTTTCATGCTGGATGGACAAGACCCTGCCATACCAGGTGTTAATTTCATATGTGGTAAGAATGCCTTTTTACAAGCTGGAGAAAGGCTGGTATGATGCATGTTACCTGGGAGTAGTTTTTTCAAAGATTTATCAAGTGGACCATTTTAACGATCCAGTGTGGAGTGAGAAATCAAACATCAGAGTCAAAAGAGGAGCAAGTGCTTCGGAGGTAGTAGGAGATATTTTTGGTGCCATGATTCCATCAGTAGGTGTTATCTTGAATGATCTCAAGATCATAGAAAGTTGTCAACAATAGTAGATAAATTATCTACAGACACTGCAGATGGAATATTGTTAATGGACACAGAAATGGTTGTTGTAAGATCAATGGTTTTGCAAAATCGCCTTGCGTTACGCATACTTCTCTCAATGGAAGGTGGAGTTTACAAAATGTTACATGCTCAACAGTGCTGTACTGACATAGCTGACAATAGTAAGGAGATATGTAAGTACATACCAAACATGACTGACTTGAAACAGTTACCCAGAAAAAGTTAACAGCAACAGGTGCTTGGGAAGCAATAGGTAGAGGTTTTTCAACTATTGGAAGATGGTTTGGAGACATAGGAAGAGCAATTGTGGGAACCTTTTTGAGACGCTTATTGATCATGGTCTTGTATGCTGTAGTTGCACTTGTTTTTTGCAAACTATACAAAAAGCTGAAGTAGAGAAGAGCCAAAAATAGACAGAGAAAGGAAGAGATTGAAACAGAGAATAGGAGAAGCATACACTATAGTAACATCAAGCAGTTAGAGGACTTCAGAAGACCTTACCTGAATAAGCCTCTGAAATGTCAGGTGTCACATTGAAAATGAGAGTTGAAGTATTTTGTGATGGTTTGATTCGCCATCAAAGGGAGGACGGATGTAGTTGAAATCTTAGTTCTGTCCCCTTTGGCACAAAAATCATCTGTAGTTGAAAGTTAATGCATTATGTTAATCGAAGTACTAATGGCTTGAATATAGAAGCTGAATTGATCAGTCATTTTAAGTGTGCATTTGTTTATTCTGTTGAGTGTGACATAGGTGTTATTTACATTAAATCAAATGTTAGAAGGACTAACCTGAATTTTTGATGTAATTTAGACTCTAGACTAATAGACTGTATTGAAACGATATTGAATTTCTAATGATTAAGGATTTGAATATGTGTGCAAAAATAGAGAAATGTAGTTCTAAGTTACGTTGACTGAAATGTATGGACAAAGGTTCATTTAAAGTATTAAAATCTAAATGCTAATGAAGAATTCTAAATGTAGAATGTATAGTTTGCATATTACAATGTGTTCTATTTTATGTATTAATGTGCTGTATTAATTCACTTGCATTAGCCTAAGTGAGTCTTGTTAGGCCTGAATTTTGTGACTGTGTAGAAAATTCTAATTCATTTATTTAACATGAACCTTTCTTTTCGACTTTGTTCCCATAAAAAACTAGCTTTGGTAATAGACTCCTATTGGGTTAGACATAAAGAGAAGTGCAACAATGTTCTTGAATGTAGAACATCCTGAAATGTGGACTGACATGATATACATGTTTCAAACTTGTGTGGAGCTACATGGATGGAAGATATTCCCATCAAAGACCTGGGAAAAATTATCGATGTTGCAGCTTGGAGTTGTGTGATTAAGTTTTATTGGATGATGCCCCTTCAACGTAATGTGGACTGTCACCTCTGGCAAATCAGAATGCCAAATGAACTTTGATATGTTGATGACCAGTTGAATTTTGGTCAGATCTTCAGATTCTCCATACTCCTGCAGATGAAGAAACCCACTTGCTGAGCCCCCTGGAGAGATATTTTCCTCTCTGCTTTCATCTTTGAGATGCCTTGTTGAGTCTTATAGATTTTTCTTCCAGTACCCTGCAGAAGACTCTTGATCGAGCTACTGACATGCTGACACTTTCCCTTTTTACCTACCTTTTGCCTGCCTTAGTTAGTAGATTACTGATTGAGATTACCTTTTTCCAAATTCTTTTTGCCCTTTTTGATCTTTTTGTCTTTTGCCTGCATGTGTTTCACCCGCACGTCTTCCCCTGATTTGGCCAATTGTAGGGTTTCCCAGTTGCCAGCTAAAATTATAACTTTGTTGGTTTAAATTGACTGATGTTTGGTAATCCTGAGCAGCACTTGGTTTCTGTATCTCAGATGATATTTTTTATGTTTTATATTCTTCTTCTTGAATGTTTAGTCTTATTGATGTTAATTCGCCTGAATTATTTTGGCGCTTTGGGCAACCCTTGGTGATTCTGTACCTGCATAACCTGATTTTGCGAATTGTCTACATGACTTTGAGCTTGAGTTTGTAATAAATCTTGTTGACTTTATTCCTAACTGGAGTTTTTCCCTCCATGGCCACTTTGGTCGTGGTGTGTAACTTAACTGGCTTCTGTTGAAATTTTGATAGAGGTTCTACCACACCCTATGCTGGGACCAAAGATCCGTTGACCTCAAAGGGCATTGATTCCCGCAAAGGATGAAAATACTCTAACAAGTACATGTCCCACTTTTCAAATACACTGCCTTTGGGCTAACTAGGGCCTACCTTATGGGTGAAGTATATGTAATGAAAAGGAAGGTTTGGGACTGGCAAGTGGGTGTACTTGCCAGGTCTAAATGGCAGTTTATAACTGTCCACAGAGGCTCTGCAGTGGAAGGCTTGAGGCATAGCGGCTGGCACAATCAGTGCTGCAGATCCACTACTAACATTTACTTTACAGGCCTGGCACATATAGTACACTTTACTAGGGACTTACCAGCAAATTAAATATGCCAGTTGTGGAGAAGCCAGAATCATCATGTTTTAGAGTACAGAGCACCTGCACTTTAGCACTGGTCAGCAGTGGTAAAGTGCTTAAAATCCTAAAACCAACAAAAAAGACAACAGAAAACGAGGAAGAGGAAGACAAAATGTCTGAGGATGACCCTGCAGAAAGGGCTATTTCCAACACAAACCACCTCCAGCCTTAAAGCCAGGGTTGACTAACCAATATCATGAGGGGCTTTCCTGCTTAGGGTGGACATGGACAATGGCTCAGTACTTCAGGCGCACTTGTCAGTTCAATGCCTCTCTGAACCCAGTTGGATCCCTCTGCTATACTCTCGGGGCCACTGAGCTGACCACGTGGAACCCCTTTCCTCATCTGTGGACCCCATCTGAGCAGCACCTAACTTTAACTTGCTCACAGATGCATCCAGTACCACCATGGCCAACAAAGTGACATGGCCCATTCCACCCGTGGGTCTGATTTCTGTCTCCAACCCAAGGAAAACTCTGGCCACAAGGACAGCAACCAACAGAGGTCACTGACAGCTGTCAGTGTCAAGATCCAGGCCACATGCCATCCAGGGCTCTCTGACCTCTGATGTTTCTCAGAGTGGGGGGCAGTAGCTCCAAGTGCTTGCACCCATCTTCCTCTCTCCCTCCCACCAGTTCTGGGGTGGTATCCTGACATTGGTCCTTCAGCCCAGGGTCTGTACTCTTAATCTGAACATGTGCCTGGCAAGCCAGGACTTCTAGGGGAGTACCACTATCGACCACAAGGGAAACAAACTTGCTTGTGTTGTGCAAGAGTCTAACTGGTGCAGGTCCCCAGCCCTCTGTCCTTGTGACAATGCATGGTGCCCCCCAGGCTAGAAGTGGCCTCACAATGGTCAGTCTTGGGGTGCTCTGACCTCAGATCTGGCAACTCCTGACCCACTGGTCTTCCCACCTCCTGTCCCTCCATCTGGACCTCTGTACCCTCCACTGTGGAGTGGTACCTCAGAAAACAGATCTGGTAGGGTGCTTGTGGCAGCTGCCCCATTCAGCTCTTCTTACACTGTGGTGCTCTCGTCAGTGGGTGTTCTCTCAGTACAGACCAGGTCCCCCTCCTTGTGCCCCCTCTGAGAGCAATCCAAGCACTGGGGCGGGAAATAGGTCGCCCTGGGCCTCTGCCACTAAACTCTTGGCCTGCTGAATCATCCAGAAGGTTCCCAGGCTTTGGGTTCTTTGGGATCCCAGTGGGGTCCTCCTCCTCAGAGTCATCTGTTAGTGTTGCTCACCAGCGTGTTTCCTCAGAACTAAACAGGGTATTTTCAGGTCCTGCCTTTGGATTTCTTCGTCACAGGCAGACCCCTTTCCGTGCAAGAATCTCTCTGCTCCTTCATAGTGTAGCATGATAGGTGCCAGAAAAATATTTCCATGCTGATAAGGCCTCACAGGTGCAACAACCAAACAAAAAGAGTCCCAAGTAGATGAAGATGAAGCTGGGGTCACATTAAGAAAAAAGACAGATTGAGAGGGAAAGGAGAACAAGTAAAGGTCTAAGCTGTGGATGGTAGTTTACGCCTAATTATTGTAAGGCATTGCACAAATACAAATCCTATCCTCACCACTGATGACCAATGTTAGAAATTGGGTCTCTAGTTGGCACAAGTACAAGTAGGGGCCACAATCCTAGTCAGTGTAAGTCAGATACACACCCTATATTATCCTGTGCTCACCCTTTGGTAGTTTGGCACACAACAGTCAGGCTTAACTTAAGAGGCAATGTGTAATGTATTTATGCAACATTTAATTATAGTAACACAGTGAAAAATACCCCAAAAAGACTCCACATCAGTTAGGAAAAATAGAGATTATTTATCTGAGTTAAACAAGGCCAAAACGAAAAACTTCAATAAGTAGAAGTCGAGATATTAATTTTTAAACATTAACGCCCTCATTACAACATTGGCGGTAAAAGCCGCTTACCGCCGTGCCGAACACCGCCAACACACCGCCGGGAATTCCGCCACAGCAATTACGACCCACTGCTCGGAATCCGCCAAAATTGAGACACCCACAGAAGTCCGCCACACCAAAGGTCAGAAATACGCCCACACTATCACGACCCACGAATCCACGCGGCGGTCTTTCAACCGTGGTATTCCATTGGCAGTACACACCGCCGCGCTCAAAATACACACACATTTACAAAACACTGCCACATTGTACAAATCGAAATACACACACCTGATACACATACACACACCACTCCCACACACCCAATACAATATAAAATACACACCCACATCACCCACAAACACCTACGACCAAAATACCGAAAGAAGGCCAGAAAGAGACACTACAAACTACTACCAAGCATCCACAGGCACACAATACCATCACCCACATAACTTCCACGCACTTCACACAACACACCACTAAATATCACCCCACTTATCACAACACACACCACCGCACACAATCACCCACACACCCCATGGCACGGCAAAGACACCCCAGGTTCTCTGAGGAGGAGCTCAGGGTCATGGTGGTGGAAATCATCTGGGTATAGCCACACCTTTTCGGATCACAGGTGCAGCACACTTCCATAGCTCGGAAGATGGAGCTATGGCGAAGAATAGTGGACAGGTTTCACGCAGTGGGACAACACCCAAGAAATATGGATGATATCAGGAAGAGGTGGAACGACCTACGGGGGAAGGTGCGTTCCGTGGTCTCAAGTCACCACCTTGCGGTTCAGCGGACTGGCGGCAGACCCCCACCTCCTCCACCACAACTAGCAACATGGGAGGAGCAAGTCTTGGTGATTCTGCATCCTGAGGGCCTCGCAGGAGTAGATGGAGGAATGGACTCTGGTAAGTCAAACCTTAACTAGTACATCCCCTACTCTACCTGCATGCCATTACATACCCCCACCCTCGCCCTCACCCCCATCACTCCAACTCCTCACAAATGTCCCAAATTCACAAACCACACATCCCAACACCAAGCCCTGCATGCAACACCAAAGCATGGACACCCATCACCAATGCATGGCCACTGCACATACCCATACACCCCCCTATGCCATTATCACACAAGGTCCCACACAGGAATGCAAGCACTGGGGTATACGGTCACCCACCCATTGCACACCATGGCACACACAGATGCAATAAACATCCTTTTATACCCCTGCAGGACCCCTACCCAACGTCACCGGACAGGAGGGTCCACACATGTCAACACCACCAACAGAAGAGGCCCACAGTGATGACTGGAGCTCTGTCCAACTGGATCTAGGTGACCAGCCCGGCCCATCTGGGACCTCGGGACAGTCGGTTCCCCACACACTGGCACAGGCCAGCACAGAGCTTCCCCCCTCTGGAAACACCAGCACAGCACCCACCCAGCGGGCCCATACCTCTGTCCCCAGGACACGTCAATCAGCAGTGTGTACACCACTACAGGGAACCCATGCTAACCCACCACCCCAACAACAACAGGGACCTGGGGGCAGTGGCAGTGGGCACACGGTCCAGGGGACAGAGGCCCAGGAACACAGGGGAAAAGGGAGGGCTGCTGTGCGACAGGGGGAGGACAGGCCCAGGAAACCCACTCTTCATGAGGCCCTCTCCAACATCATGGGAGCATACCATAATTCCCAGGAGACGATGGCAACGGTACTGGCCAAGTTTCAGGAGACCCAGCGGCTGCAGGAGGAACAGTATTTGGGCTTCAGGGAGGAACTCAGAGCCATCAATTCCACCCTGGGCACCATTGTAGGGGTGCTGAAGGAAGTCCTCAACACCAGGAGGGACACTGTGGCACAACAAGGGGCCCCTGACACTAGCCTGGACGATGAACTGCTCACCACCTCCGCCGCTGCTAGTGGACAGGAGGCACCGCCACAGGACCACCACACCAGCACCCCACCCCCTGCAGAGGGAGAACCACCCCGCAAACGGTCCCTGAGATCCAGGACAAAGACAGAGAACGATGCTAAGACCCCCACCAAGAAATGAGACCGTACTGATTGTCATCCTTTTGTCCCACCTTGTCACCGTGTCCATCCTTAAACTGCCCCAGTTCCACTTCCTATGCCCCTTTGGACAATGCACCTGTGAGACTAATAGACTGGACTCTGCCATGGGCATTCCTCCACAATCACCCCTCACCATTTTACAACCCCCTCCACTATTTAGCACTTAAATAAACACCCTTAAAGCACAAAACAATCTGGAGTCTGTCTGTGATTTCGAATTAGTGTATTAGCAATTACAGTGCCAAAATGCTCTTTCAATTGTAATGTCAACATACCTATGTCACACAGCTCTAGTCCATGAGGAAACAAAGCAGATGTCACACAGTGGGACCCACATCTGTGAAATCGTAAGGGAAAGTGACAACTCAGTGACCATAGACTGGGTGAAAACGACAGACAGTAGAGAGGTAGTAGTGTTAAAATACATGTAGTAGGCAGGTTCGTATTCTTATCTGTGTCTCACTGGAAGTATTGCAGGATCACCGAGTTCCTGTTCTCGATGTCCTCTTCTTCTGCTTCCTCATCTTCACTGTCCACAGGCTCCACAGCTGCCACAACACCTCCATCTGGACCATCCTCCTGCAGAAAAGACACCTGTCGTCGCAAAGCTAAGTTGTGAAGCATACAGCAGGCCACGATGATCTGGCACACCTTCTTTGGTGAGTAAATTAGGGACCCACCTGTCATATGGAGGCACCTGAACCTGGCCTTCGGGATGCCGAAGGTCCGCTTTATAATCCTCAGAGTTCACCCATGGGCCTCATTGTAGCGTTCCTCTGCCCTTGTCCTGGGATTCCTCACTGCGGTCAGTAGCCATGACAGGTTGGGGTAACCAGAGTCACCTGCAAATATGGAGGGACAACTGTTAGACACACACTAACCTGTAGGGATATCCCCAGACCCAGACAACCATTCCCACTGACTTGCTTCCAGGTGCTCACCTAATAGCCACACACGGTGCCTCTAGAGTTGCCCCATCACATAAGGGATGCTGCTATTCCTCAAGATGTAAGCATCATGCACTGAGCCAGGGAATTTGGCATTAACATGGGAGATGTACTGGTCGGCCAAACACACCATCTGCACATTGATCGAATGATAACTCTTCCGGTTTCTGTACACCTGTTCACTCCTGCAGGGGGGTACCAAAGCCACATGTGTCCCATCAATGGCACCGATGATGTTGGGGATATGTCCCAGGGCATAGAAATCACCGTTCACTGTAGGCAAATCCTCCACCTGAGGGAAAACGATGTAGCTCCCCATGTGTTTCAGCAGGGCAGACAACTCTCTGGACAACACGTTGGAAAACATAGGCTGGGACATCCCTGATGCTATGGCCACTGTTGTTTGAAATGACCCACTTGCAAGGAAATGGAGTACTGACAGCACCTGCACTAGAGGGGGGATTCCTGTGGGATGGTGGATAGTTGACATCAGGTCTGGCTCCAACTGGGCACACAGTTCCAGGATTGTGTCACGATCAAGCCTGTAGGTGATGATCACATGTCTTTCCTCCATTGTCGACAGGTCCACCAGCGGTCTGTACACCGGAGGATGCCGCCATCTCCTCACATGTCCCAGCGGACGGTGCCTTTGAAGGACAACAGCAAACACAGAGTCAACCAACTCAGAGGTACGTACACACAGCTTACACAGAACACGATTCTTAATCCGAAATTTGCATGTATTAGTGTTGAGGCAAGGCCTAGGTATGTGTGACGCAGTTAAAAATTAAGCCATGTGGGCCCCTGAAATGGCGGCTGCCTGACCTGTAAAGTGGGACAATGGGATGAGAGGTCACTGCGCTGGCATTGTACACCGTCTCGGTAGGCGGTCGAAGACCGCGGCACAATTCTGCATTGGTTAACATTGGACCCTATGGGTCCCAGGAGCCAATTACGATGTACGCCAGCGGTGACGGTACGCACCGCATGGACGTGACCGCCATTTTCTATCTGTTCAATCACTCGATACCTGATCTTCGACAGGAGAGGACCTAAGCTGCAAGTGCTGCTGTGACCTCATTCTGGAAGAGACAATGGCTCGTGCATCTGGGGAAAGGGCCCCTGCCTTCACATCGGAGGAGTTGGAGAAACTCGTGGATGGGATCCTCCCCCAGTACACGCTACTCTACGGTCCTCCAGACAAACAGGTTAGTACACTGGGGGCATACTGTATGGGCTACGTCTGTGTGGAGTAGGGTGGATGAAAGATGGGGGGGAGATTGAGGTGTGCATGAAACGACGGTGAGTGCATGTGCCACATGGCAAGGGTAGGGATGGGGGCCGGTGCAGTCGGTAATAACTTTTCTTTTTCCCCTGTACAATTCCTGTATGTCAGCACCCAACAGAAGAAGGATGTTTGGCGTGCCATCGCCAAGGACGTCCGGACCCTTGGGGTCTATCACAGGCAGAGCACCCACTGCCGAAAGAGATGGGAGGACATTCGCCGCTGGAGCAAGAAGATGGCGGAGGCCCAGCTGGGGATGGCCTCCCAACGTGGGAGAAGTTCCCGTCGCACCATGACCCCCCTGATGTTCAGGATCCTGGCGGTGGCGTACCCGGAGCTGGATAGGCGTTTGAGGGCATCACAGCAGCCACAAAGGGGTGAGTACACTCTCATTCAGCTGATTCAGCGCGCAGTGGAGGTGTCTGGGTGGGGGAGGTGGGCTGTGGGTTTCCCTAGGCCAGGGCTAGTGTGCTAGTTAGGTCCCCTTCTTCTGGCAGACCCTGTGCCACCCCATCCCACTGTGTACAGTGCCAACTACACCTAGTCAGGCTCCTGTGACATCCATGTGTGCAGATGTGGGCCCTAGCCTTGTAGGCCACGTCCCAGGGATTGAACAGTGGACCCCAAGTGCGCGGCGTAGTGCAGGGGGCTTCTGTGTCTGTCGTGTCCGCCAACGGTAGCTGTAATGCATGCACTCAACATGTCTTTCTTCTGTCATCCCCACCCTTTTTGTGGTCTCCCTGTTCTTGTGTGCATTAGCATCATCAGGCGGAGGAGCAGTGGCACCGGAGCAGGAGGGAGCTGCATCCCACATGGCCCTGGAGGGCGAGACTACGGACTCGGAATTCACTAGTGAGACGGAGGGCGAGGGGAGCTCCACGGCGGGGACCGGAGCTGAGACCAGTGATACGGACTCGTCCTCTGATGGGAGCTCCCTTGTGGTGGCAGACACATCTGTGTCCCCGCATCTACAGGTACAGCCGCCACCCCCCCTACCAGCACAGCCCCTCAGCTTTTGCCCCGTGCCCGCTCACCCAGGAGGGTCGGCATCACCTTTGCCCCAGGCACCTCAGGCCCTGCCCCAGTCACCCCTACTGCCCTCAATGAGGAGGCCATTGACCTCCTCAGGTCCTTCACTGTTGGGCAATCTACCATTTTGAATGCCATCCAGGGTGTAGAGAGGCAGTTGCAACAAACAAATGCATTCCTGGAGGGCATTCATTCTGGTCAGGCGGCCCTTCTGAGAGCTTTTCAGGCTCTGGCCTCAGCACGGATGGCAGCTATTGTCCCTGTCTCTAGCCCCCCCCCCCCTCCAACTACCTCCACCCAGACCCACACCCCTGTACCTCAGCCTACCCCAAGCACACCATCAGACCAGCATGCACACATGTCAACACAGAAAGGAAGCTCTGGCAAACATAAGCACCACATATCCCACAGGCACTCACGCAAGCATCATCCACATGCAGACACACCTCCACTGTGTCCCCATCCTTCTCATCTTCTTCCTCCCTCCCAGTCTCGTCTCCACTCACACCTGCATGCACTACATCTACAGCCACAACTTCCATCACCAGCACACACACTACCACACCCTGCTCACGTGCAGTCACCACCCCCACTACCATTCACACGTCCCCTATGTCCTCTCCCAGTGTGTCTGTGACGCCACCTCCCAAGATACACAAACACAGGCACACACCCACCCAACAGCCATCCACCTCACGACAGCCTCCAGCGCATGCACCTTCACCCAAAGCCACCAAACGAACACCTCCTACAACCACAACCTCTTCCTCCACACCCAAACCCCCTCTGGCTACCCGTCGCAGTGTTTCCAAAAAGCTTTTCCTGTCTACCCTTGACCTCTTTCCCTCACCTCCCCCACCCCGTCAGTCTCTTGGGCCCGACTCTCCAAGTCCCAACCTAGCACCTCAGCCACAACATCTCGGGACCAGTGGTTCCAGTAGTCACCGGATTCTGGAGTGCACCAGGCAGCAGGACAGCCAGTGTGGCAAGGAGCCACAGCACGGACAGTCCCCCACCTGTAAAGCATAAAAAGTTGGCCAGTGCTCGGCGGGAGAGGGGGAAGACTCCAGCCACCAAAGCCGCTCCCTGGGGTACAGGTGGGAGTGTGGAGTCAGCAGCAACACCTTCCAAGGTGGGGAAGGGGCACAATAAACTCAGCAAGTCTGGGAAGAGCAGCACGGCGGACAAGACCGCCATCAGCCCCGCTGCCCAGGAGGCCACCGCCATCATCCCCGCTGCCCAGGAGGCCACCGCCATCATCCCTGCAGGGCCAGAAAGGACCGCCAGCCCCGCAGGGCCAGACAGGACTGCCAGCAGCTGAGTCACTGGGCCAGACAGAACCGCCAGCAGCTGAGTCGCTGCCAAGGTCCCCCCGCAACAAGCACCGCTGAACAGGACACCGCCGCCACAAGCACCGCTGCCAAGGACACTGCCGCCACATGAACCGCTGAACAGGACACCGCCGCCACAAGCACCGCTGGCCCATGAGGGTCAAGGGCACTGATGCTACTGTGTCCGCCACGAGCCGGATGAAGCACTCTGGGCACAAAGCCCCCTCCAGAACCAGTGGAGAAAGGCATCCACTACCTCAGTCCTTGGCAGGATGAAACTCTCTGGGCACAAAGCCCCCTCCAGAACCAGTGGAGATTTACATCCACTACCTCAGTCCTTGGCAGGATGAAGCACTCTGGGCACAAAGCCCCCTCCAGTACCAGTGGAGATTTACATCCACTACCTCAGTCCTTGGCAGGATGAAGCACTCTGGGCACACAGCCCCCTCCAGAACCAGTGGAGAAAGGCATCCACTACCTCTGTCCTTGGCAGGATGAAGCACTCTGGGCACAAAGCCCCCTCCAGAACCAGTGGAGAGATATATCCACTACCTCTGTCCTTGGCAGGATGAAGCACTCTGGGCACAAAGCCCCCTCCAGAACCAGTGGAGAAAGGCATCCACTACCTCAGTCCTTGGCAGGATGAAGCACTCTGGGCACAAAGCCCCCTCCAGAACCAGTGGAGAGATACATCCCCTGCCTCAGTCCTTGGCAGGATGAAGCACTCTGGGCACAAAGTCCCCTCCAGAACCAGTGGAGAGATATATCCACTACCTCTGTCCTTGGCAGGATGAAGCACTCTGGGCACAAAGCCCCCTCCAGAACCAGTGGAGAAAGGCATCCACTACCTCAGTCCTTGGCAGGATGAAGCACTCTGGGCACAAAGCCCCCTCCAGAACCAGTGGAGAGATACATCCCCTGCCTCAGTCCTTGGCAGGATGAAGCACTCTGGGCACAAAGTCCCCTCCAGAACCAGTGGAGAAAGGCATCCACTACCTCTGTCCTTGGCAGGATGAAGCACTCTGGGCACAAAGCCCTTTCCAGAACCAGTGGAGATTTACATCCACTACCTCAGTCCTTGGCAGGATGAAGCGATCTGGGCACAAAACCCATCCAGAACCAGTGGAGATTTACATCCACTACCTCAGTCCTTGGCAGGATGAAGCACTCTGGGCACAAAGCCCCCTCCAGAACCAGTGGAGAAAGGCATCCACTACCTCTGTCCTTGGCAGGATGAAGCATTCCGGGCACAAAGCCCCCTCCAGAACCAGTGGAGATTTACATCCACTACCTCAGTCCTTGGCAGGATGAAGCACTCTGGGCACAAAGCCCCCTCCAGAACAAGTGGAGAAAGGCATCCACTACCTCTGTCCTTGGCAGGATGAAGCACTCTGGGCACAAAGCCCCCTCCAGAACCAGTGGAGATTTACATCCACTACCTCAGTCCTTGGCAGGATGAAGCACTCTGGGCACAAAGCCCCCTCCAGAACCAGTGGAGACTGTTATACACTTGAGAGACTGTGGCTTTGCACTCCCCAGGATTGAACAGTGGGCAAACCACCCACTGTAGAGACTTGAGAGACTGTGGCTTTGCACTCCCCAGGATAAAGCAGTGGGCAACCCAACCACTGTAGAGACTTGAGAGAATGTGGCTTTGCACTCCCCAGGATTGAACAGTGGGAAAACCACCCACTGTAGAGACTTGAGAGACTGTGGCTTTGCACTCCCCAGGATTGCACAGTGTGCATGGTGCCCCCTCGTGGTTTTGGCATTGTGCACTCAACCGGCAGAGGTGCCCCCCCTTTCTCTTCCCCGTGAGGTGCCTGTTTTATTGCTATCTGATGCCCCTGCTGTGTTCTCTCCGTTATGTTTGGGTATTGGGTGTGGGCCTCGTCCATGCCGTGTGGGCCCAGTGTTCCACGGACTTCAATGGAGCAATACCTGGACTACTATTCTTGGTGTATATATTTGTTAATAGTGTATATATATTTTTGCGTACTGGATTTTAATATATTACAATGGTTACACTAATTTCCTTTTGTCTTTGCAATCTTCTAGGGGGTTGGGGGGGGTGTAACTGTAATGTATCAACATGTACTTGTGTGTGCGTTGTAGTGGGTGAGGGTGGGGGTGTTGCGTGTTGCGTGTGTGTCCCTGTTTTTTCCCTCCCCCTCCCCTGTGTCGTAGGTGCAGTACTCACCGTGGTCTTCGCCACCGGCATTCGTGCTCCTGGTAGAGGAGCAAGAAGATAAAGGCTGGGAAGATGTGAAGCTCTGGTTCCATGGCGTCCTGGTTCCTCGTGGGGTGTGCAGAGGTGAGCGTTTTCCCTTCCAAGTCCTGTTTCCGCCGTGTTTTTGTTGGCGGTGAATCCGCCCCGTAAAAGGTGGTGGATTAGTAGGTTGTGATACTGTGGGCGGTACATTGTCCTCCCCCTGTCTGTTGGCGGTGACCGCCATGCTGCTTGTTTGTACCGCCGTAGCGGTCGGAGTGTTAAAGTGGCTGTCTTTGTTGGCGGTTTCTGCCACGGTCGTAATTCCATTTTTTTTACTGCTGGCCTGTTGGCGGTTTTACCACCGACCGCCAGGGTTGTAATGACCACCAAAATGTGAAAATAGTGCTTAGAAGTCACTAGCATTCAAAAGGTTACTTGAGGTTGCAAAGGATCGGTGCAAATCCAAAGTTCAGGATGGCCACAATGGAGGATAGGCCAGCTACAGAACCCACACAGGATCCGCTGAAATAGTTCCACTGATAGAAAGGGTTAACGTTGAAGGCATGTTTCTGTTTCTGCAGTAATCAGCTGCAGAACCCACATCTGAGGCCCAAGACTGGAGGGGGACCCTCAGACAAGGGTAGGACTCCAGATGGGAGAGGCCAGCTGCGCCAGCAGATTTGCAGCCAGTCTTTGATGTCCCTGAGACTGCAGAGAACAAGGGGCAAACCAACAAGCCATTGGAGAATCTTGGCTTCAAGGATGTAGAGAATATGTCCAGTCCTTCTCAGTCCGGCCAGGCCAGAAGCAGCAGGCCAACGTAGCCAAGCAAGCAGCAAAGTGGCAGTCACTCCTAAAGCACAGCACACTACAAGCAGTAGGTCAACACAGCAATGCAGTTGCTGAGTGGCAGTCCCTCCTGGCAGCACTGCAGTTCTTCTTCCTGTCAGAGTGTCTTTGGTCCCAGTAGAGGGCTGATTTGGTGGGATTTGTGGTCCACTACTTATACCCAAATGTGCTTTTGAAGTGTGGAAGACTTCAAAGAAGCCTTTGAAGATCACAAGGTCCCAGCTCTTCTTTTCTTGGCTGTGGACACTCTAGAGGGGGTTATGCAGTCCTTTGAGTGGGGAGAGGCACAGTTAACGGCCCATTAAGTCACACCTAAGCTCCCATTATGTGTTTCTGTCTAGAGGGAATGCACAAAGCCCAGCTGTCACCAACCCCAGACTTGTATTCAGAGACCACACAGAATGGCTAAAGTAAGAAAATGACAACTTTCTAAAAGTGGCATTTTTGGACTTGCAATTTAAAATATGACTTCACCATAAGATGTGATTTTAAATTGTGAGTCCAGAAACACCAAACTCCAAATTTCTATCTTTTCCCAATTGAAGTTATACTTGAAGGCTGCTTCAGGATAACCCCAATGTTAACCTATGGGAGAGATGGGCCTTGCAGTAGTAAAAAACAAATTTAGTAGTTTTTCCCTACCAGTACATGTTAAACTTAAAATTACATGTCCCTATTTTTAAATACACTTCACCCTGCTCTTGGGGCTAACTAAGGCCTACCTTAGGGTTGACCTATATGTAATAAAAAGGAAGGTTTGCACATGGCAAGTGGGTGCGCTTACCAGGTCTAAATAGCAGTTTATAATTGTCCACGTAGGCTACATAGGCTCTGCAGTGGCAGGCCTGAGATGTTTGCAGGGCATCTGTAGAGGGTGGCACAATCAGTGCGGTAGGCCTATTAGTAGCATTTAACTTACAGACCCTGGGCCCATATAGTGCTCTTTACTAGGGACTTGCAAGTAAATTAAATATGCCAATTGTGGAGAAGCCAATGTTATCATGTTTTAGAGTACAAAGCACCTGGATTTTAGCAGTAGTCAGCAGTGGTAAACTGCCCACAATCCTAAAACCAACAAAAACAGGGTCAGAAAATGAGGAGGAGAAAGGCAAAAAGTTTAGGGACGAGCCTGCAGAAAGGGCCATTTCTGACAGGGCCTAGTAGGAAAGTACTCCTCTTATTCTGTTTTGCTATTATTTTATCCTCTGAAGGCAAGAAATGTTTGAGGTATGAATCACCAAATAGCTATGCAGATATCTTGTCTTGCAAATCTCAGGCATAAATATGTCTGAGAACCAACCCGTATCAACTTAATTTTAGCTAGATTTAGTTGCTTCCAAGAATACCCGGTCTGAAGGAAGATGGAAGTACTATTTGACTGACTCTAGGAAACTCCATAGTACTGTATACCTTTGAACTGACACCTGTTTCACCATATATGGTCTGTAACATTGAAGCTCGTTTTATCGCCGGAGCCTCAAGCAGCCATCCAAGCCCTTTTTTTAAACCCTCCTGAGAGAACATACAATGGCATAGCTAGGTTGCTATTGGCCCTAGTGCAAGCAAAGCAACTGGGCCCCTTCGCTAGAGTGTCATCGCAATCTATGAGCTGCCTCAACACTTTACAACCTCCTTCAACATAGTCTGCATCTGCTATATAAAAACTCTCTAGCATTCTCATCCTATTGTACTTCCATCCCTTGCAGTGTATTTGTGGATGTTAAAGTCATTACCTTAAATTTTTTTACCATAGCCAATACGTCTGGTCCTTGTAATGTGCATGCACACAAAGACATAATAAAGATATAACATTGAGGGCCCTCACGCTACTACCCTCACATATGCACAACCCTTACAATACACTCACACCGGCATATGCCTCACTCTATGCCTTACTCTACACTCACTCTACACTCACACCGGAACTACTTTCAAGCTGTAGACCACTTATCCTGTATATAAACCAGTGAAGGAGGGAGAAAGAAGCTGTCTCTAAGGTTCACTCAGCTTCCTGTGTCCACACACTAATAACCCAAAGAAGTGAAACCAAAAGTGAAACCCATTTCTCCCTTGCCCATTCCAAGAAAGCTACATTTTGAGTGCATTAAAAAAACCATAACTTAGTTCTAGGCGAAAAAAAGGGTGTCATTGCTCAATTTTTTGTGTACATTTATTGACTTAATCAACAACAAAAAGCTTTTTTTAGGAATAAGTGGCAGTTAGGGTGTCAACTTAGTTAAGTAGAGTCCACAGATAAACTGAGCAATCTGATGATGGTCTAAATAGGAATTTAGGATATGAGGTAATTTTAACTCACATTCTTTCACTTACCTTCTCACTGAGATATATTTCAGTTCATTTGGATAACGGGATACGGAAGTGAATGGAGACCCTGTGATGATGCTACCCATGAAATCACCCCTTGGTGGTAACATTCACCGATGAGGGTAGAATACATGGTTGAGGGTCTGTAGAGAAAGATCTCAGTGGGCCTGGAATGATATGGTATGAGGGACCACTTTTCCTGCACACACAAAAGACGATGTTAATCCTGCATTCACACGGAATGATAGGGTATGCAAGATACCATTTCAAGATGTTGGAATGGGTTAGAAGCTTTCAGCAGCAATGCCTGGTTGTAGTCCAATAGCAATAGCAGTGGAGCTTCAGGTACTCTCATTACTCAATGGCACTAGTCTGCAGTTGCAGGTGCTCTGCTGGGGATGAACTAAAGGAAATGTATCCTGACTGTACGGGTGGGCACAGTGCACAGAGTGACGCTACATGGAACTACGCAAAGTAGCAAAAAACCTCCACTGTGCTACGTGGAGTTCTGTGGGTGGGTGGTGTTCCCTGTTGCACTTGTTTGCGATGTTCTTGAATTCAAAATCGACACGACCAGCACCACGCTAGTTGCATGGGTGCGGCCATTTTGTTTTTCACTGTTTATGGTGCTGGGTCTGTTTTTTTAATCCCTCATTAATCTTTTCAATCTTCCATCCTTTTAATTAATCTACCCCTCATTTTTATTAACTGTATTAGTGTGTCTTTTTGTTCTTGGCTATTTGTATGTTTTTTATGCTTTTTGTGACTTGTTGTGTTTTTGTTTCTTGTCCCTTTATTTCTTCCTTCCTTCTTCTCCTATTTCTTTCTTTCTTCACCCCACCACCCAGCACCATGGCAGAGCAGGGTGGAGCCGGCAAAAAGGGGAGCGGCAGCACCAGACCCTCTGGATAGTAGGGGCAGCCGCCTACCTTGTGGGAGGCGGCACTGCCAAGGGGTGCAGACTCAGCCTATCTTTAGTGAGGAGGAGTTCGCAGCACTGGTTTTTTATGTGCAGCCTCAACATGCACACTGGAAGCAGGTGCCAGGCCTTGTAGCTGTTACCCTCTACAGAAGTGTCTTCTGCGTTGGGCTAGGATGTGCAGCTGTGTCCGGTGCACTCCCAGGTCCAGCGCACCACCCAGCAGCTCACGAACCACTGGAGGGATATCATCGACCATGAGCAGGACCTGCTAGACATTGAGATTCCAGGGTTTGATGAGTATTAATTATATTATTTGTTGTGTTTGTGTTCTACAATGATAGCTGTTTTTTCCGAATAGCATGCTACTCATACTCAGGTAAATTATGTTTAGTTTACGTTAAGAATATTATTATGTGATCCAGTTTGAGCTACGCAGACGCTCGCGCTACCTAATTGTACTCGTGGGCACTCGCTTTGGATAATTATTTAGGGAGCCATTGCAATACATATTCCTTTTTCCTCCGGTCACCATAGTGATAACAGTGAGTTAGTGTTCTCTGTGACTTTCCTTTTCTAGCTCGTACTGTCCCAAGCAAATACACAGTGTATGCATCTATGCATAGCAAAAAATGGAGAATGAGTTGGCCCACAAAGGGGGTTGAGAAATGAGAATATAATCAATGTTCATTCATTGCAATGCATTAGTTCCAAATGTAGTTTTTGTTAAGAAAATGTAGAATAGGAATTTTAGGAGCATAGCCAACTCAACAACAATCGATCATACAAGTACCATAGGCGATCTCATTTAGATAAGTAAAATGTCACTGCGTTTGCCTGTTATAATAATTTTGTGGACATTAACTGTACCACTAATCTATTTTTTACCTTCTTTATTTCTTACATCAGCACACAAGGGTAAAAACAGAGACCAAACAGAAGCGGGTCCAGCTGAAGCTGGGGAGGCACCGACCACCAGTGCCAATCCTGGGGGCTCTGTTCATCCCTTTAAGTCCTATTATTTAATATTATTATTATTTCCCTGACTTTTACCTCTGCCCGCTATTATACTACTTTAAATTTTGTCTTGATTTCTTTTTTTATACTGTCTCATTTTTTTCCAATTCCACTATCCAATTTTTATTGAATTCCTATTATCCCCGGATCATCTTTTATTCTGACTTTCATTGACGATTTTTATTCCACCCCTTCAGTGCACTTCAATGACTCAGAGTCATCATCATCATAGGCTATAGCTCTGCCCCTTCACCACGCAAAGTTTTTGGTCGACTTGACTACATGGCTTTTCTAACATTGTGAACCAACAAGATGCCCAGAGTGATATTCTTTCCATAAGATACTGTAGTGCTAACCAAACTGTAACAATGTATTGCAGTTGCATTTTTTTAATTAAAAAAATTAAGGTGAGGGGAAAACCAGTGGAGCCGGCTCAAGTTCCGCTGCAGGACCAGATGGAGCAGGGAAGAAGCGGCAGCAGGGACGAGCAGTGGTAAGTCACATTACTTGCTTATTGACAATTCCTATTACTTCCAGCTACAAGGGTGTCGTGATCATGAACCCCCCACGTTGCAGCTACAGTATTGATTGGGTTATTTATATATTCTTCTATCTGCAACTCAGCAAAAGCACACATAATGTATGCTAAAAATTATGTCTTGATAGAAACGAGAAAGAACAGAATGTTAAAAGAAAGGATGCCTGGGTGGGTGAAAGGATGATTGGGTGAATATTGGGCGGATGGGTGAAAGGATGATTGAAGAAAAGGGTGGATATTGGCTACTAAATGGATGGATAATAGATTGTTAATTTTGGTGAAAGACTGGATGAGAGAAAGTAAAACTACAATCATGGTGACTATGGGTGAATAATATAGTGGGAAGAATGAAAGGATGATTGAATAATTGCTTGGATGAATAAACAAGTGAGCTCTCCTGTTGAGGGGCATGCTGCTCACCTACTTCACTTACTTTATGTTTTATGGTTATCAAAGCTATGGTTCAAAGTGCAGGGTATTTTAATTTGTGTTGTAATCCCTTGACTCATTGTATTTGTTAAACAGGGCAGATATGTAGCCCAGCCATCATCATCATCATCCATCAACCCCCTCCCTACCTATGGCATTTCGCCACACATGACCACATGACTGAAGAAGTGCAGTACGGTTTAATTCATGCCTGCAGTGTTGGAGGTGCAATGTGCGCCTGCTTTAGTTAATTATGGCATTTACAAAGTTTTCAATGCATTGCAAACCAAAAATACAAGGTGTGTTGTTTTCCCTTCACCCACTCAGTCACCTGTTAGTACTTCACTCTTTTATTCTTTCCTAAGTTCTTCCTTCTCAGCCTACCAAACAAATTGAAAAATCCATTCTTGGCATGTGCCACATTTTCATGGCTATATGAAGTGTTCCCAAAATATATTTCATGGGTTCCCATAACAGATTTATTTTATGCCTGCTCAAATTTTCCCTGTAGACTTTCATCTACAAAGTGACTGAATAAGCCAAGGCTTAGGCACATGACGAATCGATGATCGTTGACACCTCTCTATTCTATAGCAAACGCTCTAACTACCCACCTAATCCCTCTGCCTTACTCTGCAGTAGAGTAAGTCAAGCTTCCCTTCCTTGCTTCCCAGCGAATGAATTTGTTGGAAAGAATTTGAGGTGGTGGGCGAGACCCGTGAGTAAAGTGGGACTAGTAAGTGCCTGATTTGATTTCAAGTTTGGCATAAGGGATACTCTGTGACGAACGTACTAAAAACAATCTATATAGCCTGTTCCTTTTTCCTCTTTAATGCAGTGCGTCATTTTCCCCACCATCTGCTAAAGGCCAATAGGATAAATAATATAGCCACATTTTATACATGACATGTGTGACGTGAAGCCTGTTTTCTAAATCTGCTAAAAAAGTGTATGTCATTTACCTATACCCTTACACTACTGCCCTATGCAACTATAGTGACCACTAGGGGATCATTGCCATTGCCTATTTTGCCTACAAAATCCTAGATACACAGAGACATCTTCAATCCATAGTTCTTCTCTTGCCTGAATAGAATAAGCGAAGGAGTCTTCTTACTGCAGGGTATTTCCCAAGGTGGCATCTTAAGGGGGTGGTAGTAGTAGTAGCAGGCTAGTGCGCTAACAGGGAAGTAAGAAGGTGCCATTCCCACCTAGGTGAACTCCAGTTGCAGGATTAATCAAAGGGGTATCCATCACTGTCAACTAGATTGAAAGAAAACAGAGAGTTAGTGGGTCATAATATATTATAACTTTAAGAAGACTGAGACCAGACTACCACGTTGACAGTATCTGACACAACAGAGAAGACCTGATATTATAATAAAAAGTAACAATATCAACTTCTTCTGAGCAATGGTGGGAAGCTAGTATTTAAAAACTAAACTTAGCAAATGAAATAATGGAGTCAGGAGACATTGGCAGAGAGTCAAAAGTGGTTGAAGAAGGTTAAGAGTTTATGCAACACGCAATACAACATTCACCACATCTGCCCCAGCAAGTGTGTGATCCATTTATGGTGTAAAATTAAGTCACATCTCAATAAATCACACAGCCTGGGGAAAGAGGGTTAGGGGGCTCAATGGAAAAGGGACAAATACTACACAAAAGAAACCATATTCATCTGGGCACCAAACAGCACACCATCATCAATCTGTTGGAGAAGGAAACAATGAATGGGTAAGTATGACACAGTTACGTTAAATGCAGTGCAAACAGTCCTTCGGCCCCTAAGAGGCCCAAGATAGTAGGGGCCAGATGTAGCAAACCGTTTTACCCATTCTGTGTCTATGGGAAAATGTGTTCGTACATATGGCCCTAAATCTCTAAATGTTATCTCTTTGCCAAATTATGGAGGATTGAAGCTAACCAACCCAGTTCTAAAAAATTGCCAAATTGGGAGGTGCATCTTCATTCTTCTTTTAATGACCATCACTCTTTGGTGCCTGGCTGAACCTGTCCAGTAAATAAGCTAGAGACTTGAGCTTTCACCAAGTTTTGTTCCTGCAGGAGGGGACTAGGAGAAGGCCTGAATATTGAAAAAAAAACAGTATGTGTATTATAGAGTAAAGGAGACAAAAGAAGTAAGGTAAGCTTCTTGAGGAGTCAGGGGTGTGCCAAGGAGATTCAGAGGCTGCACAATAAAATAAAGAGGTGTTTCACCTTTGAGTCAGCAATGCAGAAAACACACACTCAGCAGCATTTCCCAAATCAATGTACCTCTCTCCAGTCCACAGAGCTGAGTGTGTAGTAGGCCTCAGAGCATTCACCATCATCATGTTTTCTCTTTGAAGTCGAACTTTCTCCTTCTAGCTGTTGAGGTAGTCCTGCCCTGAGTCCTTCCATCCTCCTCCTCCTGATTCGGAGGAACTGTGCCCAAGTCCTAGGAGTGAACCCTGTAGTTAAATTTCACTAAGCTTGAATGACCAATCACTTTCAGGAAAAAATGATCACCTCTCAGCCCCCAAACATTGCAAATAATCAGAATCAAGTTTACAAATGTGTTGAACTGCCTCCCTCACTGCCAGCCACCACATACATTATCAATCATCACTCACAATCACTCAATATATCACAGCCCATTGGTAAAACAGTTCATAGTTAACTCTTCCGATTCAAGCATGTGGTTGAACAAAATATTATCTCCTCCATCCGTAGGAAGTAGCAACACTTCGGAATTTGGCATTGCACTGGCAGTTTTTTAATCAATGATCTTCTAGGGCAGCCCTGCCAGGTGATGGAAATCAAAAGGAGAGGCAATGGCATGTGAGTGAGACAGGCATCATCTCCAATGTCCTGAAGGGAATGTGGGGGTTTCTTCACTATACAAAGGTCCAACTTCAATCTGGCCATATAATAATATGTGACTAAAAAGAAAGAAAGAAAGAAAGAAAGAAAGAAAGAAAGAAAGAAAGAAAGAAAGAAAGAAAGAAAGAAAGAAAGAAAGTAAGAAGGAAAGAAAGAAAAGAAAGAAAGAAGCTGAATAAGAAATAATTAAAACATTCTATGGTGGTACTGGCATACTCAGTCCCGGAAGTTGAATTTGTCCTCCAACTCAGGTCATTCACCCAGAAGTTGGTCAGCAAACACACTTGTTTCTGACCAATCATCCTCTTCCTCCTCCTGTGGTGTTTTGGGAAGGTGTAATCAGGTGGTACAAAATGCTGGTTCATTTTGTTCATGGTTAATCTGTCCACGTTTTGAGGCAAGAGACTGATCCTTCTCACAGTAACATCTGCACCAGCTGCACTAAACACACGTTTAGCAGACACACTGGCTACAGGACAAGCCAGATATTTTATTGCCAGCCTGCTGAGCTCTGGCCATTGACAGATCTTCCCATAGCAATACACTAATGGGCTTTGATCCACATACACTTCTTTTGGGTCATTCAGAAACTCTTGGAGCATCCTCTGAAGTGTCATTGATGCTTCCACCTGGTCGACCTCTTTTGCCTTTGCCTCTGCACTGGACTTAAGACCTGCCACTTGAAGCCAAGCTAATGTAATGGTTGGGTCCGATTCTTCTGATGCTGTTGTTGCCAGTGTTTTTGTTGCTAGAGTTGGCTGCTGTGAGACAAGACTGCCCTCTCTGGAAGTTGAAGTCGGCACCCCAGAACTGCGGACTGGGACTCTAAGTTTAAACTGTTCTTTTTCCAGTTCTCTGGCTTGCTCAACAATCCACCTCTTGTATTTTGCAACATCCCCTTCAGAAAAAGGAATGCCTTTGCATTACAAGTTAAGTAATAGCTTAGGCTCTCAACCATGGTATGCTCTTCTAGGTTTTCATTTACACCTCCAAGTGTAAACCTTTCAGACACCTTCTTTAGCTGGTCCTTTAGCAGATGCAACAACGGGATAGCTTGGTCCATTGTACTGTCCTCCTTGCTAACTTCCTGCATGAAATCCTCAAAAGGGAACAACATCTTTGTCAGGCATTTGACTAGGCCTTATTTATCCGCATCCATGGTCATAGCTTTCCCAATTACATCCCCTCCTCTTAGAATGACATAGTCATTGATTTGTCTGTACTGCTCAGACAGACGTTGCAACATATAATACTTGAGTTTGTTGGCACCTCCTGTATCAATGCTTTAACTGGTAGTCTATTACCACCCTGAATAATCCGCAACTGTTTCCGGGCTTTAAAAGAATGGCTGAAATGAGTGCAGATTCATGTGCAGGTGACCAGTATGTTTCTATGTCTTCTTTTTTTAGAAAGTCTTGCACAACCAAGTTGATGCATTGCGCCAAACACAGGACCCTAAAATAGCACCCGTCTGCCATGGCCTTGACTATCTCGCTACCATTGTCCCTGGCAGCAAATCTAATTTGGAGACCTCTGAGTCGCACCCATTCAGGTACCTTGCGATTTAATTTGTCTAAGATGTTTGCAGCTGTATGTGATTTCTCCATGGTGAACATGGCTACTGTTGCATGCCGCAGAGCGCTCTTAAAACTTTCTTCAGGGCCAAGACCTGTGGATAGCTTTTGCTTTACCCCTCAAAAGAGATTAAGGCCCTCATTACAACCCTGGCGGTCAGTGTTAAAACAGCAGTAATACTGCCAACAGGCTGGCGAAAAAAAAAATGGAATCACGACCATGGCGGAAACCGCCAACATAGACAGCCACTTTAACACTCTGACCGCCACTGCGGTAGAAACAAACACCGCGGCGGTAACTGCCAACAGACAGGCGGAACACAAGGTTCCGCCCACTGTATTACAACATGCCTATCCGCCACCTTTTCTGGGGCGTTACCAATGCCATCAAAAGCACGGCGGAAACAGGACTTGGAACGGAAACCACTCAACTTTTGACACTTTACGAACAACCAGGATGCCATGGATCCCGAACTACAGGTCCTGCCCATGCTGGTCTACCTCCTCTTGTATCAGGAGCAGGAAAGACGCCAGCGACGACCATGGTGAGTACCGCACCTAGCACACAGGTGAGGGGGGAGGTAAAAGAGAGTGACACACACACGCAACACGCAACACCCCCACCCTCAGCCACAGCCCCATACACACAAATACATGCAGCAACATTACATATACACCCACCACTCCCTGGAAGAACGCAAGGACAAAAGGAAATGTTTGTAATGAGTGTAATCAATTAAATATCAGATAGGCCACATTAAAAAATCAGTATATACAAATATGTACACCAACTACACAAGTCTGGATATCAATTAATTCATTGTCTGTGGATCAGTGTCCCAAAATGCATGGGCGAAGCCCTCACAAGATACCTGACTCGAAACGGAGAGAACACTGCAGGGGCATCAGATGGAAAATAAACAGGCACCTCAGGGGGAAGGGGAGGGTGGGCACCTCAGCCGGATGAACTGACGACGCCACTGCTCCATGAGGGGGCTCCATGCCCACTGATTGGTCCTGGGGAGTGCAAAGCCACAGTCTCTCAAGTCTCTCCAGTGGGTGGTTTGCCCACTGCCTTATCCTGGGGAGTGCAAAGCCGCAGTCTCTCAAGTCTCTCCAGTGGGTGGTTTGCCCACTACTTTATCCTGGGGAGTGCAAAGCCACAGTCTCTCAAGTCTCTCCAGTGGGTGGTTTGCTCACTGCTTTATCCTGGGGAGTGCAAAGCCACAGTCTCTCAAGTCTCTCCAGTGGGTAGTTTGCCCACTGCTCTATCATGGTGAGTGCAAAGCCAACGTCTCTCAAGTGGATAACAGTCTCCACTGGTTCCAAAGGGGGGCATTGTGCCCAGAGTGCTTCATCCTGCCAAGGATTGGGGGAGTGGATGCATCTCTCCATTGGTTCTGGAGGGCGCATTGTGCCCAGAGTGCTTCATCCTGCCAAGGATTGGGGGAGTGGATGCATCTCTCCACTGGTTCTAGAGGGGGCTTTGTGCCCAGAGTGCTTCATCCTGCCAAGGACTGAGGTAGTGGATGTGAATCTCCACTGGTTCTGGAGGGGGCTTTGTGCCCAGAGTGCTTCATCCTGCCAAGGATTGGGGGAGTGGATGCATCTCTCCACTGGTTCTGGAGGGGGCTTTGTGCCCAGATCGCTTCATCCTGCCAAGGACTGAGGTAGTGGATGTGAATCTCCACTGGTTCTGGAGGGGACTTTGTGCCCAGAGTGCTTCATCCTGCCAAGCACTGAGGTAGTGGATGTGAATCTCCACTGGTTCTGGAGGGGGCATTGTGCCCAGAGTGCTTCATCCTGCCAAGGACTCAGGTAATGGATGTGAATCTTCACTGATTCTGGAGGGGACTTTGTGCCCAGAGTGCTTCATCCTGGCAAGGACTGAGGTAGTGGATGTGAATCTCCACTGGTTCTGGAGGGGGCTTTGTGCCCAGAGTGCTTCACATGCATGTGTGGCAGGTCCCATTCTCTCATCTGTGTGTGTGTGCCATGAGATTGCCTGGGAACAAGTAGCATGATACTTCATGGAGGCAGAGACACACTCCACCCTTCTTCGACTTCGCCTGCCACCTGCAGGTACAAACAGCGCTGTGAGTCATGCCTCATGTATGCTGGGCAGGGTCCACGACGTCTCCTGCAGCCTCGGACGGCTGGCCACTGGGGATGATTGCCATTTCAGCTGTGGTGGCACTGTCTGAGTACGTTGCAGGGCTGGTGGCGGTGCTTGCTGCAGTGTCTGTGGCGGATGTGCTGGCGGTGGTGCATGTGTCTGCACCTGTTGAGGGACACAGCAGGATGTCTCCTGCAGCCTCGGACGGCTGCCCACTGGGGATGATGCTGGGGACTGTTGCTGAGGCAGCAGACATGCAGGTGGTGGTGTTGGTGGCGGTGCTTGTGGCGGTGCAGGTGGCGGTGTCCACTGCCGTACAGGATGATGTTGTGGTTGACAGAAGGGGTGACTCTGGTCCCTCAGCCGGGGCCACTGTGCCCTGTCCTGACCTGCTCTTCAGCTTGTGTCCCTTCCCCACCATTGATGTTGCTGCTGGTGCCTTGCCACTGTCCCCTTTTGGCTTGGAGGAGCCCTTGCTTGCTGGCAGGTGCGGCTTCTCCCTCTAGCATGTGGGCACCTTCTTCACCTTGTCAGGTGGCGGAATGGCCTGCTCCTTGGCCTCGGTAGGTGGCACATTGGCAGCCCTGATGGGGGGCGCCCACGATGAGACCAGACTTGCTGAGACCACTGTGCTGGAGGATTTGGTGGCTGAGGTGCTGGGCTGGGACCTTGACAGCCTGGCCCTAGGGGAAGGACGGGGGGGAGGTGTAGGGAAGAGGTCAATGTTAGCCAGGAAAAGTTTCTTAGACACACTGGGATGGGAAGATGGAGGGGGTTTGGGAGTGGAGGAAGAGGTAGTGGTTGTAGGAGGTGTACGTTTGCTGAATTTGGGTGAATGTGCATGGGCTGGAGGCTGTTGTGAGGTGGATGGCTATTGGGTGGGTGTGTGCCTGCGTTTGTGTAGTTTGGGAGGAGGGCTCACAGTCATACTGGGAGAGGACACAGGGGATGTGTGAATGGTAGTGGGGATGGTGAGTGCACATGAGTGGTGTGTGGTGATGGGCGTGCTGGTGATGGAGGTAGTGGATGAAGATGTAATGCATGCAGGTGTGAGTGGAGATGAGACAGGGAGGGAGGAAGAGGACGTGGAGGAGGGGGACACAGTGGAGGCAGTAGATGTTGGTGTGTCTGCATGGGGATGGTGCTTGTGTGAGTGCCAGTGGGATATGTGGTGCTTTTGTTTGCCATGTCCACTCTTGTGTGTTGATGAGTGTGCATGCTGGTCTGATGGTGTGCTTGGGATAGGCTGAGGTACAGGGGATTGGGTCTGGGTAGTGGAAGTTGGAGGGGGGAAGCTGGACACAGGGACAATGGCTGCCATCAGTGCTGAGGCCAGAGCCTGAAATGCTCTCTGTTGGGCCGCCTGGCCAGAATGAATGCCCTCCAGGTATGCATTTGTTTGCTGCAAATGCCTCTCAACACCCTGGATGGCATTCAAAATGGTAGATTGCCCAACATTGAGGGTTGGCAGGAGGTCAATAGCCTCCTCACTGAGGGCAGCAGGGCTGACTGGGGCAGGGGCTGAGGTGCCTGGGGTGAAGGAGATGCCCACCCTCCTGGGTGAGCCGGCACAGGAAACTCAATGAGGGGCTGCTGTGAGGGCGGTGCTGGTAAGAGAGGTGGCAACTGTACCTGTTGATGCGGTGGGCACAGAGGTGCCCGCCACCACAAGGGAACTCCCATCAGAGGAGGAGTCGCCGTCGCTGGTGTCTGCTCCTGTCCCCGTCGTGGAGCTCCCCTCACCCTCCGTCCCACTGGTGCCTTCTGACTCCGTTACTGCACCCTCCAGGGCCATGTGGGATGCAGCTCCCACCTGCTCCGGTGCCATTGCTCCTCTGCCAGATGATACTAATGCACGCAAGGACAGGGTGACAAAATAAAAAGGGGGAGAAGACAGAGGAGACACATGGTCAATGCATGCAACACCACTACCGTTGGCGGACAGAACACACAGGGAGCAGCCCTATGCACTAAGCCATGCACTGGCAGGACAGGGGAAAGCACATGCCCATAGGCGACTCTGTCGAGAACCACTTTATGCACAGCTGGGAGCCATAGGAGCCTGACCACGTGTAGGGGGCAAATACCACCTTTGGGGTTGGACAGGGAATGAGGCTGCAAATCAATGGATCTACCTTTGTGCGTCTGCCCTGGCCTAGGGGAACCCACAGCCCACCTCCCCCACCCAGACACTGCGTAATGCGTGCAGACTCAGCTGAATGAGAGTGTACTCACCCCCTTGTGGCTGCTGTGATGCCCTCAAGCGCCCATCCAACTCCAGATATGCCACCGCCAGGATCCGGTACATCAGGGAGGTCATGGTGCGACGGTCACCCCTTCCGCGTTGGGAGTCCATCCTCAGCTGGGCCTCGCCGTCTTTTTGCTCCAGCGGCGCAGGTCCTCCCATCTTTTCCGGTAGTTGGTGCTCCGTCTATGGTAGATCCCCAGGGTCTGCACTCCCTTGGCGATGGCACGCCAAATCCCCTTCTTCTGGTGGGCGCTGCTCTAGAGGAAAAGTGAAGTTATATTGGATGTTACTCTCCCGTACAGTTCTTCTCACACATTTCCCACAAACCTCCCACAATGGCCCAGACATACATACACACACCGTCCTCACATGCTGGCCTGTCCCGCCCCTTGTCTCTTCCATCCACGACATTCCAGACAATCATGTGCCATCCACCATGCATACAGATGACTCACCTGTTTGTCTGGAGGACCGTACAGTTGCGTGTACTGGGGGAGGACCCCATCCACCAGTTTCTTCAACTTCTCCGCAGTGAAGGCAGGGGCCTTTTCCCCAGACACTGTAGCCATTGTTGCTTCCAGACACTGGTCACAGCAGCACTTGCAGTGTAGGTCCTCTCCTGTTGAAGGTCAGGTATCAAGTGAGGGAACAGATAGAAAATGGCGGTCACGTCCGCGGCGGTGCATATCGTCACCGCAGGCGTACATCGTCATTGGCTCTTGGAACCCATAGGGCCCAATGATAACCAATACTGAATTGCACCGCGGTCTTCGACCGCCTACCGCAACGGTGTACAACGCCAGCGTAGTTACCTCATTTCCCCTTGTCCCACCTTACAGGTCAGGCAGCCGCCATTTCAGGGGGCCACATGGCAAGCCAAATAACTGTGTCACACCTATTTAGGCCATGAATACGGACAGACAAAGGCACACAGAGAAATATTAACGTTTGTTCTAAACAGCCTTGTGAAACCTATGTGTTGCATGACCCTCTGCTCACTAGGGCACGTCCACTGGGGCAGGTGATGAGATGGCGGCATCCTCCTGTGTACAGACCCCTGGTGGACCTTTCGACAATGGAAGACAGACACATAATTATCACTTACAGACTTGATCGTGCAACAATCCAGGAGCTGTGTGCCCAGTTGGAGCCTGACCTGATGTCAGCTATACGCCATCTGTAACCGGGCGCCTCCGGACGCCGCTCCCCCGTCGAAGAAAACGATCGCCAAGGGATACCCCGGGGGCACCCGAGGGATTCCTGACGTGATGACGTCCCACGTCATCCGTCAGACAAGAACAGCCGACGAGAGGCAAGCGGGACGGGACCGAGAAAGAGAAGCCGACGTCAAGCAGAGCCGGAGAGAGGAACGCCACGGATCGCCGAGAGGGAAAGGAAGCCCCGCCGTAGACGAGGATCAACGCGAGGAGAGCGGAAAGCCTTGGGCGCCTCCCGCCCCTGCCGAGGCGAAGTCGGGAGATCCCCTGCAAGCCGGCCACGTCCCTGGAGGGGCGTGGCCAAGTCAGGTACGAGCGTACCGGGACTGGGGCTGGGGTTCTGGGTGGTTGGTTGGGTTTAAGGGGGTTAAGGAGGGAGGGCTGAGGTCCTGCAAGGAAGGGGAGCCCATCTGAGTAGGAATACCGGTAAATCAAGAATAACCACACCCTCCGTACCCAGACTAGTGAATAAAAGAGTAAGGGGGTCACAGAGAGGACACAACAAAAGGAAGGCACGAAAAAGAAAAGTAACCCCACATTCCTCCACCTCCACAGAACCCCCTCCCTTTCACTCCTTACTAACCCTTATTAAACCGTGTATAAATAATTTGCCCCACTTACCTGTTCCTTTTTCCTTCTTTTGTTTTGGGAAATCCTGGGCCATGAATACCGGGTGAACAAGACCTCTCCCTCCGAACCGGACCAGGCCGTCCCAAGAACACCAAAGAGCCCTGAAAAGAAAAGGGAATTATTTTATTTTGGACTTGGAATATAACAGTTTGGCGAACAAATCAGTGTTATAAATCCCAAACGAGCAAGAAAATAAACCTACTACCCCCTTAAGTGCTGCGTCTGTCACCTTCTTCCAATATTCCCTCGACTCGGGAAAAAGACCCCGCCACACCATCCCACAGGAATACCCCCTCTAGTGCAGGTCCTGTTAGTAGTCCATTTCCTGGCCAGTGGGTCTTTTCAAAAAACAGTAGCCATGGCATCAGGGATGTCCCAGCCAATGTTCTCTAACATGTTGTCCAGACTGTTATCTGCCCTGCTGAAACACATGCACAGCCACATTGTTTTCACACAGGTGGAGGATTTGCCCAGAGTGAAAGGTGACTTCTATGCCCTGGGACATATCCCCAACATCAATGGTACACATGTGGCATTTGTCCCCCCCGCAGGAATGAACAGGTGTACAGAAACCGCAAAAGCTACCATTCAATAAATGTGCAGATGGTGTGTTTGGCAGACCAGTACATCTCCCATGTGAATGCCAAGTATCCTGGCTCAGTGCATGACGCTTACATTTTGAGGAATAGCAGCATCCCTTATGTGATGGGGCAACTCCAGAGGCACCGTGTGTGGCTTATAGGTGAGCCTAAAGTCCCTACACAGTTTCATTTGGTGTCTGGGTATGGGAGATTCCCTAATGTTTGGAGGATGTCTAACTGTTGTCCCTCGATATTTGCAGGTGACTCTGGTTACCCCAACCTGTCATGGCTACTGACCCCAGTGAGGAATCCCAGGACAAGCGCAGAGGAATGCTACAATGAGGCACATGGGCGAACTGGGAGGATAACAGAGCGCACCTTCGGTCTCCTGAAGGCCAGATTCCGGTGCCTCCATCTGACAGGTGGATCCCTATACTACTCGCCGAAGAAGGTGTGCCAGATCATCATGGCATACTGTATGTTGCACATCCTGGCTTTGCGACGCCAGGTGCCTTTTCTGCAGGAGGATGGGCCTGATGCTGATCTTGTGGCAGCTGTGGAGCCTGTGGACAGTGAAGAAGAGGAGACAGAAGAAGAAGGTGTAGACAACCGAAACAACATAATCATGCAATACTTCCAGTGAGACACAGGTAAGAGGATGGAACTGCTTTCCACATCTCATAATATTGTAGGACCTAGCATAAGTCTGCCTTTTTATCTCTGTGTATGGACCCTGACTTGTCACTTTGGCTTTCCATTTCACAGATCTGGGTCCCAATTTCTGCCCTCTGCTATGTTTAATCCTGGCCTACAGCTGTGTAACATTGATATGTAAACAAGTGCATTGACATTGCTATATTTCAGAGATGTTGCAATTACACATTTGTGAAAGCACAGACTGACTCCAGATTGTTTGGTGATTCAAGGGTGTTTATTTCTAGGCTAATGAGTGGGGGTGTGTGTGAAATGGGCTGGGGTGATGGTGGAGGAATGTCTAGTGCAGAGTCCAGTCTCTTGGTCTCTAAGATGCATTGTCCAATGGGGCATAGGAAGGGGAGCAATGGCAGTTTAAGGTGAACAGGGTGACAAAGTGGGACAGAAGGGTGACATTCAGGAAAGTCTTATTTCCTGGCGGGGGTCTTGGCAATGTTCTCTGTCTTGGTCCTGGATCTCAGGGAACGTTTGTGGAGTGGTTCTCCTTCTGCAGGGGGTGGGGTGCTGGTGGCCTATTGGTCCTGTGGCAGTGCCTCCTGTCCACTAGCGCCGGCGGAGGTGGAGGGCTGTTTATCGTCCAGGCTAGTGTCAGGGGCCCGTTTGTGTCCCACTGTGTCCCTCATGGTGTTTACAAGGTGTACCAGCACCCCTGCAATGGTGACCAGGTTGTTGGTAATGGACTTCAAGTCCTCACTGATCCCCAGGTACTGTTCCTCCTGCAGCCGCTGGGTCTCCTGAAACTTGGCCAGTACTGTGCCCATGGTCTCCTGGGAATGGTGGTATGCTCCCATGATGTTGGAGAGTGCCTCGTGGAGTGTCGGTTCCCTGTGCCTGTCCTCCCCCTGTCGCACAGCAGTCCTCCCAGCTTCCCTGTTATCCTGTGGCTCTGTCCCCTGAACCGTGTGCCCACTGCCACTGACCCCAGGTCCCTGATCGTCCTGTGTTAGTGGGTTTGCCTGGGTTCCTGTAGTGGTGGACACACTGCTGATTGATGTGTCCTGGGGACAGAGGAATGGGCCCGCTGGGTGGGTGCTGTGTGGTGTTTCCTGAGGGGGGATGTTCTGTGGTGGCTTGTGACAGTGGCAGGGGAACCGACTGTGCAGAGGTTCCTGATGGGCCGTGGTGGTCATCTTGATCCAGGCGTGCAGAGCTGCTGTCATCACTGTGGGCCTCTTCTGTGGGGGGACTGGATATGTCTGGCACCTCCTGTCCGGTGACGTTGGGTATGGGTCCTCTTGGGGTGTAAATGCATAGTTTTAGTATCTGTGTGTGCCATCTTGTTCACTGGGTGAGGTACCCTCTATTCCTGTGCTTGCATCATTGTGTTTGCCCTTTTGTGATAGTTGGTTTGGGGTCTGTGTGGGTATCTGTGCTGGACATGCATAGGTGTTGCATGCAGGGTCTTGGTATTGAGATGTGTGGGTTGTGATAGTGGGACATATGTGACATGATGGAGTGATGGGAGTGAGGGTAAGGGTGGGGGTATGTGATGGCATGCAGGTGGGGTGGGGGAGATATGGTAATAAAGATAGGACTTACCAGAGTCCAGTCCTCCTGCTACTCCTGCAAGGCCATGTGGATGCAGTATTGCCAAGACTTGCTCCTCCCATGTTGTTAGTTGTGGGGGAGGAGGTAGGGGTCCGCTGCCAGTCCTCTGTACAGCAATCTGGTATCTAGATACCACGGAAGCACCTTCCCCCGTAGTTCGTTCCACCTCTTCCTGATGTCATCCCGTGTTCTTGAATGCTGTCCCACTGCGTTGACCCTGTCGACGATTCTCTGCCATAGCTCCATCTTCCTAGCAATGGTGGTGTGCTGCACCTGTGATCCAAATAATTGTGGCTCTACCAGGATGATTTCCTCCACCATGACCCTGGGCTTCTCCTCAGAAAACCTGGGGTGTCTTTGAGGTGCCATGATGTGGTATGGGTGATGTGTGAGGTGCTGTCTGTTGTGATGTGTGGGGGTATGTGTTGGTTTGTGTTGTTTGAAGTGCGTGGATGTTGTATGGGTGATGGTGTTGTGTGCCTGTGGTAATCTCTCAATCTGGGCTTCTTTCAAATTTGTCCATTGTAAAGGTTTGTGGGTAATGTGGGTGTGTGTTTTATAGTGGTGTGAGGGTGTGGGTGTGGGTGTGGTGTGTGTATGTGTATCAGGTATGTGTATTTTGAATTGTCCAATGTGGTTGTGTTTTGTAAGTGTGTGTGTATTTTGAGCGCAGCGGTGTGTACCGCCAATGGATTACCGTGGTTGAAAGACTGCTGCGTTGATTCATGGGTCGTGATAGTGTGGGCGTAATCTTGTTGGTGTGATAGTGTAGGTTTTGGTATCACCAGTTTATCACTGACCTTTGATGTGGCAGACTTGTGTGGGTGTCTGTATTGTGGTGGATTCCGAGATGTGGGTTGTAATACCTGTAGCAGAATTCCGCTGCCGCAACAGTATGTTGGCAGTCTTCAGCACGGCGGAAAGCGGGATTTACCACCAGGGTTGTAATGAGGTCCTAAGTGTGCAGTGATGCACATGTAATCCATCGCCTGACAACTGATCCACATGTCTGTCATCAGGTGGACAGTGTGGACAACACTTTGCTGCAAAGCTTGCCCAACCAATTTCAGCACATTGTGATGCAGCGCTGGAACAGCAACCCTGGCAAAATAGGTCCGACTTGGAACTTTCCATTTCTGGCAAATGGCTACCACAAACTCTACGAATCCCACTCCTTCCACAAAAGAAAAAGGGAGGAGGTCCAGCAGCAACATTTTTGGCAGTTTCCCATTGTACAAACGTGCCATTGGGTGGTTGCAGTCATAGGGCTTCTCCTGCCTATACATGCCTGTAATTGTAGCCTGGGTTTTCTTTTTTTGTGGGGCCACTGACACAGGTGACATTTGAGATGTAGGTGGTGGTACACTCAATGTACATTGTGGTGCAGTCACCGCATACTGTGAGGTCTCCAACTGACTCTGAGTCTTCCTCTGCCATTGTAAGGTCGCTGAGGTGGGTGATTATGGTGCATTGCTGGGGACAGGGCTACTTTGCGTGAGAATGTTACCCTCTTCTTCCTCACCTTCCACCGTGATTTCACCAGTTGTAGCTGATGTTTCCTGGCTCTCATCACCTTCACCACCCCAACCACGTTCAGCAATTTCGTAAGGTGCTCCACCCACCAGATTGCAAGATATTTTTTCATATGGGTTGTCTGGCCTCCAGTACCATAATGTGAACCAGGCTCACCTCGATCAACACTTGCATGGCAAATGGAGCATATCGCAATGTACTGTTCCTGTTTGCTAATCGTAAAAAAGTCCCAAACTGGGGAGAAGCACTTTCTTGTTTGGCCAATGCCTGAAGAAGAACTGGAGGTAGGAGGGTGTGTCGATTGCTTCTCTGGAGTGCATGAGGTATGGGTTGGTGCAGGTCTCTGCTGGGGCCTTACAAATATGGGAGCTGGTGGTACTGTCTGTGCCACATTCCTCGGAGCAGGTTGAATAGTAATGTTGGACTCCTCTGTGCCAGCTTCCACAATGACTGGTTTGTCGTCATCATCCTCCTCATCATCATCCTCTTCCATGATTTTAAGGCTTTCTGGAACTTTTCTTTTCCCTTGCCTCTCCTGTCATTTCATGGACTCTGCTGGGGTCCACTCCATGTCCCTATCATTGTCATCAGAGGTGGTGCTTGGAGAAGATGGTGGAGTAGGACCCTTCCATTTTCTTGCTGGAAATCTGGGAGCCATTGATTCTAAAAGTAGAGGTTTTTAATTGGCAGGACTCTCGACCTCCTCTTCTGCTCCAACTTTGGGAAGATCTACTATTTCTGGCTTCAGCTGCTGTACACTTTGCTCTGTTTCCTGAAACGATTGGGTACTACTTTGTGAAAAGGACAAATCCAATTCAATGTGACTGCTTGTTGGCGTCGCCATGGTTGCAGTGGCTGCCTCACTGACAGACTTGGTTCTTGGCTTAGGTTTGGGTGGTGCTGTTGAAGTGGGACTGCTGCTCCCAGGTACCTCCCCCGAGGCCAATGTGGCAGGCACACGTCTCCCAAAAAAGGCTGCGGTTGGCATGCCACTGGTGGAAGCTGCTTCTTTTCACTGGCCACTTTCTTGGGAGCAGCTTTCTTTGGGGCCATTCTAAGCTATAAGTTGGCAGTGGCGCTAAGATGCACAAGCGGAAGAGTTGGCAGGACCAGACCAAAGTAACTGTAAGGCCTTCTCTTTGGCAGTACTGCGGGTAATGTGAGGTCTCTTCTCTTGTGCACCTAAAAGCAACCAAGCATGAAAAACATGTAATTAGTGAAACGTGGCATTGTTGCAGGTTGAAGTAGTATAGACAAATGCAATCTTAGTACGGTTGGTTACTTATGTAATAAATTCCAATGTATTCAAATATTGTAAAGTCAAACCACACCTTCACCCCATAAAATTTCATTTCAAATCAGGCAGCACAACATGCAGATATGGCTCTTTGCTTTATCTTCATCTGTTTTAAAGGGAACATCTGGGGTAGTCAGAGAGAGGTGCATGGGTCAATGGAATAATCCTTTAAAAACCTATGGCGGCAAGGGGGCCAGGGAAGATGCAATAATCATTAAAAAATGAATTATGCTGCTGATTTGTTTGCATTGCTCCGCAGCCAGGGTACCCAGGAGGTAATGGAATTATTAAGAAACCGAATGTTGGTAGTGCAGCTGTGCATCTTTGGTGGATGGATGGGGGAATGGATGTGGATGGATGGATTAAGGCAAAATGCAGAATTCAATAAAATAAAAAAATCAAAAATATAAAACAATTGAAAAAATCAAAAATTTAAATTAAAATACAAGAATTAAAACAATTAAATACAAAAATTAAATTAAAAATTTAAATTAAAATCTAAAATCAAAAAACTAAAAGAAAAAAGTCAAAATAAAAAACAAACAAAAAAATGAAATAAACTAGTGAATTGAAAAAATAATAGAATAAAAATATATAAAATAATATAACAAACTAAAATGGAAAGTAAAAATTAAAAATTCAAATAGAAACTTAAATTACACAAATGATCAAAAATTAATGATGTTTGTATATAAGCCTATGACACACTGGCTGGATGCACAAAATGCCTGCCAATCACATGGTCAAACAACAACAAGTAGCAAAGAGGCATGACAAACAAAGAACACATGCAAGCCTATCGCAAAGGGACACTGACTGGATGGACAAAATGGACGCCAGCCACATGGTCAAAATACAACCTTTACAAGCAAGGAGTCATGGAGAACAAAGAAAGAACACATGCAAGCCTATGGCAAAGGAATACTGGCTGCATGCACATAATGGCTGCCAGCCACATGGACAAACAACAACAAGGAGCAAGGAGGCGTGGAAAACAAAGAACTGGTTGGGTGGACAAAATAGCTGCCAGCCACATGGTCAAATAACAACAACAAGGAGGCATGGGAACCAATAAAGAACACATGCAAGCCTATGGTAATGGAACACTGGCTGCATGCACAAAATGGCTGCCAGTCAAATGGTCAAACAACAAGGAGCAAGGACTCAATGCAAATAAAGAGCACATGCAAGCTTATGGCAAAGGGACACAGGCTGGATGGACAAAATGGCTGCCAGGCACATGGCCAAAAAACAGCAAGGAGCAAGGCGGCATGGGGGACAAAGAAGGAACACACGCAAGCCTATGTCAAAGGATACCTGGCTGCATGCACAAAATGGCTGTCAGCCACATGGCCAAACAACAACAACAAGGAGCAAGGAGGCATCTGGAACAAAGAAAGAACACATGCTAGCCTACGGCATAGGAACACTGGCTGTACGCACAAATGACTGCTGGCCACATGGTCAAACAATAACAAGAAGCAAGGAGGCATGGCAACCAAAGAACACATGCAAGACTATGGCAAAGGGACACTGGCTGCATGCACAAAATGGCTGCCAGGCGCATGACAAAACAACAACAACAAAGAGCAGGGAGAACAAAGAAGAACACATGCAAGTCTATGACAAAGACACACTGGCTGGATGCAGAGAATAGCCACCATCCTCATGGTCAAACAACAGCTGTGAACAAGAAAGCATGGAGAACAAAGAAAACATGCAAGCCTATGGACATAGGCTACACAAAATGGCCCCTGGCCACACGGTATGGAGAACAAAGACAAATGGTGGATGATGACAAACACACACACAGACCAACACACACTGGCCAAAAGGAGGCATGATGGTAACACTGAAGATGTCAACACCAGAGCAGTACGTGCTCTATTAGCGACAAAAATGCAAAAACCCAGCACTCTCAAAACAAAGTAATTTATGCATTGTGCTGATATGTTGTGGTTTAACCTTTTGCATTGCAGAGTTCAATCATGAAAACGTATTTTTAATATGCTTACAAATACTGTTCGTTTGCAATGTATTGCTACAGGTTTTTAGAGTGTGTTAGGGTGTGGTCCCTTTCCAGGGCCTTCCAGAGACTTTCCCTGCAACATGCCTGGGCGTGGTTCTGGGCTGGGCCAAGACTCTATAAAAGAGAGCCAGCCCAACTCCCAGTGCTCACTATTCAGAGGTCCCGGTGCAGAGCAGCAGCTTCTTCCTGAGCTCCTGTCCTGGCGTCCTATTTGGATCTTCCAGTCTTCTGCCCTTCATCCTTCATTGGTGATCATTGTTCCATGCGGTAAGACGGTGGTTGGACTATCCCGACACCGTTATTTAGAATTTTCATATTCTTGGTTTAATTCTTAAATGAGTAACAGATTACTTGCGCGCTACCATTTCTTGACATTTATATGGTAGTTTACAAATAGGCAAGACGCGCGATTTGTTTCATAAAGGTCTGACTTTGTTATTCATTGCGTGCTACCATTTTTTGACATTGGCATGGTGGCTTAAGAATCGGCAAGACGCGCAATTCGTTTTATGTTGTTTAAACATTGTTGTCCATTGCGCGCTACTATTTCTTGACATTTACATGATGTTTTACGAATTGGCAAGACGCGCAACTCGTTTCATGAGGATTTAACGTTGTTGTTGATTGCGCTACCATTTCTTGACATTCACATGGTGGCTTAAGAATCGGCAAAAGAAGCGCAATTCGTTTCATTGTACTTTGATCTTGTTATTTATTGTGAGCTGTTATTTCTTGACATTTACATCATGTTTTATGAATCGGCAAGACGCGCGATTCGATTAATGATGATTTGACTTTGAAATTCATTGCGTGCTACTATTTCTTGCTATTTTACATGGTGACACTCGAATCGGCAAGATGCACGATTCTCTCCTCGAGTTTAATTCATGTTGCTTATTGTATACCACTATTCTAAGATATTTATTATATAATATTCGAGTTGACAAGTTATGTGATTTGTTTCCTGAATCCATATTGTGTTATTCATGGTGCACAATCCTTTTATGGTGTTTACTATATATATTTATATTTATATATCTGCAATATGCGCAATTTGTGTTGAAACATTTTAGGAGTACACAGAAGGCCAGAGTTTCTAGATGCAATATTGTATGGTCCTAGTATACATTCTCAAAACAGGATTTATATGACTGGTTTAAAATTTAGTCAGAATGTTTTTCTGATTCTCATGTAAAGGAAAGTACTTGAATAAGAAAGTTTTCATTTAATTCATCTTGATTCCCCTACAGGTATCCGGCCATCTTGAAACTTAGTTATTTTAAACTTAACTCTTAAATTGTTCATGTTTTCAGAGTGACTAGGCTTAGAATCATAGTCTAGTATTGATTTCAGGAGATATAATTTTCTTATTGTGTGTTCTAACCTTTTTCTTACTACAGGTCTCCTTCCCAGCTGTTCCCTTCCTAATCCCCTCTTCCCCTCTTGAACTCTCTCAGTCTCTGTGATTTATCTATCAGAGTCTTGGAGCTGTTCAGTGGTGGACGTGTTGGGAACGTGCACAGACCCCGAGAATCTGGTGACTCTGACAGAAGAGAACACTAACATTAATCCAGCAGGGCAAAACACGACAATTAACTGAGGTATAAAAATGTCACAAAAACAGTACACACATCCACCTAAGCCATCAAATATTACCACACAACATATAGACTTTTTGCATAAAAAATGAAGTGCAAAAAATAACCAACATTTTTAATTTAATTTAATGCCAACCCTGCCCTAAATGAGGTTTTAAAAACACATACCACTGAAATAATTATTTAATGCACTGATGACTACTGACTAGATGGCCCCTTTAGAAATCTAGGCCACATAGTAAAATAATATTGCAAATGTTGCAAATATGTAGAGAAGGACAGGTACTGTGCTGTGCAACAATTTCTCTTTGCAAAATATGAAAAATCAATAAAATGTAAAATAAAATAAACTAGGCCCATACTTAAACTCAAGGCCACCCACCACTTTAAATATTTTTAAATCAAATTAAAGTATAAGGAAATACTGGTGCATGCCCAAGAAAACAAACAACACCCTTATTCAATAGTTTTTTGATTTACTTGTGTGGTTTCACAAATACAAAATCCTTAAATCCAAAGGTATATCCAGGAGACAAAGAGAATAGTCCTTCCACCTCGAAATCCAAGTGAAAAGTGACCAGGAGATGGACAAAGCACTGGGAGGAGCCTACTGGACAGGAACAGGAAGTTTGAGTTTTTTAGGCACTTCCTTCCTGTTTGGAAAAAAAGGCTTCCCAATCTAAAAAACAAATTGAATGGAAAATCCATTCAAAAAATAATTTTTGACTAGATTTAGATGTATCTTGAGTAGAAAGCCTACTCTAGGTGTATTCCCGCTTGCAAGCATGACTGTTTTGGCTGCTGACATGGCCAGAAGCAGTGCAAATAAACGTGAAGTCTTGTGCAAGGGGACAGAAACATCACGATTGAATGCAAAGTCATGCACATGCTCGCTAACGACCCAGGAGTATTGTGGCACTCACAAGAGAGCACCAAAACCCAACCTTGCGCACACGAACGAACTCCGCTTCGTGCTGGATTGTGGAATTCAGGAACTCCGTGTTACTCTGTGTTGGGCGAAGTGCCCGAATTCTACATACTCCCCTGGCTGAGTGGCTTTCTATGCCTGGGTCATTCCTGCGTTTGGTCTTCTCTAGATGCAGAGTAACACAGAGTAAGCGGCCAAAATACTGTTACTCAGACTGCCTGACATCTATTGGCCAATTGCATGTACTCTGTTTTGAAGGGCTGAACCAATATCCAAAACCCATTTTCTATAAGCAGGATTATGTATTATGTTTGAAAAATAATCACAAGTTTGGTGAGACAGTTTAAACAGCCTTTTAGTCATCCTTAAAACACACAGAAATAGATCAAGCATAGGGTGCAGGAGCTCAGTACACAAATAAGACACAGTATTTGTCACGGCATCACACAATGTTCCTTGAAAGACATGGAACAAGCGTGTTATCCAGTCCTAGTGCAAGTTTCCTTCAAAGCCATGGAACAAGTGTGGTACTGCAGTATTAGGCAGTGCAAGCTTCTTTCAAAGACATGGAGCTTGTGTGCTACTGCAGTGCCAGCCAGTGCAGGCTTGGTACAAATGTGGTACGGTCAGGTGCAAAGTTCATTCAAAGACATGAAATGAGTGTGTTATTGCAGGGAAATTGCAATCTTCAATCAAAAACATGGAACACGTGGCACTGCAGGGCCAGTGCAGACTTGCTTCAAGGCATGGAACAAGTGTGGTACTGCAGGGCTAGCAAGTACAAGTTTCCTTCAAAGGCATGGAACAAATGTAGTACTAAAGGGCAATAGAAAGGTTCCTTCAAAGACATGGAAAATGTGTGGCAGTGGGCAGCATCATTTGCCACCTTCCTTCGATACAACGAATAAGCAGCATCTCATATTAGCTGGGATATCCTCACATAAAAAAGGTATCACACTGGAAGCAACAGCATCTAAGCTTATTTCAGGCACCAAATACACAAAGTAAAATATAGGGGTGCATAAGCCTGTGATGGCTTGAGCCACATGCCAGGCTTTGGTTTGGCTCAAGATCCACTTAATCCCTCTAGCCAAAAATGAGCTGAGCTTTCACATAGCTTTTACATGCTACCCAAGAAAAAGCATACAATTAAAAAGGAGTGAGAAAGGGATAATAATCTAGTGGTAGAATTACACAGTATGAAATAAGAAAACCTGGGATGAGTCCTGGCTTGACCACTTGATCAAGTTGTATGATCGTAGGCAATTATTTTATTTTATTGTGCCTCCTATTTTTTTTTACTACATTTGACAAATCATTGAAATATCTGAGTATGTGTGCTGTATAGCCATCTCTCTTGTATTTGACTTAATGGACTCTAATGTTTCCCCATATAAAGTAAGTACATAGCCCTTATATAGTGTACACATGACAACTGACAAGCCTCCTAGTTTACTTATGGTATTGTCATTTAAGTGGGTGGCATAAGTTTGCAGTCATACAGTTTTACTGACATAGCTATGTAGCACATAAACAATAATATGTACAAATAGAGTTATTTGTCACCAAGCAAACTATTTTGATTTGTTTTGATCCTGTTAAAATCTTCATGTCTGTCACACTTAAGAATTAGGAAAAACACTTTATTTTTTTTCTAAATCTTTTTTATTAGCATTTGCAACATACAACATACCAGACAGGCAGCTTTGGACTGCAGCTATTAAGGCTATTTATGGCTATCAATCCCCCAGTAAAGGCATGGCTCTTCATTCCTACATTAATTCCAGTCTCTCGCAAATTTGCGAGGGCAGCCATGGGCTTTGTGTACCAGCATCGCTGCCCTCGTGAACCATTTGAGATTCGATGCCCATTTCCTTACCGTGACCCTAATGGGGCTGTCCCATCATTTGACTATGTCCCGTCGGGCAACCGCCAGTGCAATGCTTCAGAACAGCAATGTGTATTTTTCATTGTTTGATTGCTCCATGTGACCAACTGGCACATGATGTGCAACTGCACCTCTATCGCTTCTGATATTCACTCCCCAACTCACTCCCAGTACCTCCTCACTGGCAGGTTCTCTGATTTAGTATGGAGCAAGGTGCCTTGCCTGCTGATACCCCTCAAGCATAGGTCACGCTGCCTCACCCCATTTTGTGTTTGTCACCCTTCTATAATATGCTATGTATGGCAATCTTAACTGTACGAGGCAGAAGCCTGCTGGTATCGCCACCTCACGGGGTAGTGGCAGGCATCATCCTTCAAACTGTCTAGACCCCTTTCCCACCTGTGTCTAGTGGGAGAAGACCATGAGGTAGGAGTGTTGTGAAGACCAATGAGATGGTGTGGTTGTGCAAAGGAGAAACCAATATCCTATACTCCGGGGGGGGAGTTCTTTGGCAGGTCCTCCAAGTGGAGGGCATCCTTCTTAAGGATGTGTTGCATCTTCAGGTATCTCAGGTACTGACTGCTCGCCAGATCATACTCGGCTCACAGTTCTGCAAAGGGGATCAGCTGTCCATTTTTCAGACATCCCCCCACACCCAGATACTCAACATTTCCCATTTTTTGTGGCCCTCAATCTCCTGAAGATCTTTTAGTGCCTCTGACTCCCATCGGTTTGTCATCAATGTTATCTTCCTCTGCAAGCCCATGGCCCACTCTTACCTCCACCAGGTGTCCACCACTATTGCCATCTTTGATGTGAGCCCCTTTGTCTCCCCCCATCCCAGAACAGAGCTCAAGTGGCCTCATATACATTCTGGAAAAACCTATCTGGAACAGCACAGGGTACATTTTGGAGGACATAAAGGAACTTGGGCAGATATATAATTTAGTACAGTGCTGCCTTAGCCATTGGTGACAACAGAAGAATCTGCCACTGGCCTATGTCCTGTCTATATGACTCCAGAATTCTACCCGCATTCCCCTGAAAGAACTGTTCCCAATCTGTTGTGATATAAATACCTAGGGACTTGAAGCTAGCTGGCTTACAGCAGATCAGGAGGTGTCTGCAATGTGGGAAACAGCCATCCACCAAGGGATAGGCCACCGATTTGATCCAGTTGATCCGGAGCCCTGTGTATGCCCCAAAGACCCACAGTATCTCACATATGCAAGGGAGGGATTTCCTCGGGTCTGCTAGATATAGAAGGCTGTCATTCGTGCATAGGAAGATTACATCCTCCTAATTCAGGTACCATCCCAAACCCCGAATGTGGTCATCGCTGCATACCCAGATTGCAAATGACTCAAGGGCCACCACAGTCAGCAATGGGTATAGTGGAAATCCCTGCTCCATTCCCCTTTCTATTGGTTTTTCCTCCAATAGAGTGCCATTCACATGCACCTGGACCCTGCCCAGGAGGTCTTGATGGAGTGCTTTGACCCATCTTAGAAAATTCCAGCCAAATTCCATTTTGTCTAGCACCACCAATAGGTAGGGCCATTTCATGGAATCAAATGCTTTTTCTATATTTAATGATAAAATCACCGCTGGTTCTCCAGTTATCTCTCTGCAGGCCAATCACCCAAAGAGGCACCTGAGATTGTGTTGCATTGCCCTACGTGACATAAAGCTCGACTGGTCAGCTGCCACCAGGAGTTCTACTACTTCCAGCATGCGGCTCGCAAGAACCCATGCTAGGACCTTCACCGATATGTTGACCAGTGAGATAGGCCGGTAGGATGCGCTGTCCTCCTGTGGCCTCCCTTCCTTGAACATAGGTATAATCCGGTCCTGGCGCAGGTTGGCCAGCAGTTTTCCTATCCATCTGACACTCCTGAATACACCTATCTGAGCATGCAGGCACTTAAAACATTCAGATGGGACGCTGTTAGGACTGGGTACCTTCCCTCTCGTTAAGTGGTCAGAGCCTCTGCTATCCCTGAACCTGATATCTCGACTTCCAGTATTTCCTGAGCTGCTTCACCCAGGTTGGGGATTAGGAGTTTCCAGACAGATTTGAGCAGCTCTTACTCATCTCACAATGTATGTGATCAGTATGCAGCCATCTCCCACGCTATACTCAACAGTGTCTCCACCATCACTAGATCCCTCCCCCTCAGTCTGTGTATCCATTTTTGCCCTTCCTATCGCCAGCCAGGCCAGGAGTTTCCTTGCCTTGTTCCCATACTCGTAGACCCACCCTTGTTTCACCCACTATTGGGCCCTAGCTTCCTGCTGCATTAGAGTTTTATAGTCCTCTCTGATCTTTTCAATCTTAACCGCCAATTCTGGTCTTGGAGAAGATATGTATTCTGCCTCCCCCTGCACTAGTTTTGTCTCCAAGTCCCGACACTCCTGCACCCTTCCCTTTTCCCCCCCATGGTATGGCAAATTAATTCCCCACAAACCACTGTCTTGCATGCTTCCCACAGGACCACTCCTGCGTCCACCGACCCATTGCTGTCTTTGAAGTAGCTGCTAGTTCCGCCAGGTCTAGTCTGCATCTTGTCTCAAAACTCCCCTGTTGCATTTGGAATGTTGTGATCATGGGGGAGTGGTCTGAGACACCTCTGGGCAGATATCAGCCCCAGGCGGATGGTCTGATAAAAAGATTCAATACGTCTCTGAAGGGCATGATCATAGACTTGACTGACAAGCTCAGGAGGTGATGGGATGCTCTGCCTGCTGTGTGCTTAGAGTAGTGGTCTCCAAACCTTTTAATGCTGCACCACCCCAGTTAAAAAATCAAAATCATTGGGCCCCCCTCAGAACGTTTCACAAATATTTTATAAAGATGGCGATGTTTAAATACGTCTAGATGTATTTAAACATTACAGTTAAGCACTGTTACCTTTTTAAAAATGCAAAAACATGTTTCAGCTTAAAACAAAACACTGTTATCTGTGTAATGCTTTTTTTGGCCAGAGTTTGGTGCCCCCCCTGGGATAATCTGAGGCCCCTCTAGGGGTGCCCACCCCCCAGTTTGAAGGCCCCTGGCTTAAAGAGAGGTGCCACAGAAAGGGTTTGGCTTTAGCCCTTTTGAGTTACTGTTTGGCCATGCTGTAAGAGGGCCATTGTGTTTGGTTAGAGAAGCTTGGGAGAAGTGCTTCAAAGAGCCCAAATAAGATCTGCTGGATTATGTGCTAGGCCCACAGTCTCACATGATAGAGTACATGAAGAGAGTAAGCAGCAGACTGGAAGCCAGCCAAGAGCTTATTAAGCTCTGGTATGACCAGAAGGTTACTATGTCTGAGTATCATCCAGAACAGTTGATGTGGGTGTTGGAGCTTGTGGCTCCCAGAGACCCCCAGGACAAATGGACTGAGCCCTACTCCACTCTGGAGAAAAAGAGAGAAGTGGACCGTGGCATCCCCAGGAATCCCTACAGGGTACTACGTGATTGAAAACCCACAAAGACAGGACAGGCATGACCATGCTGATGATTACATATGAGGGAGAAGAGGAGGAAAGTGACACTCTGCCAGACCACCTCTCCACCAATACACAAGATGGGTCAGTGGAGGGAGTAGTACTCTCTCCCACGTTGATAGACCAACAGCAGAAAAGCTGCAGACAAGTGTTTGAGCTATTTGCTGGGCTGTTCTCCCTGACCACTGGACTCACCACTTGGTGCGTCTATGACATTAACACTGGTGACAGCATTAAGGCTGAGGTAGCCAAGATGTTGAAGTTGGGGGTAATTGAGCCCTCTGATAGTCCATGGGCCAGTCCAGTGGTACTAGTGTGAAAGCCTAATCCCCAAGGGGAGACAAAGACTTGATATTTTGTGTGGACTACTGAGGTTTGAATGCAGTCACCAAGACTGATGCTCATCTCACATATAGAGCTGATGCGCTCATTGACAGGTTGGGGGCCTCAAAGTGCCTGAGTACATTTGATTTGACCTCAGGTTACTGGCAGATTACCCTAAGTCCAGGGGCCCAGGAGAAGTCAGCAATATCCATCCTGTTCTGTTGGGGTTGGAAACATTCAGCACAGCTTATCTAGATAATATTGCTGTATTCAATTCCACCTGGAAGGAGTACCTGGTCCACCTGAGGGAAGTGATTTAGGTCCTGTATCAGGCAGGCCTTACTATCAAGTCAAGCACATGCCAGATAAGGCAAGGTTCAGTGATGTATTTGGGCCCTCATGTGGGTGGAGGCCATATACAACCTCTCTAGCTCAAGATCCAGACCATCCTTGATTGAGAAGTTCTTTAAACCAAGCTAGAGGTCAGGGCCTTTCTTGGCCTGACTAGGTACTACATGAGGTTTGTAAAGAATTATGGGGGCATTGTGGCTCCCCTGACAGAAGGTACTGCAAAGAAGCAGCCAAAAAAGTGAATTTGAATCCCAGAGTGTCAGAAGGCCTTTGACACTCTGAAGGAGGCTATATGTTCAGCACCAGTCTTACTGACCCCAGACTACAATAGGGGGTTTGTGGTGTAGACTGATGCTTCAGAGCAAGGAATTGGGGCAATACTGGCACACGTAAATGAAGATGGTCTGGTCCCTGAAAAAGCTGAGACCATACCTATTTGGTACTCACTTCCATGTTCAAACTCACCACATACCTCTCAGATGGCTCATGCAGATGAGCGGGGAGAATCCAAAATTATGGGTGTGGTCCATTTCCCTACAAGGGAGGGACTTTACAGTGAAACACAGACCTGGGACTGTCATTGCCAATGCAGATGGACTCCAATCTTTCACACTTAAATGATGAGGACTAAAAGGGTTTAAGTTAATTGGTCATCACCTTTTGGGAGGAGGGTGTGTGTAGGAAAGTCATCCTTTTTTCCCAGTTTACCCCAATTATTTGACTGGTGATGGTGGCTGATGTCTCTGAAAGTGCCTTGGGCTCTGCTAATCAGTCCCAGTTCCAGTGCTTTGTCCTCTAAAGGTACATGGTAATTGGTTTAAATCTAATTGGCAGAGACAAACTACCTGTAAGTCCCTAGTATATGGTAGGGCATGTAGGTCTAGAGAGCCCAGTGGACTTAATGCACTTAAGTGTGAACTGTTGTGGTGTCTGGTGTCATTTTAAATCCAGGTCTGCAGTGCGGCCTGGTCTTAAAATCAAATTGAGTCCAATTCAACTTTGGAATTAAAGGTACCTTCAAAGTCCAAAACTACCTTTTTAGAACGTGTAAGCCACCCTAAGGTCTGTTCTACGTGCCCCAAGGGTTGGTTGCCTTGTTATAAAAAAGCAGGAACAATATAATATTGTTTTATATGCCCTAATAAAAAAAATCAGCCAAAGCTGTTTGTCCCTCTTTTAGTGCTGTTAGCCCCATAAACTAACATTGGAAAGATTTATTAAACTTAATGAAGTCTAACTTACGACTGAGTCTAGCTAGCAATATTATTCAAAGTATAAAATGAAGTTACAATAAATTCAACAACTTGCCATCTTCAGATTTATTCAGCTGTATCATAACTATTTCAAGAAAATAGTTTTTGGAACTTACTATCCTCAAGTTACCTAAAGCAGCCCTGTAGCCTCCTCTTCTGAGTGGTCAGCCTTTAACACCCTGAGCAAAGCTGCTATCTGAGTAGGTATGAAGAGGTTTGGGGCTGAAACAATATCGCCATTTGGTGGGAGGAGATTGGCTTCCTGGAGAAGCTAGGGACAGGAAGAAGCAGGGGAGATGAGCTGGACTTGAAAGGCAGAACAGATATCACAGGACCAAAGCCATTCCCCACTTCCTTCATCCTCAGCCAGAGGAAAGCGCCCCTAATTAGATTAGGAGAGTGGCTGAAAGGGAGTGTAGTCAGATTTTAGCCACACCTCTGGGTTGGGCTACAGAGACACACACTCCAAGGAGAGAATTTGTCCATTTTATGCTTGCCAAAACAGTGTATTCTGGGTCAAAAATATGCCACACTTTACAGGAAGTGGTCATAGCGGAGGGAGGTAACTTTGACCCATTGGTTGGGGTGTCCCCCCTCTTGCCAGCCCAGAATGGTGAATAAATATGGAAGAGCTGCAGGAGTTCCTCAGATCACTGCCTGGAACATCAGAAGAAGAAGGACTAACCTGCTGGATGCTTGGACTGAACCACAGAAGGCTTGCATTTGAAATGACTGCACCTGCTGCACTATCAAGGCCACATAAAGAAGGAACTGTGTCTGACTCAGAGGGAAAGGAGTGGACTCCCTGATCAGTAATAGGTACAACAGAGTTTGACGTTGCACAATATGGCTTTAAAGCAGGCTATAGTACAGAGACAGCATTCATAGCCGTCTCAGAAGACATCAGATCTATTCAAGACACTGAAGGGAGAGATGTGGTGGTACTTTTGGGCCTTGAAACAGCTTTTGATATGGTAAACCATGCCATCGTGTTAGACTGTCTGTCTGATATTGGTATCTCTGGTCTGCCGCACAATCTCCTTTCATCTTTCTTGAAAGACAGGGAGCAGACGGTGGCATTGGTTGAATTTAATTCCACATCCTTCTCCTTTCCATGTGGCATCTCTTAGGGGTCCTCGCTCAGCCCCATGCTTTTTAACACATGGGTGGCCCCTTTGGCTGAGCTGATTCACTCCTTTGGGTTGACCACAGTTGCATATGCTGATGACATTCAGATTATAGTCTCTGTATCGAGCAACTTGGAGGAATTTGCTGACAGACCGAATACGTTTATGAGTGCAATTGTTAACTCAATGTCAGCTAATTGTCTGAAGTTAAATTCAGACAAAACAGAAATACTTATTTTTGGGAAGGAGACTGGTTTTTGGTACAGCTCGTGGTTGCCCGGGACTCTTGACTCTCTCCCCAAACCTATCACCAAAGTTCGAAACCTCAGAGCAGTCTTTGACTCTGATTCGTTTTTCAGAGAGCAGATAAATAAATTTACATCTTCCTGTTTATTGATGTTAAGATATTTGAGGAAGGTGTTGCCTTTCATTCCCTTCCAGCTACAAAAACAGTGGTTATTGACCTGATTCTTTCAAGGATCGACTATTGGAACGCCCTTAATATGGGCACTACACATGGGGTGTTAAAAGAGCTCCAGACACTTCAGAATGCAGCTGCCCGCCTTCTTAAATAACTTCCAAAACATAATGTCAAATGTCAAATGCCATGGTGGAGTTTTACTGGCTTCCTGTAAGGAGAAGGATTGCCATTAAGGCACTCTGCTTGACACACAAAGCTTTGAATGGGGTAGGGCCTGACTACCTTAGGAGAAAGTTCAAGTAGTAGCAACCTGGAAGAAGACTAAGATCTGCCTCCTCATATTTAATTTCTGTTCCCAGGATAAAAAAAGCTTCCTGGGGCGGCCATAGCTTTGTGTATTCCACCTGTCATCCATGGAAAACTGTGCCATTATATATTAAAAGCTACTCTAACCTGCTTAGCTTCCGTAAACAGGTGAAATCTACAAGCTATAACTTCTACATGCCTCTGGTCAGTTGTTGGTCCCTTTAGTACCAAGACGTCTTTGGGTATTCGCGTGCTCAAGACATATCAAATATCTAAATATCACCTGCAAGCCGAAAGAGAGGATCACCCCAGCTGACCAGTGTTACATGGATTTTTACTGAACTGTGCAAGTGCATTGGAAGAAATTGAGTCCTAGCCACCAAGAGGCAATCCAGAGTCTCTGAACCCTCGGTTGGAGCTGCTGAACCCGTATTTTTCCCAAAGGAACTCTGAAACAAGATCTGAAGGTTTGGAAACTTTTTACAAAGTTTTGCTGGAAAGCTCCAAGAGGAGACTGGGTCTATGTTGGGAGTGAAGCTGCTGCAGTCAAACTGCAAATCAGCCTAACCGCAGTGGTTTGTCCCGCTGAAAGGTCTGGATCTCCTTACCATTGATGCCGGGTACAAAGACTTCAATGGGCTCAAGAGGCATTTTGCTGCAGCAGGCTGCCATCATCAAACCCACCTCTGGATCCGAGGAACCTGAGGAGTCGATGTTGAGAGAATGGCTCCAAGAAAAAGACTAAGCCTGAAGGTAACATTTTGACCATGACCTAGCACTCAACCCATCAGACCCGCACTCCATCGCGGTTGGCCTAAAACTTTGACTTTCTCCCGTTCTAACATGACCAGATAGCAGCGAGTGGCATTTTATGCTTTTTGGTGCTAGAATGCACATTTTTAAATGTAATCTTTAAAAGAAAGCATATCTCTGGTTCCCTATATTAGATTTTTGTCATTTTGGTGTCATTTTGAAGATACAAATATACTCTATGCTCATAAATTGGTGGTGAGTTTTTATTGTGTTGTGTCTCTTACCTAGTTACTGTTTTGGTGAAAATAAGTGCTTTACACATTCCTGTCTCCTAAGTTAAGCCTGACTGCTCGTTTGCTAAGCTACCAAGGGTTGAGCAAGGATTAATTTAAGACTTGACTGGATCTATTGGTGATTTTGGTACTCTTACTAGCTGAAGGTGAATACCTATACCTACTAATAATCCACTTTCCTACAACACCGCTCTATCTGCCTCCAGTTTCACAAGGCGGCTCTAGGTGACCATACCCTGGGTGTTAATTGCAGGGTGGCCCGCTGAGTGGCCCCAACCCTCTCAACCAGTTTTGCATGGCCTGGGGCAACAGTCCCACTGCTTGGGTCACTGTCTCTATCGTATGCTCCAAATAAATCTACACAAGTAGTCTTGGTGTCAATGTTGGCTACCAGTATTCCTGCATTATTGGGCCTCAAGAGTTTGATCTCCAGGCTCTGACTGGCAGGAGGGAAAGCTCTCCCCCATCATGGAGACTCGTCACGCTGAACCTGATGTATGCCTGTTGCACAGCCCATCTTTATCATGCAAATTTCTGCACCCTCTGTGGCAGCAGACATGCCTCTACCCCTGCAGGAAAGCCCACACCACCCACCTAGCCCGAGCCACAGACTGCACCCCAGATGCAGCCCAGGGGATTAACAGGCAGGAGTCATGCACTGGCCTCCCACAATGCAACACAGTCACCTCCATATGAGCACCCCTCCCCTCCCTCCCATGGCACTCACCAGGGGGATAGGTCAGTTGTCGTCACTGCCTGTCTCATACCTTTCTCCCCTGGGTAACTCCTCTCTTGCCTCACTTGCCTTTGTTGTCCTATGTCCAACTCTCCTCCAGTTTCCTGGCAATCCCGTTTTCTGGTCTCTGCACTCCAGCAGTCCCTCACTTTTCAGGGAAAATATCCAGTTGAGCCCGCCTTGGCATAGCCATCATCTCAGGGGTCTCAGGCGTAAGGCTCCAGCTTCACTGCCACTCTCCACATCCACCGCTGGGCTAGTACACAAGGCTTGGTCGGGCCGCTGCCATTTTTTTTTAAGGCCGTCGCCACCACTCTCGGCCTGCGGCATCCTCTTCCAGAGTCAGGTTGGGTGCATCCGTTGGTCTTTCCCAGGTGCTGGTGCCCCTGCTGCTTCAACAGGGCCTCATGGTGCTCCCCTACAACCAGGATAACTGTTTCTGCAGGCCAGTGGCGCCAGAACTCTCGCTCACATGTTCGGCTCCAGGCTACAACTTAAAACACTTAGGGGGTCATTCTGACCCCCGCCGGCGGCAGATGCCGCCGGCCTGGCGGGAACCGCCAGAAGACCGTACCGCGGTCAAAAGACCGCGGCGGTCATTCTGAGTTTCCCGCTGGATTGGCGGGCGACCGCCAGAAGGCCGCCCGCCCGCCCAGCGGGAAACCCCCTTCCACGAGGATGCCGGCTCCGAATGGAGCCGGCGGAGTGGAAGGGGTGCGACGGATGCAGTTGCACCCGTCGCGATTTTCAGTGTCTGCCACGCAGACACTGAAAATCTATGTGGGGCCCTGTTAGGGGGCCCCTGCAGTGCCCATGCCAGTGGCGTTGGCACTACTGGGGCCCCCAGGGGCCCCACGACACCCGTTCCCACCAGCCAGGTTCTGGCGGTGAAAACCGCCAGAACCAGGCTGGCGGGAAGGGGGTCGGAATCCCCATGGCGGCGCTGCTTGCAGCGCCGCCGTGGAGGATTCCCTGGGGCAGCGGGAAGCTGGCGGGAAACCGCCGGCTTCCCTTTTCTGACAGCGGCTTTACCGCCGCGGTCAGAATGCCCCCTGAAGCACCGCCAGCCTGTTGGCGGTGCTTCCGCGGTCGTGCCAGGGTCAGAATGACCCCCTTAATTTGTGCTTTCCTAAATGTTTATTTATTTTGATATATTTGCACAGTCAATTTATAGGTATATAATTTTTGTTTTGAGTTAGAAGAAAACAATATCCTACAATCTCTTCTTTCACACCAGTAAAATTATCCACTTTGCAAAATGCTCAAGTTTTGCAGTAAGAAAAAGAAAGCACCATGTAAAAAGTAAAAACTACTTTTCATGTTAAAATAAGCAGAAATTTGTCAGAAGACCAGACTGACATTTGACCTCTGTCTTTGAGTACATAGAAAATGTGGCAAGATAGAAACAAACTTTAAAGTCACATTTAATGCTCATTCACCTTCGAAAGTCAGACATGGTTATTTTGGAGGTGCTGCAGCACCCCTTGGATGCCTACCTCCAGTGCCTCAACATGTAAGTGCTTTCTGAGGGTCTAAGATGCTGTTATAGTTTGGCCGCCTCACATCTCTGGGACCAGCTGCACCAAACCAGCTGTCCACTAGTAGCTATGGCTCTGAGTACATACACTGCTATTATAAGCCTGAACAAAAAGCAGATGCTTTCATTTCAGCGTACACCCTTATTTTATCATGGAATTGTAAACAAATTAGCAAAGTGTAAAAGGCACACTGGAAATGTGTAGAAGGTAAAACTAGTTTGTCATGTCTGCGATTAAAAAATATAAATTTGTTTCTTATTTTGGGATCACTCACTTTTTTCAGGTGAACATATGTTTTTTTCTCTTTTCCATTATCACCATTTTTTGGTTAACACATTTTCTCTGCTTTGTGAGAGAATTTAAATAAGATGGGCAGGGAAGAAGATGGAAACATTTGCAGCTGAGGCTGCAGTAAATGGAAAACTCTTGACAGAGATCAGATTTTACTAACACATTAGTGGCGTAGAAGTTAACATATGGCAACTTATAAATCTTCATTTGAAGCCTAACAGGGAACATTAATGTGAAATGTAAAAATTTGCACATTTGAAATATGATGGACATTGTGCCCTCCACTTATTTGGGTGCCACGTTTTGCCATGACAGATGTTGTGCATTTATATTTTTGTGAATTACTATCATGAAATCTTGTTAAAAAATATAATTTCGAGAGATAATATAGATGTGATAAGAATAATATGAATAATAAACTAATATGATTTATTAGTTCTTAAGTAGACATATATGAATTTATAAACATAGAGCTATATGTGTGCAAGGCAATAAATACACATTTTCATTATTTCTAACGTTATGCATTAATAATGATTACAATTGAATTTGTTTTATAATATTTTAATTAAATGGTATGCATTAGAATAATTGGTTAGCAATGAGAACTATATATTTAGGTTTTCTTAGTCAGACTAGGCATGAACATTCATTTTTGTTGCAATTCTAACTCATCATGTTTCCATTGACCTGAATTATTTCTTAGTTTGCTCATGTGTTAGATAACGTTTTGTTGTTTTTAGAGACTGCAACTGTGGTTTTGTGGACCTCAAAATGTAGCAATATTTGTTCTAGCGGATGGACGACAAGCATTATTGAATTCACATGAGAACAGTTGGACTTATCCTGTGTACCATGGGAAAGAATAGTGATGTTTCAATTGTTATACAAATTACGGAACTGTATGAAATCATCGAGAGGACTTTGCATCTTCTCTGAGAAAATCCGGAATAATTGCAAACATGATGGGCGTCTTTAATTTTCTTTGGGTATTGGTCTATATGCGCAAAATGGGTCCACATGCCTGACTAATCAGAACTCTATGGACATTTCTAATTAGGGAGAAACTTTTGAACTTAGTGGGAGTCTGCTTCTTGACACTGCTGAAGTCAGTCCTTTCCAACTATCCTCGAAGCTGTTCCCCTTTTTGCCACTTATGTTCACCTATTCTCGCTGTCCCATTACTTAGGCTGTTCAGTACTAATATACCGAACAAACTCTGAACTGTGCTTTTATCCTATGTGCAGCTTGTGTTCTACACTGCCCTGTATGCTTCTGTCTGCTGATGCTGTGAAGCTGTGAGCACACTGGACTGACTAAACCTACCTGTCTGCTGTCTCATGAGAAGAGGTATATAATCTGCAATGCAATATGTCTTGTTCCTTTTCAGCTTAGATGATTTATACCAGTGCACCTTTTATAGTGAGTTACCCTAGTTAGATGGTTTTCCAAATTATTTTTGTCTCCTTCTTTTTTGGGTTGTTTGCATGTGTTAGCCCGTCCCCACACATGCAAGTCCAAATTTGTGATAGGAGGAGGGATCGCCCACTCCATATTTTGAGTATTGTTAGTTGAACTTGACCAATATCACCATCAACTGCTTTGACATCTATTTCTGTTGTACAAGTCATTGTCTCATTAATTTGTGTCATCTTATTGAAGTGTTCAATAGTATTGATGTTCAATAGGATACATTTCTTCAGACCATTCAGTCACCCTATCGTCTTCATGTATGTTTATAATTTAGTTTTGCATACCATTTACATTACCTTGGCTCTGTGGTTGTAATAAACTTTGAAACTAAATTCAGTTTGGAATTTTGTATCAGGGGGCAAAATTGGTCACGGTGTTTAAATTGTTTACATTTCTCATGTTATTGATTGTATTGAATAAATCTGATTACCCCCTCTTCTCTGAGTCCAAAGATCCCATCGACCTCTAATGTGGGTGGGGATAAGCTGTTGAGTCATACCACCCCATTTCCCACCTCCCTCGAGCGTGGTTCCTGAATCCGAAATTGGAGAAAAAGGGAATCGCGCTCCAGCACCCTTAGCCTTAGAAATGCGGGGGAGGCCATGCTTTTAAGCAGGTCTTTCACATCAGTTTCCCACCTTTGTTATTTTAACTTCTGTTTTTTATTGTATTTAAGTTGAATACATGAATTTCTGATGCACCACTCTCATACATTTGACCTGTATTGGTAGTATTACTTTGCTGATTATTTTTGGAATTGTTTCATTATTTTCATATATGCACAACACAATTGGCAAGGGGCCCCATGGCATGGGTGACATAGAACTTTGCTTTTTAGCCAATAGCATGTTCTAATTCAGAGTGCTGCTGGGTCAAAAGGCAAGACTGGCTGAAAGACATGACATGATCAAAGGTCACTTGGCAGCTGTGTGCACGCTGTTATAATGGTTCATCTTTTGGAAGATCCTGTGCTTCACATGTACCCTGTCTGCAAGGGGGGGTACAACCCTAGCTCCCGCCTTTCCCCTTTGGCTTTAATTATTATAATATGTGACACGATGTCCTTAAGCACATCTGTTGTACCCAGAGCTTTAAATGGACAGGTACTGAATATCTTCATTTATTTGGTCTGAAAGGGAAAGTACTGAAACTTCATAGCAGAGATGCACTATCTTTTAATTTCAAAGCGCTGACACTTCTTGGTAGCAAATAGGCACTATGATGTAATGAAATCTGCACTCCTAAACGTATGTTTCAAGCACTGGTTGTACCATGATCCTAACAGAAGAGTGAAATTAGCTGCTATATTGAACATCACTGTGCTCTGTGCACATGGGGAAGAGCATCTGAGTGGTAGCTGATTTTGTCATTTTACCAGTCCTGTCAGACCCCCATATGTGGGCCTACTAATTGGACTTACGTGCCGTCAGTGGAAAACCTGTGACCACCTCTGGCCTGAGCTTGAGAGTGTTTGGCAATTGCTTATAGTCAGGTGCCATGTAGGTCAGGTTATAGTGATGACCACTGATGTGGAAGCTCTGCAAAAAAGGTAGAGCACAGTCAGCAGCAAGCAGTTATCAAGTAACCCTAATCTGTTGCAAAACTTTCAACCAAGCCAATCATCTTAGATACCAATTCTTTGCTTTTTTGGACATGCATTTTCATTTTTAGTTCTGTAAGTGTGGGCTCAAATACAAGCATAAAACTGTTCCTTGCTTAAAGGATCTCACACGTGATGTGGGGCTACTTGATAGCCATGATATGGTACATCTTAGGTAGCATGTATGTGCTTCCCTACTGTTAAGACCATGCCCTTTAAAACGTGATAGTAACTATAGAAAATCATAGGGGTGACAAGATATATGGGTTTAGGTGCCATATTTCAGTGCTCCTTGTCTCTGGTAATCCAAAGCTGAGGGCTGGGTGATGCCTGCATCTTGTGAAGTCCTCAGCAGCTTGGTCCTATGGCGCTGTTGCCACATACTAGGAAACCTAGGGGCTCTAGCATGTGTTGAAGACTGGTGATACAATGGAATTTCTTCAAGCTACTGTTAGCACGTCAGACCCTAATAAGTAAACTTACACAGGACGCGAATAGATCAACCTTTTGACTCGCATTTAATATGTTCCCACCATAGATTCAGTATATGCAGATCAATAATCAGTAGCCAGTGAATGACATTACTAATGCTATTGATTATCAATGATTATTAATCAGTAGGAGTCCGTAATTATCACACACCATGACCTTTCAGTCATGAATAACCACAACTTTTAATAAAAGTTTGAATATTTATTTTCCTATATTAACAATGCTAATGTCACGTAAGACAATCTCAGAATCATATCATAACCATACAGAAACATCACTGGCTGTCCAAATCTGTGAAAGAAACATAATCTAATCAAAGCTCAAACGATTACACATTCCAAGGTTACAGTGCAAAGTAATAACAAGAACAATTGAGCAAACAATATTACATACATGTATATTCAGCAAAAGAAAGACATTGCCTATTATCCCCTATAGCAGACGTTCATTAGTGAGGATCCTTATCTAACACCAGATTAGCATTAGCATGTTGGACTTCATGCACAACATTTAGTCAACACAAATTTAGAAAACATCTAACTATGGCTCTATCAAAATAGTGTGAAAGAGCAATGTAAAGTAATGGCCTTTGAGCAAGAAGAAAATGGGCAAATGCGCTAGGCAAAAGGCAAATGCACAATGGCAGCTTCTTCTCAGTGCAGTCCGGCTAAATTAGATTTCCTAAAACTACTTCCTAAGTCCCTATTGGTCAAGGGATCGTATGTTCACACTTTGTTCAATAAAACTAAAATATCAAATCTATAATTTCTACTGGTACACAGTTCACATGTCGCTGATTGGCTTCTCTTGTAATGTCCTCATTGTCCGGCTCGTCAGGTAACAATATTGTTGCAGCTTATACTCCAGTCAGTGTCTCCATTGTTTTCCTCCTGAGAAAGTTAGTCTTACACACATTACACTTATAGTGTTACATTTTGCAAGAACAGCCTCTTCTAGCAAGCTTTTCTCATGAGAAAGACTTTTAGCTACAAGGACATTTAGTCAGCGCAGTGGAAAATTATAATTTAATCCTCTAAGCAAACATTTTATTAATCGGTTCAGGAATACAGCTTGACATGAGGCCGTGCAACTAGGCCAAGACCTCCGTTAAGTTAAGGCCTAAGACGCTAAGACGCTAAGACATAATGCATACCCCTTAATATGACATATTACTACATTAATCAAACATAAGCTCCATATTTCATATTAATAAGCCATTAGGAAGTATACTTTGTGAACATTGACAGCCACTCATGTGGACACATTTTCAAATGCGTGCATTATTTTTCTCTATATTTTTACATTTTCTACTAAAATCCATCACTCAGAATACATGAATATTCATTATTATTTTATTAAAACACCTGCACTAGCAATCCCTCCTCAGATGACTAAATGTGTCATCACACTAAACTGTCACTCACACAATTTTTTCTTCATCAGCTAAAATTCTGTCATTTCAATCCCTTCAAATCTTTGCTCCCTTTTCAAATTTTCCCTAAACAATTTTTCCCTTTTCTTTTCTTCCCTCCTCTGGTAATTCTTTGACTTCTTCAATTGTATTCTTTTACACAAATTACATGTTCCCCATATTCCAATTAGGCAAACCATGATAAATAATATCCCAAGTATAATTTTCAAGAAGATTCCTTTTCCAATGTTGCTGAGCCAATTTCCCACTGAAGCAAAACCTTTGCCAACTTTCCCCCAAACACCTGGTTCTTTCAAATCTTTCAAATCAGCACTTTCATTAGTAAGATTAGTAAGTTAGCTTCTAATTACTTTACTATCATCAGGAATGAATGTACAACAATGCCTAGAATTGAGCATTCTACAAACTCCGTCAACCTTCGCTAAAAGACTGTCTAAAGCAAGGCGATTTTGAAGAGTCATAGCTCTTTCGACAGCTAATATATCAGAAGTATGGCTCCTTAAAAATTTGTCAGCATGTTGTCCACACTAGTAGACAGCTTTCAAATCTTTATCGAATTCAGAACAACTCCCACTTAAGGAATTATTGTTCCAAATATATCTCCCACTATACCAGAAAGTGACTCTCTTTTCTGTCTCATATGATGTAATTCAGTCACTTTTGGAAACTTGTTAAAAAAACTATTTCCAAATAACATGTCCCATACCATCCTCTTGGAAGACGGTAATAAGCATTAGGACCACAGATGTAATATATTCCAGGAATCCCTGGATCCTGTCTATTCAACATAAATGTCAATTTACTCTGTAACAAAAACACATGTCTACATTCACTCATTCCCACAAAGAAAGTGTCAGTGCGTGATTTAGGTCTATATATACAAAGTTTACCTACATGTTGGGCATGCAGAGCTAATTTCCCTTTGTGTTTTAATTACACTAAAAGCATGATCATTCTTGTAAGTCCTTTTCTCTAAGCCTTTTCCTAACTTCTCCTTCAATGCCTTTCTCCTGTCATCTGTGTGATCTAAGAAGCTCTTTTCTAAAGGTGTAAGCAAGCATGTCAGGTTATTCTTGTGAGCATAATCTGTGCCAAAAGTTAATGTACTTTCAAAGAAACCTCTAACTAATACTATGTTGTTATCCTTAGCTACTCTACTAAGATACCTAATTATAAGGTCAAACGAAAGCACTACATAGTGGTTAGAGTAAAAGTACTGGATGTACTCTTGGTTATAGAATCTTGTTAGTAACAGACTACAACTTATCCCATAAGTGAGAGGCAAACTGTGACAAGTAACTCCTTCTTCGACTGATGAAGGGATCTGCGTACACACATAACAATTCTTCCCATCCATTGTCTCAACATACTCACTCAGTAAGCGATAGAAGACATTAGAAGAAAGTTCCCATTGTGTGTTAGTACCCTCATGCAAATACTTCTCATCTAACCTAAACTTCTCTATTGCTGTTAGTGCAGTAGTTATTTCAAAAGCAGAAGTATGGTTGGCTTTGCTCTGGTCAAGAATAGTCATTTCCACAATCAATACCACAAACAATATCCCACACACAATCGCCAAACCAATACTCATATATTTACAGCACCTATTCCACCTACCCTGCGGGCTAATGTTACTCATGATCTGTAAAGGATCAGAAAGCAGAAGAGAAATTTTGAATCGGCGGCAAAAATCAAAATAAACATTTTCTTTCAGCAGTTATTCACAGCTCTCAGTCTTTCTTCCAGGATCCTTTGCCAAAATCAGTAAGCAGCTTGTCAAAATTAGGTTTCAAAAAGTCAAATCAGGTTATCAAAGTCTTCTCCGGTTTCTTTCAACAGTCTCTTTCTCAAAAATGTTCTCAGATTGTTTCAACATTTCAGTTCATCACCTTCCTTCAAGTGCAAAAATATTGACCTGGAATGTCTTAATCAAAACAAAAGGACAAAAATTATTTCTGCCATTCACTTGTAGTTGCATACACCCATTCAGGACCTGTGTATCTTTGATTTGCTATTCTCTTTCTTTTCAACTTTCGATCACCATTCAATTCTCCTTCACTTTGATCTTCTCTCCTTGTTGTATCTACTTGTTCTTTGATAGTTATTACAACACCTATTTCCTTTCTCTTTGCTTGTGACTCCTGCTACTTACCTCCTTTCAGCGGATCCTTGGTCAATGTTCTTTTCAGTGTTGAACTTGAAACTTCTCTTTGCTCTGTGGTGTTTTCTCTTGATGGGCCTGCAACTGGTTCAGAAGGAGTCAGATCACAGTGACTTTGATCCGCCTCAACTCCTTCCCCCTCGGGGTCTGGCAATTGATCTGTTTGTCTCTCAAAATCGGCTGCTTCTGGGAAAGCCCTCCTTCGACTAGGCTCTTCTGCCTCCTCAATTAAGATAGGCTCACCGTCACCCTCCTGGAGGTCTTCTCCATCGTCTCTCACAGGAGTGACTGAACCGTCCTCAAAGGACTCAGATCCGGTCTCAGTTCCCCTTTGTTCTCCTTCCGGGCCTGAGACTTGTTTTGCTGTTGGTACTTTTAAAAACTCTGTTTCTTCATCAGTTGTGCATATCACTTTCTTCGTGTGACTGGCTTGGATCCAGTTTGGAACTCCTGCGCACTTCTCAGCTGTGGTAGTTGTCAGAACTATTTCGAAAGGACCCTTCCAACGAGGTTCCAAACACGTTTTCCTCACTTGTTTCTGGACCACAACCCAGTCACGGCCCTCAGGTTGTGCCCCGGGTCATGGATTGGTGGCAGTGTGGTGGCTTCCATCTGCTGAGAGAAAGAGTGAACCACATCAGCCAGACCTTTGCAGTAGTCCAACACCATATCATCTGTAATGTTGACAAGTGCATTTGCAGGTACTGCTGGCAACCTCATGGCTTGGCCCATAAGGATTTCATGGGGCGACAATCCTGTCTTGCTGTCGGGTGTGTTTCTCATTGTCATCTGAACTAAAGAGCCATTTCATATTTGTGAATGCACACATCTTTGCAACTCTTGACTTTAAGGTACCATTCATCTGTTCTACTAGTCCTGATGCTTCAGGGCAGTGACTACAAAGCGACTTCTGCTCAATGTTAAATGCTGCACACAGTAATTTAATTACTTCATTGTTGAAGTGACTTCCCCTATCTGATTCTAAAGAGATCGGAAACCCAAAATGTGGTATCTGTTCCCTAAGCAGTAGTTTCGCTACTGTGAGACTGTCATTCCTCCGTGTAGGGTAAGCTTCAATACAGTGACTAAAGATGCACGCAATCACCAACACATATCTCAAACCTCCACACAAAGGCATCTCAATAAAATCCATCTGCATTCTGCTGAATAGACCTCCTGCTCTTCCAATATGGCTCAAATTAACCACTGTCCCTTTCCCTGCGTTTGTTTGCTGGCTTTAGCAACCTGTCTAAACCTTGGGTTGAACCAATTGTGCTTGACCAACCAAATCATGGCATCCTTCCCAACATGTGTTTGACCATGATAATACCTAGCCATTTGAGACAACAGACTATTAGGCTAAACCAATTGACCCTCTTATGAAACCCACAATCTTCCAATGTGTCAATTACTTTTAAAGCAAAACTTAAACATGTTTCATCTTCTTCAGGTAACAGTTTCCACTTGTCTTTGAATGATATACAGTTCAATGCGCAAAACCTTGCGACTTGATCCGCATATCAATTTCCCATTGACACAAAGTCCTGAGACTTCAGATGTGAACTGCATTTCACAACGGCAATCCTTTCAGGCATTTAAATAGCATGTAACAGATCTTTAATTCTCTCACCATTCCTCACTGGTGAACCAGATGAGGTAATGAAACCTGTCTGTGACCACAACCGGCCAAAATCATGGACTATTCCAAATCCATACTGGCTATACGTATATATGGTAACTTTCAGCTGAGCAGAAACATGGCATGCTCTAGTAAGGGCTACCAGTTCCGCTACTTGGGCAGAATACACACCTCGAAGCCAAGATGCTTCCAGGATACCAGTAATTGTGCTCTCAGTGTCCCTGTATTGTCTCTCGGACAAGAACAATCAACAAAGATGATTTGGTCATTCTCTTCCAATCAAGTTTCTCTAATGTCAGGTCTTGGTTTTGTGCACAAGTCAGTTACTTCAAGACAATCATGCTCAATGTCTTCCAATTTTTCAATTTCAACATTTTCATTTGGAAGTAAGGCTGCCGGATTAAGCACTGTACATCTTTTCAATGACACATTTGGTGACCCTAGAATAGTTGTTTCATATCTGGTCAATCTTCCACCAGTCAAATATTAGGTTTTCGTCTTTGTAAGTAGGATCTCAATAGAGTGTGGGACCATTATAGTCAAGGGATATCCCATCACAATGTCCTCACACTGTATAAGGCTCTGTCCAACTGCTGCAACTGCACCCAAACAACATGGTAAGGGTGCTGCAACTAGGTCCAAATTAGCTGAAAAGTATGCTACTGGGTAGTTTACACCTCCATAACCCTGCATCAAGACAGACAAAAAACATGCATCACGCTCATGATAAAACAATGTGAAAGGTTTTGCGTAGTCAGGTATACCTAACTTTGCACAGACCCTCTCTCAATTCAGTAGAAGCTTTCATTCTGGCCTGGCCTAACACTATGGGATCAGTGACTTCCTTGTGAGTCAGCTTCTTCCATGATATTGAAATGACTGAAAAATTGGGGATCCATTGGCGGCATTAGCCTACCATCCCTAAACACATCCTGACATCTCTCTGTGTGATCGGGGAATTCATTTGCAATGTGGTTGTAACCCTTTCTCTGGATACCCTTCTTGACCCCTTCTCAATCTGGTGAACCAAGTATTTCACTTCTTTCTGACAATATTGCAATTTAAGTGGGGACACTTTATGACCATTCTTTCCCAAATGGTTCAGTAAAGCATATGTGTCATACTTGCACCCGTCCCTTGTTTTGGACGCAATCAGCAAGTCATCAATGTACTGTACCAAGGTCAATTGGAAAGGCTAGTCCAATGACTCCAGATTATTTTTCAAGATCTGATTGAATATGGAAGGTGACTCTGAAAACCCTTGAGGAATTCGACACCAGCAGGTAAACTCGGTCCAAATATTTGAAACAAAAGAGAAATTGGCTGTCCTCCTGAATAGGCACAGAACAAAAAGGCTTCTGACAAATCAATGACAGCGAACCACTCAGCATCACGTGGAATCTGAAACATTATCACAGCTGTATTTGGCACCACAAAACAATATTTGACCACAATGTCATTTACTTTTCTCAGGTCCTGAACAATTTGAACTTTCCCACAGGACTTTTTTTAAACCCATTATTGGTGAATTACATGGGCTGCTGAATACTTCCTTCAAAACCTCTTGTTTTATAAATTCTGCAATTATTTGGGCGACCTTCATAAGGACATCTTGTCGCATGTGGAACTAGGGAATTTGAGGGAAAAATAGCATTTGGCTTTACAGTAACTCCAACTGGCTCAACTCCCTTTATCAGACCCATCTCTTTTCCTGTCAGACCCCACACCTTCTCCTTAATCATTCCCTGTAAATCAGGATGAAGCTCCTTTAATGTGAACACTGGAAAAAGTTAAATCAGAGGGTATTCCTCATTTATGGTCTCACATTCTGTCTCTGGGGTTTGGTCATCCTCATCATCGATATTCGTTTGAATCTCGATTCCATCATTTGAACAAGTAATCGAGCATCTTGTTTTACACAGCATGTCTCTTCCCAGGAGGGACACTGGACTTGAATCACAGACTACGAATTTGTGCCATCCCTGGAAGTTGCTAATTTTAACCTGAACTGGTTCTGTAATCGGGTTGGTCAAACACTGATTTGCTACCCCACAGTCTGGACTGTCTTTCCTGAAAGGGGCAAATTCAGAACTTCATCTGATCTTACTGTAGAGCGTGTAGCTTCCGTGTCAACCAAGAAGGAAACTCTGTGACCCATGACTTATCTCCTCACATAGGGACCTCTCTGATCTACTTCTAAGGAGGTTGCAAGCACACATGGCTCCTCATCTGAACTTTCGCTCACCCAATCATCGTTTATTCCATTCTCACTGTGTAATGGGAATTGATGTACTGTGTTATTACTTTGGTTAAGCATCTGACCTGTGACCTGTTGATAAAGCATCATTTGCTGCTGTTCAATTGGGGCTTGAGGTATTTGAATTTGCTGTCTAGGTACCATGGGAACCTGCTGTTGCATTGGCTGCAACTGTCATTTGCACATGTGGCATTTGAACCGGAAACATGGGTTGAAAATACTGCACCTGATTCATATTATTTTGGAAATTTGGATTGAGACCTCTCATTCTCGGTCCTTTTATGTTCTGGAATGAATTGACATAATTAGTTTGCTGAACAACACCTTCCTGCACGAACATCAGATACTCCAGTTTCCAATGTTCGAAGGCTCCACAAGCAGGACAACGCAACAATTTCTTCATCCCCTGCACATCATTCTGAACTACTACAGTACCCAAGTCTGGTCCGCGATTCACATTACCTCCATAACCTCTACCTCTCATCTGGGGCTGAAATACCATGCTTCCCTGCTGCTGCTGAGGTAGCTGCTATTGAAAATTCCCTTGCATGCCTGTCTGAGCAGCTTTAATCTGCATCACCATCACCTTCTCTTTCAGCTTTTTCTACTGCAACTCAATTTCATCACTACCGTACTTTGCATACTGCAACAGCTCATCAATCGGCTTTGCTTGCCAGTAAATCATATGACTCTTAATCATGTGGCTAATTTCAGGTTTCAATCCTTCCACAAATCTGGACACAAAATTAATCATGTCCTTCGCCTCAATTGTCTCTGTACCACTGTAATGCTTGAACGCCTGTAACAATCTCTCATAATACGCATGTACTGACTTCTTTGCTTCGTGAGCTGTCTTGTCAACTCTCTGCCAATCAATGTTCTTGAGCGAAATTCTGTGTTTCAAAAATTCAGTCACCATATAGTAATATTTCATTACCTCAGGACATGGTGCACCTGTGCTTTTATCTCTCTCTGGTTCTCTCATCTGCCAATCTATACTCCTCTTACATCCTATCCAAAGATCAGCTGGGACCACTGTCTCTATCAGGGTGTTCAAGTCCTCCCACAGGCACTTTGCAAGTTTTACAAACCTGTCTGTCTGCTGGTACCATTCTACTGGCTTCTCTCTCAATTTTGGATAATCATTTGTAAATGATAGAATATCACTCCTGCTCCAAAGGACATTAACAAAATTCCCTCCTCAGATCTCTCTCATTGGTAAAGGTTTCATTGGGTCTTGGTCTCGCTGCACATTTGCAGTCAGTTCCACAGAATCCCTTTTCCTTTTGTCTCTTTTCTTTACCCATCTGCCTTCCCATTTGTGTAATGCTCCCCAAGTCTGGGCACTTTGAAGTAATTCTATAAGGTGTGCCTTCATTCCGGCAGATCTCATGTGTTCAAAATCTTTAGTCTCAAAATCTAATCTGTAACTCTCTTTCAAACGCTTTGTTTTATCTATTTCTATGCGGTACTTCTCTGCCAGGTCTGCTAGCTTCTGATGCACATTGCTCACTTCCCTTGTAATCTTTGGGCACAGATATCTCAAGTCTGCTTCTGTTTAGTATTCCAACCTGTTCACACCCATAGTTCCCTCAATGAGCTCACCCGCTTCCATGCTTACCCTAGTGTAATTCAAATACTCTTCTCCCTTTCGGAGCACTCTGTGGGGTATACAGCTTTTCTAACCATTCAGTCAACTGCTGAGCAGTCAAACCTTGCAAGGAGAGGTTGCTGGCTTGGACAGGTGATACCTGCTGCGCAGCTGCATTTGGAATCGGCAGTGTCAGTAATTTCAAGCTCTGACAAATGTTTGACCCTATCATAGTATCTGGAGGTACTCCGAATGGACTAAGGTCTGACAGCAATCTTGATCTGCCAAACATCTGTCCCACAGGAGAAACTACTCGAGTGTTTTCGTGATGTCCTCCCCCCAATGCATTCTGTGTCCTGACACCCTGTTCACATACACTGGGTTTCTTTTGTGCAAATAAGGGTACGGCTGGACCAACAGTAATGGGTAGAGATATAGCATCTGGGGTTGGTCTGGTACTTAAGGTATGTGGGAGAGTAGCCCCACATTCTGATTCATCACTGAAGACATATTTGACCGTGACCCTGTTAATGAAGTTAATTATGGCATGGCTTGTTGCTGCACTTGTGGCATTAAAAGTGGAGTTGGTTCTGTCTAAACCAACATCAGTCTTTGGAAAACCTGTTCCGTAGGCACCACTAAGTTTGTAGTCGTTTTTATATTGGTTATATCAGGGTAAATTCTCTGGACCTGTGGTGGTTGCTCCTGATTTTATACCACTGGAGTAGTAGGTGGGTTAAGACTACTCTGCATCGGACTCTGTGTCAGGCTAGTATCAACCTATACCGGACTTACTGTACCATTAACCTGTGTCAGAGCTGAAGGATTAGCACTGGTGCTCGGACCACTCTCATGTGCTGCTTATGGTGGTGGATGATTTCTCAATAACTGAAAAACTCATCATTGTCTGACTCTTCCTCCACTGTCGAGGATTTACTAGCCTCCCTACTCTCTGAAGGGATTCTGTTAGTCATTCTAGTAGCTTTCCTTCCTTCTTTCTCAGTCTCTTGTGTAATTGCTGGAAACAATTTAATTCCATGCAAAGTCTTGTTTCTCCAAACTATCTGGGCACTGTCCCACCTAGCCTCTGTTAAAGTATTTTCTGCCTTTCTAATTCTCCTCTTGAATTTCAATTGCTGTTGCTGTCTGGCTACTAGCTCCCAGATTGCTATTGCCTCAAACTGTCCTGGTCTCGGAAGGGGCTTCGACTCATATAGCACCATCCTTAAATGCTGTAAAACCCTCAAGTTGAATATTCCATTTGTAGGATATGCTAAGCTTCCATCTTTCTTTGTCACCTTGCATCATTACTTTAGCCAAAGACGTGGCGTGACACCCTTCTCTTCCAGTACAATGTAAGCTGGTGTACCTTCTGGCGGTGTAGCCTCACCTATACTCGTTGTAATGTATGTATCTCCCCTTAAAGTACTCTTTAAAGCTTTGAAAGTTTTTATCTTTTCAACCTTTTTTGTTATTCCAAATCAAATCAGGAAGTGACTTTTAATCCCAGAATTCTCTTTACCCACCTTCTTAACCAATTGTGCCTCACGGACTGCTGCCAATCCATGTGCGACCCTTCTCACTAACCAACCTATCCCAGCGCGGCTCCAATGACGTCACACTCACATGTACTGCAGCTGACAAAGTCTTGCGGTTTGTCCGTCCAAACTTTGATTCACACAAAACTAATGCAAAAATTGCGAACACTAACTCAAACATCAAATCTGCTGGTTCACTACAGGAAAGGTAACACCATCGCTTCAGAAACTTTACGCCTTTTTTGCTGATGGCTCTTCCTGCGTTTACAGCTACTCCTTCTTTCTCAGCTTCCCTGATTCGCAAGAAAAATTTGACCCGAAAATTTTACTCTCAGCTGATCAGTGGGTCTGTCCTGGTGCACATAGGACTCGCCAGATCTCTGTCTAAATTTTCTTTCACTCACTTTGACTCACAATCTGACTTGTCGACTGCGCCTGATCGACCTATTAAACCGGACAAATTAAAACATAAAACCAAGTCTTTTCAATATACTCCGGAGTCTTAGACCACACAGGGTCCGTACATTAAAAACCACGTGGATGAATTTTTGAGCACAGAGCGCCACACACATGTGAAGTTCGACGACTTCCCTACTGTCACACTGGGGAATGCACACTCCTTCTACAACTTCATTTGGAGTATGCAAACTTCCTAAACCCTCACAACCCTCACAATTCACCTGCGATTTGCATAAGCTGTGCAAGCGCAAAACCTACTTCATTCACACTATCACTAAAATGCCGAGAACATCCTCAAACAACCATTGGCAAGATCCGAGATCCTGGGAAGTAATTTGAGGACCTAATGTTCTCTCCAATTTGTATCATTGAAAAAATAAATCCAAAACCTATACCGGGCATCTATGATGGGCTCTTATGGAGACGAACCATCGGTCTCCTACCACCTCCGTTAGTGGTCAGACCTTAATAAGTAAACTTACAAGGGGACGTGAATAGGTTGATGAACATTATGACTCGCATTTAAGATGTCTCCATCATAGATTCAGTATATGCAGATCAATAATCAGTAACCAGTCAATGACATTAATAATCAATGATAATCAATAGCATTAGTAATCAATAGGAGCCAGTAATTATCACACACCGTGACCTTGCAGTCATGAATAACCACAACTTTTAGTAAAAGTTAGAATATTTATTTCCCTATATTAATAATGCTAATGTCACATAAGATAATATCAAACTCAGATGATAAACATACAGAAACATCACTGGCTGTCCAAATCTGTGAAAGAAGGGTTATCTAATCAAACTTGAACGATTACACATTCTAAGGTTACATTGCAAATTAATAACAAGAACAATTGAGCAAACGATATTACATACATTTTGTTATATGCCACAGTCTTTCAAAGAATAATACAACAAATTCTAAAAAATATTCACAATGTCTGTGCTTATCAAGATGACATTTTGGTTTACGGAGCATCCGAAGAAGAACATAATAATTCCCTGAAATCAGTATTCACGGCTTTAAATGATGCAGGCTTAATCTTGAAACTGGAAAAGTGCCAAATTGGCAGGAGGTCAGTAGAATATTTAGGGCACACGACATACAAAGATGGGATAAAACCTAAATTAGACCTGATTGGGGCAGTGAAGGATGCCCCTTCACCATCCACCAAGGATGAATTGAGATCATTCTTAGGGTTAGTTGAATACATGTCACGGTTTGTTTGAAATTTTGCAGACATAGTCGCACCACTAAGAGAACTAACAAAAAAAGGGAGACATTTTGAATGGAGTGAGCCAATGCAACAAATTTTTGAGACTGTAAAACGAGCGATAACCAAGGCACCCACACTAAGAAATTTCAATGTGAATCGGAAGACTGTGTTAACCACTGACGCAAGCAGTAAGGGACTAGGTGCAATTCTCACTCAAATAGTAGATAATAAAGAACAAGTAGTTGCGTTTGCGTCACATAATCTCAAAGGTGCAGAATTGAACTACTCGACTGTGGAGAGAGAGGCCCTCGCATGCTACTGGGAAATATAACATTTCAAATACTTCTTATGGGGTCTTCCTTTCACAGTAAAAACAGATCACAAGCCTTTGACATTCCTTTTGACACCTAAAGGGTTAGGTAATTCCACACCACGCATCGACAAATGGCTCCTTGGACAAGAAGGATTTAATTACAGAGTAGAGTAAGTCCCAGGTGAAAAAAAAAAACAGGTCGCTGATAGCCCCCCCCCACAAAGAAGAAGTATCTAAAACAGGAGAATGTATATATGAAATCAATTCCCCTGTAATCTTGAGGGAAGAGTGGGAGAAAGGAACTAGAGAGGACAAAACATTGACACTACTAAAAGACAGAATTGTACAAGGGTGGCCGCATAAAAAACATCAATTACCAGACCTAATACAAGAATATTGGGGAGTCAGGCAAGAACTCAACATAGAAGGTAATCTAGTACGAAGAGGAGAAAATGTAATACCACCAAGGAGCTTGTGGGACAGAATTGCTAGCTTAGCACATGAAGGACACCCTGGTAGGAATCTCACGAAAAACAAAGCACATGCACATTATTGGTTTTCCAGGGATGGACAGGTTATTGGAAGCAAGGGTTAAAGATTGCATAAAATGTGCACAAAGTGATGAAACTAAAGTAATCAAAAAGGCTCCGATGTCCCCTGTAGTAATACCATGTAAGCCATGGGATAAGTTAGCACTAGATATAATAGGGCCCATTAAGTTCTCAAATTGGTGTGGGAAGTACATGTTCATACTAGTGGATTTCCATACACTCTGGATTGTTACGAGGGTGGTACAATCTATCACTACGGAAATCTTGACTGATTTCCTACTAGACACATTCTACACAGAGGGAATCCCCAGTACTCTCATTACTGACAATGGAGTACAATTCACCTCCGAGGACATGGGCGATTTCCTTAAAAAGTTGTCCATCAAACACCTTAAGACCGCACTGTATTGCCCAGGAGCAAATGGTTTAGTTGAACGGATCAATAGAATGATCAAAGAATGCCTCCAGTTAGCTGCTTTCTTGGGAGATCCCTTAGAGGAAGCCTTATGCAACATGCTATGATCCTATCACACCACTCCTAACAATACCACAGGCATCTCTCCTTTCACTTCTTTAAAAGGGAGAATTCCGGGGACGAAACTATCCCCGAGCTGGTTGGGTGGAGAACAACCAGCGTGGGTACACAGGGAAGAAATTGGAGACAAGGTAAGACTGCACCAAGCCAGGTGCAAGGACCAGCATAACATAAGACAAGAGGGTTTTCACAGGAAATGGAAGATAGGAGGTCTAGTAGCAGTCAAACTGCCTACTTCCCGAAGAAGTTCCACTAGCAAGTTTTCAACTCCAAAGACCATTACTGAGGTGTGGAAGAATGTGGTCGTGCTGAACGATGGTAAGACTTGGAGTGTAGATAGAATAGCAAGACTAAACTCTATAGTGAACAATACTCCTCAGGGTTTCTCACCTATTCCATGGACAAGCCCTATGACAAGAGAAAGGTCGCATAGAGAGAGAAACAAGCCTCACTGGCTCAGAGACTTTATTACCAAGTAAATTGTAATGGATTCCCAGGGTAGATGAAAAGTTTGTAAGGTCATGTATTTGGTGGTGTCTTATCTGGGGTACCCTGATCAGTATGTTATTACAGTTAAGAATTTTCAAAGTTGTCTTTCATGAAAAAGGGACTTGTGTTATAAATTGAATGATTTGTTGGAGTGATATATAAAATTGAATATATGTATAATTAGTAAGAAACAACATATTTCTCCTTTCCCCAAATTAATCCCATTGGTCATGGTTTGTCCCTTTCCTTGCCCTTTCCCCCCCTCACCCTCCGTCCGCTTTGAACCTCCGGGCGTGTGGTTTAGAATGTTGACATAGACGAGCGGTGTGAGAGCGAAGTGGAGGTGTCGAGATTGAAGATTAAACTTCTCTTCTTAACTACCAGTGTCTCCTGAGGATTTCTTAATTATAACACATTTATATTCAGCAAAAGAAAGACATTGACTATTATCCCCTATAGCAGATATTCATTAGTGAGGATCCTTATCTAATACCAGACTAGCATTAGCATGTTGGACTTCATGCAAAACATTTAGTCAACACAAATTTAGAAAACATCTAACTATGGCTCTATAAAAATAGTGTGGTTGGTACCTAGAAAGAAAAAGCAAAGAAGCATAACAAACACATGGATAAAAGTATACCTCTCCTCAATTGGATCAGCAAGCTAAGATAGTCTTCGTCATCAAGATATCAGTTTGGTCAGTAAGGCGTCAGGATTCAGCATCAAAGTTCAGAAAAACGCAAAGGGCCTGATTACAACTTTGGAGGAGGTGTTAATCCGTCTCAAATGTGACGGATATACTACCAGCCGTATTACGAGTTCCATAGGATATAATGGACTCGTAATATGGCTGGTGGTATATCCGTCACTTTTGGGACGGATTAAGACCTTCCTCCAAAGTTGTAATCAGGCCAAAAGTCTTTAAGCATTAAAGGTAAACACATCTCTAGACGCTCAATAAAGTAATGACCTTTCCGCAAGAAGAAAATGGGCAAATGCGCTAGGCTAAAGGCAAATGCACAATGGCAACTTCTTCTCGGTGCGGTCCGGCTAAGTTAGATTTCCTAAAACTATTTCCCATGTCCTTATTGGTCAAGGGATCGTATGGTCACACTTTGTCCAATAAAACTGAAATATAAAATCTATAATTTCTACTAGTACACAGTTCACATGTCGCTGATTGGCTTCTCTTGTAATGTCCTCATCGTCCGGCTCGTCAGGTAACAATATTGTTGCAGCTTATACTCCAGTCAGTGTCTCCATTATTCTCCTCCTGAGAAAGTCAGTCTTACACACATTACACTTATACTGTTACATTTTGCAAGAACAGAGTATTCTAGCAAGCGGTTCTCATGAGAAAGACTTTTAGCTACGGGCACATTTAGTTAGCACAGTGGAAAATTACAATTTAATCCTCTAAGCATACATTTTATTAATCGGTTCAGAAATACAGCTTGACATGCAGCCGTGCAACTAGGCCAAGACCTCCGATAAGTTAAGGCCTACAATTAATAAAGCTAAGACAAAATGCATAACCCTTAATATGACATATTAATACATTAATCAAACATAAGCTCCATATTTAATATTAATAAGTCATTACTAAGTATACTTCATGAACATTGGCAGCCACCCACATAGGCACATTTTCAAATGCGTGCATTATTTTTCTCTATATTATTACATTTTCTACGAAAATCCATCACTCAGAATATATGAATATTCATTAATATTTTTATTAAAAAACCTGCTCTAGCACTACTACAAGAGTACATATTACAAGACACCTGCATGCAGTGGCGTAACAAAACGTGAATGGTTCCCCCCTGCAAAGTACATGGAGGGGGCCCCCGTGGACCCAGTCAGGAGCTTCCAGGCCAAGGGCCCGCCACCTGTGTACTGTGTATTGCGCTGAGGGGGCACCCTGGAGCTCTGGGGCCCCATGCACTTAAGGGACTGCAGGGATTCATGTTAAATCACCATCACTGCGTACATGCTGTATGGCTGCTGCAGTAGAGTGTATCTGTTGGAGTGCAGAGTTCTGGAAGCTGGTGTCAGATTCCTGAGACTGGCTGGTGTTTGACAGTGTGTTTGCTTGCAGCATCCTTGATGGACCAAGAGTGCTGCCTGGTAGTTGGCTGCAGATCCTGGAATGTAGAGACTGAATTCTAAGATGCCTAATTCAGAGCTTAGGGAGTTAATAAAGGGTATTTGAATTGGCCCAGCACTTAGTATATGGACAGGTGCTCCTGACACTGGAGTATGTGATCATGGTCACTTATGGGGATTAAATCTACTTTGTGATTTTCATGCTTGCTGTTGTCTTACTAATACCAAATCACCCATTTGGTATGCTTGGTTCTGAATATTTCTTCTACGGTCTGCATAATATTTCATTTTGCTTTTTGCTTCTTGCTTTTTGCTTTTTTGTCTTTTTTTTGGCAGTATTTCAGCATGCTCTATTGGTGGAATTGCTGGAAGAAGTGGAAAAAATGTTTGTCTAAAATGTTCAAACCTTAAAGGACATTTCCAAGTTGATCCATGGGGATTATTTCTGTAATCAATTTGACATTAAGATTGAATTATTGAGATTTGTGAAAGTGTTGCTCTCTATATCACCTTTTTAATGGTGGCCATTAGTCTCTCCGCCATGCCATTAGCTTGAGGCCACATTAGAGTTACTCTTCAATGTACTATTCCCATTTAATCCAATAATGTTTTAAATCCATTGGAGCTGAAAGGTGGTCCATTATCTTTTTTTAATATATTTATATATTTTGTATTCCCCAAGTAGAAATATAAAACAAGAATTAATATGCAAGAAAACATCCAATTGGATGATCAACAGAAGGAACGATTACTTAGAAAATCTGTAAGAATGTTGAGGAAACCCGATTGACTAACTGAACATTGTAAAATTTGTCATGTACAGTTTACTTATTGGATTTTTTTCTTTGTCTTTTATCTTTTTCTTTATTCCTTGAGCAGGGGTGAGAAATGTAGTAATGTGACACAGATTATGTAATAGAATGGAGAGGTTGGAATATAGACAAAGGTTGGACTATATGCAGGTCAGTTGGAGAAGTGTATGTGTGTGGTGTGCCATTGGGGGCCCCTTAAATGGGGCCCCATGCCTGGCACTGGGTATGTAGGGCTTGCCTAGGGGACACTGGTCCCTTGTGGTGGGCATTGGTGTAGTGGTAATGACTACTGTCTATACTTAGACAGGGGTCTTTTTTGGCTGCTTGTGCGTCAAAAAATGACGCTATGCTGACCATTGGCTGATATTTTGCCACTAACCAGCCTATCGTCAATTTTTACCCACTTGCGCCATTTCCCCAAATGCCATCCCTCACCTGCTAGCATCCTTTTTTGAGACGCTTGCCATTCCTTAGAGCCATAATGCGTCATTTTATAAATATGAGGCACGAATGGCATTAGGGAATGGCATTAGCTTGCGTTAAGAAAAATGACGCAAAACTGCGTTAGCTAAGTTGCGTGCCATTTTTCAGAGATATGGGCTTTACTTTCGAGTGTACTATCTGAATTAGTGCTATGCATGCTTAATGTACACCGATTATACTGCTATGCATGCTTATTGTACAAAGATTGTGGTTTTGTTGTCTTTTATGTGCATAAAAAAATGTATATTTATCCTGTTTTCTGTGAGAATTGCAATACAATTATTGCTTAAGGCTATGTTAAAAATGGCAGTCATGATAGAATGCCATGTATAATATTCTGCTTTGATTTTTTATGTGCAGCGTTCATTTGTTCACCAATCCTTAAATATTGTAATGGGTCGGCAACCACCCACCTCTGACCAAGACATCTTGATCGCCAAAATGCTTTGTATGCTGTCTGTGCCTTCCATGCACACTTTCTTTGGTGTTGTATCAGCTGAATAGACTTGTGGCAAGTGACTGGGAGTGGGCATTTTCCCTACCAGATGGAAACTTGAAAGTATGATATATATATATATATATATATATATATATATATATATATATATATATATATATATATATATATTTAACATAATGTGTACACACATCTATGTCAACATTTGTTATTTATGATGTTTAATTATATATTGTCTGTGTTTATTATGTTTGATAAACTATAATAAATGTTTAATTATATTTGCTTGGTTTTTTAATGTGAAGGGAGATAGGGTGAAATTGTTTTAGTTTCATTTTTAATAATTGGGGGGGGGGGGGTGCTTGCAATGTTTTGCTGCTAGTGTCATGGGAATCTGCTGCGCTGAGAAGTCAATGTTGGAGCCCTGGGCGTGAGCTTAGCAGTAGCAGTGACAATGGCGTTTTAGTGTGCTCCGGTCTAACCACGGGGAAGGAGTTAAAAGGGATTATCAGATATTGCAGCAGTCACGCATCCGAGCACTTCAGCAGGAAATGAGGAGATGAAAAGGATCGGTGGTGCGACGGCTCAGGGATTATGTGGCTCTACCTTTTTCTGTGGTTTTGGCTCCCTATAGCCTCCTTTTTCTCTTGAGGGTTGTTACAAACAGCAGGGTGTCGGCGGCAGACAGTTCATAGTGGAATCCACAGCAGAGCCCGGGCAGTAAACTGTTGGTGATGTCAAGCAGGATTTCTGTCCGTCCTTACAGTGCAGCTCCAAATTCGGCCGCAGCTGAAACCTAATCCTTCCTGGGTGTTAAACCTGGAATCCTCTCTACTTCATTCCAGTTTTGTAGCTCCAGTCAATGGTGAGTTCCACTTCGCTTCTCCCAAGTATTTGGAAAGGTGGTAGTGTTGTTCAATGAAGCACTTCAGCTGCTATGGGTTAAGTGAGACTGCAACGCTATGAGCTATTGCTCCATGGAAGGCTATTAGGAGTCCGGAAGGTGATAAGGTATTTAAGGTGACTGTCTGCTGACTGGGTGTTATTATCCTCCTGTGTAAACAAGACTATCACCCAAATGCTAGCTTCAGACTCTTCAAATTCCAATGTAATTCTGCTGCATCAGGCTGAGCCAAACTGTTGTCATCCATTTCATCTAAATCCACATCTATAAAAGGGCTCCTTTTGACTTTGAGATCTTAGCAAAAAAGGAGACAGTAAGTTTACACCAGTGGATCGATGGTCTGACTCCCTAGAACTCAGGAAACTGTTAATAAGGTTATCGACACACAGGGCCTCATTATGATTTCGGTGGAAGGAAAAGCCCATCCGCCTGAAATCCCGATGGGTAGGTTGGCACCAGTGTGGCAGCCTCCCCGCCGGGCCCATTACGAGTTCCCTGCTGGGTCAGTGAGCAGAACCTCAGTTTCCGCCTTCTAGCCCAGTGGGAAATGGCCTACAGCATTGTTTACGGCTCGTAATAGAGCTGGCGGCAATGCTGTAGTGCGTAGGGTGGACCAGCACCAGTCGCAATGTTCACTGTCTGCAAAGCAAAGCAGACAGAGAACAGTGCAACGGTGCTGGCCAGGGGTGTCCCTGCACTGCCCATGACATGTGCATGGGCAGTGCAGGGGCCTGCTGGGAATCCCTGCATTCATCTCCGCCAGCCTTTTCATGCTGTTTTTACTGCTATGAAATTGCTTGCGGAGAAGTGGGTCGTAATCCTGGCCGTCTGACCGCGTAACAACCGCCATGGTCATAATGTGGCACTCTGGCCACCACATTGGAGGCAGTCCAACCACCACTGCGATAAGACTGCCAGACTTGTAATGATGCCCACAGTGTCCTATTTTTACCCAACCTAAACGTATGGAGCAACTGTGTAGTACTGCTATCTCTGTTAGCATGGTCAGTAGCTGGTCCCATGTATGTCTAGTTTGGTCCCATTGTCCCAAGATAACGCGATCAGGAAAGCTTATGATTTAAATATTATTCTGCATGTCTAGGACAAGTGCCAGTCACAGATACCTATGGGATCCCTGGAAGACAATTTATCTACTCTATTGACAACGGTCCACTCTCTGCACCCTTCACTTTAACTTTTGCCCGAAGTTAGAGTTATTAAGACATCCCAAAACCAGGCTATGGTACATTTAGAGAGTAAGCTAAATGGTATTGATCAGAAGTTGTCAATTATTACTAGCAGGCTTGATGACTTGGAACATAGGCTTTCCAGTTTGGTACTACTCAAAGTCACTCAAGTGGGTTGGATAAAGAATTAAAAGTGTTAAAAGTTGAGCAAGAGGAGCTTGAAAATCACTACTGGTGTTCCAACCTTAGATTTGAGGGATTAGGGATTACAGAAAACTTTGAGAAGGACTGTGGTATGATTCCCTTTGAGGAACATTTCATCCAAAAGTACATCATGTCCACACATACAGCAGACTTTACTATTAAAAGAGCTCATTGAGTCCCTGCCTAAATGCGAACCCCTACGGCTAAGAATCCACAGACTGTTCTGGTAATGTTTTGGGGATTTTCTCATAAAGGAACGCATCCTGGCAAAAGCAATCCAGCGAAAATCATGTGGTTCTCCTCAGGGTTTTTGTTTTAAGGTCTTCTCAGACATGTTCTGTTTAGTGGCCGGAAGAGGAAATGACTTTTGGAGAATGTTTGATGCATTTAAGGAAGTTGGGGGTCATCTTACTCTTTTTCAGCAGCCTAAGCTGAGTGTACTTCATAAGGGTCACTTTCACATATTTAATGTAATTGAAAATGCACAGTTTAAAGACCCCAAAGGATGACCAGACTGGCTTGATGATGTGTTGTTCATTAATGTTTCAGTTGCTCCTTCCTTTTTTAGTACTAGGTCATGTTGTCGGCCTTGTTTAAGTTCTGTCTCTGCTTACTTGGCTATCCTCTGTCTATCTTTTCTTTCCATGCTATTTTCAGTTCCTTCCCCTGGTGGGCTTCCTAGGAGATTAGTGTGTGCAATTCCATAACACCTTCAGTTGGAGGGTGGACCTGCTTGCTGGCAGGAACCACTACTGGGGAGGTACTGGGGGTAGGGACGGGTGTGGTGGGAGGTAAAAAGGGTTGGAGCTATTGAAGTGACGTTGACACCAGCACTCACGTATTATTCCAGAAAAGGTTTATTGAAACTCAGCATGAATACACGTAAAATGTATTCAGAGCCCAGAGACACAACCAGTCCCCTACCGCTCCTATGGCTGTCTACTCCAAGATTCCCTTTTAGAATAAACCCATGTAATCAATATGTCATCAGTCTATGACAGTATATATAACCCCATAAAAAGCTATACACCATAACATATTCAAACAGACACCTACACTCATACAACTATACCACACATCTACCCTTTCTTTAATAACATGACCAACACACACAAAACACAAGAACACAACACTACCACAAACACGAACAAGAACAACAACACTACCACACACAAAAAAGACAAGAACCACATCACCCATCACATCCCATTCTCATCACCAAAACTGAAATGACGTTGACACCAGCACACAAGGATTATTCCAGAAAAGATTTATTGAACCTCAGTAAAAGGTTCTCAGAGCCCAGAAGACACAACCAGACCCTAACCACTCCTCTGGCTGTGTCCTCCAAGGTTTCCTTTTAAAATACACCTATGTAATATATATGTCATCAGCCTATGACAGGATATATACCCCATACAAAGCTTTACACCATACACACATTCAAAAAACACTTACACTCACACAACTACACCTCAGGTGGTAAGCAGTTGGGTGTTAGTGGCACATGGGCAGTTTAAAGGAGAAAATTGTAGTATTTTGTTGGCTCTGGCAAAAGCAATGTTTAACTTGAACAGTGGCACCATTTTAGGCAAAAAAGCGTGTTATGAGGATAATTAGAGCTGTGTCTTGTTCCAATCCCTGTCACTCAGTAAATTTGCCTGTTATATGGCTAGGCATAGGGCCAGCATATAGAATTGGTTTGTTTTTTTGTTTCTTAGTTCATAGAAGGAACTATTGAAATTATTATGAATAGTTTTTCTAACCATGCGCTCCTCTCTTTGGATTTTGAGAGGGAGCAGGATCACTCACCTTGAAAAAAGGTATTGTTTTACTAGAGTGTTGCTAACAGAATTTGATTGGGTAACATCAATACAGAGGTTTGTGATTGATTTTTAAAAAATCAGTCTGAACTCCACTCCGCTCCATATTGTTCAGGATAAGTTTAAGGCTGCTTTGAGAGGCCAGGTGATTGCTTGTTCCGCTATAATGGTAAAAAATAGGAAATGCTTGTCCCCAACACTGCAGGAGAATGTTAAACGTGCCACTCTGGCTTTAAGCCTGGCGGGAACCGCCGAATGACCGCAACCGCGGTCAAAAGACCGCGGCGGCCATTCTGGCTTTCCCGCTGGGTCAGCGGGCGACCGCCAAAAGGCCGCCCGCCGGCCCAGCGGGAAAGACCCAGCAACGATGAAGCCGGCTCCGAATGGAGCTGGCGGAGTTGCTGGGGTGCGACGGGTGCAGTGGCACCCGTCGCGATTTTCAGTGTCTGCAAAGCAGACACTGAAAATCATTATGGGGCCCTGTTAGGGGGCCCCTGCACTGCCCATGCCAGTGGTATGGGCAGTGCAGGGGCCCCCAGGGGCCCCACGACACCGTTCCCGCCATCCTGTTCCTGGCGGTTTGGATTGCGGGAAGGGGGTCGGAATCCCCATGGCGGCGCTGCAAGCAGCGCCGCCATGGAGGATTCCCTGGGCCAGGGGTAAACCGGCGGGAAACCGCTGGTTCCCCTTTTCTGACCGCGGCTTTACCGCCGCGGTCAGAATGGCCCAGGAAGCACCGCCAGCCTGTTGGCGGTGCTTCCGCGGTCGTTGGCCCTGGCGGTCGGTGACCGCCAGGGTCTGAATGACCCCCTTAGTCTTACAAGTTAATTTTCAGAAGTGAGATCCAGCAAAGCAAAAACTCAAGGATTTCTATGTGGCAGAAGAATTGCTGAGACAATAAAACATTAATAACAAATTTTATGAGGGTAGAAAACATGCTGGCAGGTTGCTATCATGCTCTGTCAAAGCCAAAAATAATGTGAGCTTTGTAAAAACGATTATGGACCAGCTATCCAAACAGCTTGTATCTGAGCCCCATCTAATTCACAGGGGTTTTATGATCATTATACAGCACTTTATAAGGCAGATGTGACTATGGATCCCAATAGGAATTCTGATTAGGTACAAAAGATTCTAATCCTTAAGATATCTCTCACCTAAAGCTCTGATCTTATGGCTCCATTTTCAGCAGAAGAAATCTATATATTCCTAGACAGCTGTCACAATGGGGAAGTGGTGGGTAGTGATGGACTCCGATCAGAAATGTATAGTATCTTTCCCCTGAGTTACAGGGTATTATTATTAAACTCTTCATTTCAATTTCAGAGGAAGGGGCTTGCACCCTCTTCTTTTTAAGAGGTATTGTAAAAGTATTTTGATCAAAGATAAGCCAGCAGTTTATCTGGGTTCATTTCATCCAATACGTTTTTTAAACTCAGATTAAAACTTTTCATGAAAATCATAGCATTTATGATCATGTCTGTAGCTGCTTCACAGATCCATCCAGATCAGAGTGGGTTTCTGCTGAATAGATCAATTTTGGCTGATACTCACTATCTGATACAGGCTATCAACTTTTTTGTTCAGAGTAAGATTAATGCTCCCATCGTAATGTTTGATGCAGAAAAAGCCTTTGATCTGGTTAGTTGGAGGACCTTTTTCATATTTTGGGGGCTTTCTCATTTCCCCTTTGGATTTTACCTATGCTTATGGATCTCTAAGCGAATGCCTCAGCATTAATAATAATACTTTTAAAGAGGCGGGCAAAATTGGGATTACAAGGGGACCAGGCAGGGGTGCCTGTTGTTCCTGATTTTGTTTGCCCTCCTCATCGAACCCTTTGCTATTTCTATTGGTGGAGATGACAACATTCATCGTTCTATCTCTTGAGTTTCTAAACTGAAGCTGTATGCAAATGATTTAGTGGTTTATCTGAAACCAGAGAAGAATAACATTCAGAATGTACTTGACAAGATTGCAGAGGTTACCTCAATTGGAAGCTATAAAATAAATCAAGGAAAGACAGAAATTCTTTCATTTAATGTCTCCATCACAGGCATTCCACCAGACTTAGGTTATATGTACAATCCTCTACCCATAGTTCATTATCTAGGCATCTATTTCACATCTAATTATACATATTTGTTTAAACTTAATTATTTGTCCACACTAATCAAAGTTCTGAATTTTCTGTTTAAATTGCCTTTGCTCCTGATTTTAATAACTGGTAGAATAGTTTTGATTAAAATGTCAATTTTGTTTCTCTTTATCTTTTTATTCTATAACGTCCTGATAAAAAATCTAAGGAAATTATTTTCAGAGATCGAAGTGTTAGTACACAGGTTTATCTGGAATAATAATTAGTCTAGGTTGAGTCTTCCAACTCTTCAATTGGATAAAGAACATGGTGGCCTTGTGTTACCCAAGCTGCGTTCACATTATCTGGCAGGACTTTTAGACTCTCTCTCTGGTTTCAATGATACACTTTATGCCCTAATAATAATTGACTAATAATTGCTTAGTCCAAGCCGTGATTGAAGATACTTGTGTCTCTTTCCCAGTATTCATTAAAGTTTTTTACTTACTGAAAAAAACAGAGTATAAGCTGATTCAGGATTTACAATGAAATGATAATGAACTTTATAGAGAATAAAAAATTCCAGATAGTCATGAATTTCTTGCACTGAAAGTTTGTACTGGCTTTGGTTTAGTTGTTTCTGCTGAGGAAAGCCCTGGCTTTCATGTGTTTTTTAATTTGAAATATAACAACATATGTAAGGAGTGGGATCAATTGGGCTTTGCAAATGATATGTCAGGAAATAAGCTATGGTTTAGCTTTTTCAAAATCAAACCTTCTATATATGTATTCAGCACCCATTTCAGGGTGGGATGCTATATATTTTTTTAATGTTTTTAAGCAGAATTTGAGAGGCGGTACAGACAGATCCATCAGGGAGGTCATGTTGATTTTGCACTGTTGGAATTCTATTGATACACCTTTATTGATTCATTGGCAGAATTAAATGAATAGAGTGACATTTGTGGACTATGCTTATCCAAAAATAATGAATCAATTGAAGAAGTATAATTGTAATTGTTGCAATTTAGATTCCCTCTGAGCAAGCTCTTATTTTCCATAGCATGTATACTCTAATGTTTTTTTTTATTATTCCATTTCACAGATTTAATAATTAATAAGAGACTTTAAATGTATGATGCCACTGTCGGTGGATTGCCAATTATAACTACGCATTTTATATGTCCTTTTGTACTACCAATAAAATATTTAACGAAACAATTTTTATAATTTTAAATGTTGTATATTATTTAATAATTCTTACATTGTTTAATACTATGTACATTACGTGTTAAGATATTTTATTAACTGTAAGCACTTTTGTTTATACATTATTTTTAATTCATACATATCCCTTTTTAACAAGGTGCGTTTGTAATCATGCTTATTTTTGTTGTTTGTCAAGTAATATCAATCTATCTATCTATCTATCTATACATTTATATTGCAAAAAATATTTGGCATTCTGCATGTATTTTACCATGATTTGTAATTTTTGATTATAGGTGTATAGCCAGATATAATCTGTTTTATTTGTTTTTTTTATTACTGCATGGTGTAATTGGTATGCTGTTAGTGTTAATAAACTTTTACATTTTTATTTTAACATATAGTAATATTTTTTAAACGTTTTATGTCAATTTTTAATGATTTAGATTTTAAATGCTAAATTTGATGATTTTGGAAGTCTAACCTTTATCTACGTCTGGTCAGGTTAGATTGTAAATTTAACCTCTTCATAGTCCAACAATTTCACCAGTGTTGCTCAATTTGGAGTGGTAGTAGTAAATGTGACCACTACAAAGTACAACATTTTCCCTATTGTTGATTACATTAGAGTGGTAATAAAATCTGACATTTCCAAAGTCCAACACTTTCCCTACTGTTGTGTACGTTGGAACAGGGATAGTGAATCTGACTGTTCCATAGTCCAACACTTTCTCTACCATTGCTTAGGTTAGATTGGGGATGTAGATCTAATCCCTCCAGGCTCTAACACTTTCCCTTCAGTTGCTGAAGCTTGAGTGGGAATAGTAAACCTGACCCATCTAAAGTCCAAGAATTTCCTTACTGTTGCTCAGGTTGGAGAGAGAATAGTAAATCTGACGCCTCCAGGGTCCAACACATTCACCAATGTTGATCTGTTTGGAGTGGGGCTAGTAAATCTGAACCCAAGAAAGAGAAATACTCCCCAACTGTCGCTTAGGGTGGAGTTAGAGTAGTAAGTCCTTTGATTTATGTGATTTTCATACCTTTTTTTTTTTGCACTGAGCTATGATGGCACATTTGTGTCTTGTAATTGTATATTGGCAGCATGTATTTTTTTCTTTATTTTTCAATTGTTTGCCTTTTTGTTTATTTTCTTAGGATTTAATTTATACCGCATTTAAGGCCCCATTATGTGTTTGACAGGCGGCGGAGGCAAACCGCCCAAAAATTGGGCTGGAAAACCACCCCTCTGGTTTTCTGCCCGCCGGTCCCATTACATGCCTCCTGCTGGACCAGCAGGCGGAAACAGTGTTTCCGCCTGCCGGCCCAGTGGGAAACACCCACAACATTGACGCTGACTCCTAATCGAGCCAGAGACAATGATGCGGTGTGTCAGTTGCAGTTCAGACAGTGAGAAGCGTGACAGGGCTGTCCATGGGGGCACCCTGCACTGGCCATGCCAAGTGCATGGGCAGAGCAGGGGGCCCCCATGGGGCCTGCCATGCCCCCTTTCTGCCAGCCTTTGCATGGCGGTGAGAACTCCATGCAAAGGGTGGCGGAAAGGGGACTCGTAATCCCCAGGGCAGCGCTGCCCTGGTGGATTGAGACTGCCGGCACCGCTGGCAGGCAGCAATCTGACAGTGTCGGCAGTCTGACCGTGGTGGCTTTGCCACATTGTGATGGGGCAGTCAGACCCAAACATACACGGCGGTTAAACCGCCACCACTGCCTGGAAGTCCTCGGACCGCCAGTGTCGAAATGAGGCCCTCAGTGATCATTTAAATTATTTATTTGAATGTTTTAATTCCTTATTATTGTGATTTAATTTAAACATATCTATTTAATTTAATGTTATATTTTTATTTTATGTTGTCGTTCAGATTTATTGTGGTATATTTTGGGACATACTACTTTTAGCATTGTATTTTTATGTTTTACTTTTATGAATGAAAAATTATTTTAAAATCTAAATTTTGTTAATTGTATTTTGTTTGTATGATTTGTAATAAATTTAGCATCATTTTAGTCATTACATTTTTATTCACATAAATGATGTGTCTATGAATTTGTAATATGCATTCATTTTTGTTTACATTTCATTCGAAGTTACATATTCTTTTATTTTAGTTCTTGAATATATTTTTACTTTTTTGTATTGCACATTTTCAAAAGTTATCTGATTATATACTTTCATTATTTTTGCTCATGATATTTACTTTAAGTTATAGATTTCTTTTATTTTTTTATTTTTTTTATTTTTGTTTTTTTACAGTTTATTTTTTAAACTTAAGTTAAATAAATGCCTTAAATACCTAAACTTACTTATATATTTCAATATTTTTGGCTTTGATACTCTGGTAACCAATAGTATTGTGATTTGCAGAGTAAGTATGTAAAGTTGATACTTTTGTCCTCAACATTTTCGTCTCCCAAAAGCTTTTTAAGATCAATATCATGTCATGGAAATAAAAAAGCACAAATAAGATAGAATTCTTCATTGCAGAAAAACAATTTGACACCACCCAAAAATCTAGAAATACAGTGTTACTCTTCATGAAGTCATGCCTGCAGAAACACCATTGCAAAGCTCTGACCTTTCTCCCATTATCTGAAAGCTTTTCTGTTGTGCCTTACTGGGCAAGCCTCTCTGGCACAAGACCCAGTTCTGGGTTTTCTAAAAAATAGGTCCGGTCACCCCCCTGCTAAAAGAAGAGCAAATCCTGGGATTCTGAAAAAGTACTTTCTGGTTTCTAACTTACACTTTCAGCAAATGCTCTGGAATGCTGGATAGAGACTAAACTCAGATTCTTCACTGTTGAAAATAACCTACTTCCAATTTTAGATATGGCTTTAGTTTAGAGACTGCAACAATTAATAAAGCTGAAGATACACTATGCACACTAGATCAATGAGATTCTTGTCTTCTCATCCTCATGGATGAGCAGATTTTGACATGGTAAACTACTCCACTCTCCTGAAAATCCTCAGGAATTAAATAGGTCAGGTCTCAGGTGATTGTCCTCATACCTTCAAACGCATTGCCATGTATAAGCAAGGCAAATTCTCTCTCCAACCCCTCTAAGCCCCACCAAAGCATTTCTTGGGGCCCTTTCCTCTCTTACTCAGTTTTAAACATTTACATGCAACCTCCTGCTTTCACTCTCAACCCCAAAATCTCATAAAGTTTGACAAAAATGGCATGCAACTCTATTAAAATTTCCTCCCTGAAAGATAAGGGCACAGATTCTGAAAGGTGTCATGAAGCACAGTGCTGCAGCCAAAAATGCTGTGCTGTGCTGTGTGAGAGGAAGGGAGTAGGAGAGCACAATATTCACAAAGTAATGTCTCTCTCCTCCCCTCTCCCTAGCGCCCCACTGATTTCAGCTGCCGTGCACCATGCACACACATTAGCGCCATAATGCTAGGGTGTGAGTGAGTGAGTCTAGTATAGGTTTTGTACAGAAAGGGTGCCTAAGGGAGATGTTTTTCCTACTTTGTATGTGTGCTGCACAGTGCAAAGTCAGAAAGGCAGGGAGAAACATTTCTCCATTTAATGCCTGCTTTTTAGCAGCGTTAATTTCTGGCACTAAACTCTTCCTTCCGATCTTTCAGAATAGGGTTTAGCACCAAAAAGCATGGGTGGTAGCTTGGGTATGCCCATGCACTACCCATGTAATACCCCCTTGATGCAAAATAATGCAAAGCAGCATTTCACGCTGCTTTGCGTTACTTTGACACAGAAACCAATGCAAATACCAATTTGCATTGGTTTGTGACGCCCCAAAAAGTTTTACATAGGTTTAGCATTACAAAAGTAACCCTAACCCGATGCTAATCGTTTGTGAATCTGGGCCAAGATTAATTACGTAAACTATGTTGTGGCTGACCTCCAATCTTGGTTGACACTACACCACCAGAATCTCAATCTGCTTAAAATAGTGTTCCTTCTACTCTTGTCTCTAAACTGATCCAATTCTGTTTCAACCTGACTCAATACTGTGGAGATTGTTAACCTTCCATTTGAGATGTGCTAAATTATATGGCTTTTCCTTGGACAAAAATGTTAACATTCAAGTGCACATCAACACAGTGGGTATAAAGGGCACACTATCAGCACAAACGTTTATGAGGTATTGAATCTTTCTTGCCCGAAGACGACTTTACACAAGTCATTCAATATCTGTGTAGAACGCTGACAGACAGGCAACAACCCAGTTTAGAGCTTATGAGGGTTCTTCTATTTGTGAGGATCAACAGAAGGAAAAACAACAGATATTAAAAGTAACTCTTGGCTGTCCTTCATGCTTGTTTGAATTGTCTTCTATGAGTTGTAGATCCTTTTCCCCATGGATCTTCACTGGTTGATATCAATGACCCTCGGAAGAATAAAATGACAGTTTAAGTAGTCTGTAACTTGTTCTCGCAAATTAGCCCACCTCTGAACCTCAGTGCAGTGGATTCCTGGAATATGTATCTATTCTGCCACTAATTTCTCAATTCCCCAAGATGTGCTTCTCCCTTTTGGTGTCACATAAATATGTGTAATATCAGTCAACTATTGTGTGTAGGCGTCTCATGCAACCATTCGGTGATAATGTACATGCACACTTGGCTGAATCCACCACCCCGGAATCAGGCTATGGCATTCGAGACCACCTCGCTTTCCTCCTTTAGGTCACCTGATGTCTGTAGTGGGGAATGAAAAATTTGCTAGCATTCACACCAAGAATTTTCAGTTCTATTAAGGATACGGAGGTGAGGATTATGCTTCTGTTTGTTTTACTACTCAAACACAGCAGCCAGTTAAAAAAACAATAAGCATCAGCTACATATCCCAAAATGCTCATTCCATATGTCCACCAACCATGGCCCACAAACTCCTATTAATGCGATCAGAACCATATTGGGAGCCTCTTTCTTTGTTCATCTGAAGGCTCTCCGAACTTTGCAATCAATGAGACAAAACTGAATCCAGAATGAACACCAGCAGAAATGCTCCTTCCATGAGCAACAGCTCAACCAGCGAAATAGATTCAAAGCGCCAGCTTCAGAATGCAAGCACAATTCTTATTCTGCTTTCTGATCCGTACCTAAAATGACAAATAAGGCACCATAATCTCTGATTTATCATCTTTAAATACAATCGGGATGGGTAAATATGCAATATACAAACAAGTTCCAAAACATATCACATCCGCATTAAAAACAATCGATATGCCTGGGAGGGATAATCCTCGCCTCTGTGTCCTTAATAGAATTGAAAATTCTTGGCATGAATGCTAGCAAATTTTTCATTCTATGTCAGGACCGGAGGCTCTGATTATGGTAGTTTAAAGCCGAATGAGCACCACAGAGGCAATATCACCCACATGTTTATAATACAATTGTTTAAAAGTTGACTCAGAAAACCAGTCTGCAGATTTCATGATATCCTGAACTGTAGAGCCTAACTCCGAAGACCTGGATGCCATTGCTCACCAAACTGAATGAGCCCCAAAAATGTTAACATCAATGCCCGCTTCAACCATTACCGATCTTAGGCATCTGGCAATGGTCACAGCTGACACAGGTCTGGAAGGTTTTTGCAGAGAAATCAATAATTGCTCTGAGAAATCAGTTGACAATGCCTTAGTGCAATCCTTATATGTCTTTAATCACTTAACCACTCACAATTTATATTTAAGCACAAAATCATGATATTCAATACATTTGTAAAAAGGTTTCATTCTGGGATATGAAAATAAACTCCTTCGGGAGAGAAAACTCTACCTGCAAGATCCAGAGCTTTCACATCCGAAGTCCGTCTACATGCAGTGTGGCATAACAATATGGCTAATTTAGCTGACAAGTGCTTTCTAGTCAACTGTGCGTCATCGGGCCATATTTCAAAAAGCTTCAGGACCAGGTTTACATCCCACAAAAAGGCACATTTTTGTTTGGGAGGATTTGAAATTCATATGCCTTTAAGAAGTTTACAGATGCCTACTGGGTTATTGTTAACTTGTGCATGCCCCGCCGAAATACCAAATCGGAAATTGTTTACCGACCTGTACAAACGTCCTTCTGTTGCTTTCTGAGACAGAAAGTTCACTATCTCAGACACTTCCATTGCCACAGAATCCATGTGCCTTTCCAGACACCAACTCTGCCAAGATCTCCACGCCGAGGAATATCGTGTCCAGGTGGAAGTGGTCCGTGCATGACTAATGAAGTCTGATATGGCCTCTGAAATGCCTGGCAAACACCACTGTTGCCTGAAAGCCTCCAGGCCTTCAGGGACAACTGCCCCAATACCACTAGAGGGTGTAATTCCCTTGGGGACCCTAAGAGCATCCTCTGTAACCACGGGATAAGTAGAGGAGGATCGCAAGCCAGTTCCAGGAGGAGTGGGAACCAAGGCTGCGCTTTGCATTCTGGGTTGATTAACACCACTTCTACTATCTGTCTCTTGATCGCCACTCTGGGGATCATGGAGAAGGGGGAAAGGCATAATTGAGGTCTCCCAACCAGTCTTGAGAGAAGGGGACCGTAGCCTTCGCTATAGGGACTGGCTTCCAACTGAAGAATTTGTCTAACTGGTGATTCAGTCTGGAAGCAGAAAGTTCTATTTTGCGAGGAACCCACACATTCTAGTTCAATCTGAATATCTGTGGGAGGAGATTTCAGTCACGGTGGTCTACCAGGTACCTGGAATTCCAGTCCGCAACGATATTGGATTTCCCCGGGATGTATTCTGCTATTACTAAAATTCTGAGGGACTTGTTCAGAATAGACAAGGCCCTTCTGCAAGTGCTGAATCTTTAGCAAGACTCTGTAGTGCAGGGGACCTGCGAATACCGCCTCTATGGAGGAGGCTAAAAGGCCCACTATGTGAGCAATCATTCTCAGGGACACTGAGGAGTGAGACAGAACTGATTTCAGTTCCTTCTTGATGTCCTGCAGTTTGGTCTTGGGTAGCAACAACTGAGACGTCTCTGAATTGATTACAAACCCCAGGAACTCTATGGTTCGGGATGGACAAAGGATTGATTTGTTCTTGTTGATTATAAATCCTAGGTCCTGAAGAAGAGTAAGAGTAATCTGAAGATGTTGTATGACTAATTGTTGGGCTTGCGCCATTATCAGAACATTGTCTAGATAAAGGATAATGCAAATTCCTTTTTCCCAGAGATAAGCATCTTGGTGAAACACCAAGGAGCTGAACAGAGTCCAAAAGGCAGGACCAAACCATTTGGCCACCTGTCCTTCCACCAGAATTGGAGGAATTGCATGTGCGGTTGAAAAAAGGAAATAGTCAGGTGTGCATTCTTCAGATCTTAGTGGACCATCCTGTCACTTTCCTGAAGTACGTCTGGCAATAAGTGGATGCCCTCTATCTTTAAGTGCTCATATGTTATATAATAATTGAAGTCTCTCAGATTTAATACCAAATGGTGTCTTCCACCTCGTTTCTGGACCAGAAAGATATTGCTGCAGAAACCCACAGGATGAGGATCGCAGAAAGCCACAGCGTGTTTGTGCAGCAAGTCTTGAACTCCGGGTGTCTATAAAGGTGGATTCTTGTAGTGAAAAATGCAGGTGGGGAGGGAGCACTTGATGCTGAAGTGGTCGATAGAATTCCAAATTGAACCCCTGAACAGTTTGTAACACCCATGCATCTTGAGTCAACTAACTCCAATTGTGAAGTAAATATTGAACTTGACCACCCAATTGAACCTGGGAGGGGTTGAGGACCCTTATCTGAAGAGAGAGATGATTGATAATTGCTCCGGGGGCCTCCTCAATGGAATCGCCGTCCGCGGAGACAGCTCCGGGAGGGAAAGAAGGTTTCTTCTTTGGTGGAGTCTTGCCAGTTTTCTCGTCCCAACATTAGTATCCTCTCTGTGGTTCTTGGAAATATTGGCGGCCTAGCAAGCAGCCCCTACCTCACTCAGTCTCCCCAAGAAGGCCAGAGTGGAAATCTTTCTTGAGGTTAGCCTGCGCTTTATCCAGAGTGGTGAAGGTTGTGACAAACTTAGCGTTTTTTTACAAACTTGTCTCTGAGGAGATGCCCATCAGACAGAGGACCTGTATCCGCTGCCGCTAATGCCGTCAGGTTAGAGTCTATACGTAGTAAAAGGGACTTGCCCCTTTATGATGAAATGGCACAATTGGCGTTTCATAAAAGGTATATGACCTGTTGGGTCCATTCAGCCAATACATCTGGATTGATTGCAATGCCTGTTTCTTTGGCCGCTGAGGCCACCTCAAGAATTTTCAACAGCGGGCCCATGAGGTCTAACACTTTGGCTTGACAGGATCACCAAGCCCAGTCGATCCCTTTCTTCAGATCTTTTGCAAAAATGTTTAAAAAGGTCAACATGCTGAAGTCTATTTCTGGGGTCTCCTCAACTTTATCCGAAATATTCAGTCTGGGGCACTCTGCCCTGAGTCTGTTGCACACCTCCTTGTCGAAGCCTTTGCGTAATTTATAATGGAGGTAGTCCACAACCACCTGTGTGGGAACCCAGTCAGCTGATCTGGGTTGGATAATGTCCTCAGGATTCAAATTAAAGGGGTTAGAAGGAGAACGGGAGGAAACTAAAGGTTTTGGAGAGGAGGACTTTTTTGCCTTTTTGCACTTTAGGAGGCTATCTTGGTTCAAATGGGATGAGTCAGTAACAGAAAGGTCTGAATCTGTAACTGCATTGGCCTTTCAATAGGACCCTTTGGAGGTGGAAGGGGCCGTACAGTATTGATGGTCTCCCATGTGACCTTGAGATAGGGTGGATAGGGTGTCAGCGTGAGACAATTAGATGACTTGACCTTTGCTTTACAAGGCTGGGAGGAACCTCCTTGCACAGGTTCAGAGTAAACCAATTGATTATACCCCTCCCACAGCTGCCAAAGCCCGATTAACCATAGGAGGAACAGAAACCTCCAGTGCCCTGTTGACGGACTGCTGCACTGACAGGTCAAGCACCTCAGAGAGACCATCCTCCTGAAGATGACCCTGGGAATTACCCCCACAATAGTGCCTATACTCCTCCTTCTCAAATGGCACCCACTCAGCCAGCTTGTCATTATCGCTGTGTATATATACATATATATATATATATATATATATATATATATATATATATATATATATATATATATATATATATATATGTATGTATATATATATGTGTATATATATATATATATATATATATATATATATATATATATATATACACACACACATATATATATATATATATATATATATATATATATATATATATATATATTTAATATACCAAACATGCAGACAGGTCTACTAACAGGGTTAACAGGGGGGGCAAATACCAAGTGGAATAAGCTGATTTATAAGCTCCTCAGTGTATGCTGTTTAACCAATTATTGCAACCCTTGACAGATATGAGTGAGGGAGCCACAGCAGGCAGGACAGGAATTTAAATGTTGGCTTGGTGCCGGACATTATAAGAACACTTCGGTGAGGAGGAGGTGGAAAGGGGACTGCACGTAGCCCGATTGACTACCGAAACTTAGCCAAATTGGGCTACACATGCACGTCCTTGGCTCTTGGTCCAGGCCCGATGAGGGAAGGCTCTGAGAAGCGTCCGCTCTAACGAGTGGACAGCCACGAATCACCACCTGTAAGGGCAGAAGGGAGAAAAAAAGGCAGAGAGAAACAACTCTACCTACCAGGCAAAAAGTAGCGTTGCTAAGCACGGCCAGGCCGATCTCACCCAGCAGGAACACTGAGGTGGGGGGAAAGCCGTTCAATGCACAGCCTCTAAGAAAAACCACAAGGAAATAATGATCAAATATGGAAAGGCACTTATCTAAGTCTGCTTGAGCAGCTGATCGTATTAATAGGGGTTTGTGGGCTGTGATTGGTGGACATGTGGACTGAGCATTTTGGGATATGTAGTTGATGCTTACTGTTTTTTAATTGGCTGCTGTGTTTGAGTAGTAAAAGCAAAAGAAGCATAACATAGAATCTTCTCTCATGGCTATTCTCAGTCCACGTTCTCTCATATGCTCTGCCTCTCATCTGTCCTGTCCTTGATTTTTTCCTACCTCATTAAGGCTGTCCATCTTGTCTGCGAATGTCCTCGGCTTCCCTTCCTATTCACTGCTTACTTCTCCCACTCTCCTCTGCTCAGTGTTCTCTGACTCTCTCTCTCTCACTTTTTTGTGTGCATCATAGCTAGCGTCCAGCTTCACCATTCCTCGCTCCTCATAATGTGGCCCTTCCTCCCTGGTTTCCTTCACTGTCTGGACCACTAGAATGTCTAATTTTTCAGGCTCTCGGTCCTTTATGGTGGCCATCTTGAAATTCCCGCAATTGAGATCATATTTGTGATCACAACTTGCTGTTGTTGAGGTATGACTGTGGAAATTATGTGCTCACTGTAACTCCCAAGCCATATTCATCTGCATTAATAGAGTCCCAGTGCAGGTACCACAGCTATCAACAGGCTCAGGAAGGTTTGTTTACGACTTTCCATCTCTGGAAATACGAAAGTGGCTCCTTCTGCCTCTGCCTCTAAACTAGCCAGCATAACACACAAAGCACTCCACCACTCCACACTTGACCGCCAAAGTATATTACTTGAAGCAGACCACTTCAGGGGCCAGCACCAACTGCAGAGCTCTGACACCCTTTCTTCCCAAAATCCCATCCTTGAACAAAACCATAACACTAAATCAATCACTCTGGATTGCAATTCCACTAATATCAGGATTTCGTAGTTCTATGATACCTTCAAAAGAGAGCTGAAGTGCCTGATGTTCCAGTGCCACTTTGTCATGTGCGGAGTCTAGATCTGCGCTGTGATTTACCTTCATCAGAAATATAGGCCCTCATTCTGACCCTGGCGGTCGGCGGAGAGACAGCGGTCGGACCGCGAACAGACCGGCGGTATTAAAAATGGCATTCTGACCGCGGCGGTCCCCGCCGTGACCGACCGCCACTTCTCCACTCCGACCGCCGCGGCGGTCATGACCGCGGGGCTGGAGTTTGCACACTCCGGCCCGGCGGTCGTCCCAAGACCGCCAAGGGTATTATGACCCTGCCTACCGCCGCGGTTTCTTGCGGGCGGGAACCGCCGTGCGAACCATGGCGGTAAGCACTATCGGGGCCAGGGAATTCCTTCCCTGGCACTGATAGGGGTCTCCCCCACCCCCCACTACCCACCCGAGTCCTCCCCCCACACCCTCCACCCCCCTGCCACCCCCCAGAGGTGGTACGAACCCCCTCCCCACCCCCACCCCGACATGCACATACATGCACCCTGACATGCAGTCACCCCCAACATGCACATATACACACCCCCTACACACACATACACAACGGGGACACATACCCGCACACATACATGCCGACATGCGCACCCGCCGAACTACACACATTGCCCATAGGCACAGCAGCACTCCCCGCCCGCATGCACGCACTCACACACCCCCTCTACACACTCACACGCACACCCCCATGCACGCACACATCACACAACACCCCCCCACCCCCTCCCCTCACGGACGATCAACTTACCTTGTGCGTTGGTCCTCCGGGAGGCGACGGGAGCCATAGGGACGTGACCGCCAACAGAAGACCGCCAACAGAAGACCGCCACACAGAAATGTGGGTCGTAATTCTGGGGGCGGTGTTCTGCTGGCGTGGCGGTGGAGGTTGACCAGTCTCCACTTTCCCGCCGACCGCCAGTGTGGCTGCTGGCGGTATTCCGGCGGAACGCTCCCAGCGGTCGGAATACGCGCAGCGGCATACCGCCGCGGTCGGCGGTCTTTACCGCGGCGGTAACTCGGCGGTCTTGCGAAAAGACCGCCAAGGTCAGAATGAGGGCCATAGTCTATAGTTGTCGTAAGCCTATAAATAAGCTCTCCACAGGTCTACATGTACCTAAATGTGAGATATGTTGGTCTTCACAGGTCTATACGTACCTAAATGCTAGATATGGTGGTATATTTATCTTCCCAATCTATATAGTGTAATACTATGTTTAGTCATCAGACTAAGCCCTCCACTTCTATTTGTTTGTGTACAGATCTATTGTGTAATATTTAACAGGTTCATTTGTAAAGGGCTTGGTCACCCATCATTTATGAAACTGCTAAAATTTAAATAAATGGAATAGACACAGTTTAGTACATGTAGGGTGGATTAAAATGTAAGAACATAGGTTGTACAGCCATCATGGAAAAGGAAAGTAGAGAGCACATCTCTTTTTTTCTTTCCAGCACTTGGTTCAACAAGATCAGGTCACTTGCTAGTTATTGGTGGCCTGAATTGCATTAGGCATTGAAAACTAAGATGACTGACAAAAAGTTATGAAGTAAAAATGTGATTTAAAACAGCAGAAAAGGGCTATTAGTTTTGGCATGGATCTCTTTTTCCTTGGAGCCACGAAAAGCTTCACAGACTTATTGAATGATGTGATCCCCGGATAATATCAATAATGGTATTGGTACTGAGGAGCAATCCTTTTAGAATCCACAAATTACACTGTGGAAAGTATTCAGAGTCCTATTGTACAGTGGTGGCTAGTGAACTCTGAAACTGGCGGGGTTTAGGCATTAACCGCAAATCTCACAGATTAAAGTGAGTCAACCAGACCTTTTCCATTGGGCTCTGGGGCACACAGGTTCTACCCAGTGAACTTTAAAAAAATTGTGTGTTGGTACAGAAAGGTCCCTAGCATGGTGACACAGACATGCAGTCCTACACTGAGTGCCCCAGCTGCAGTTATATCTGGATCCAGCATACCAGCATGGGGGCCTGTGAGTTCCATATTAGAAGGCCTGGACTTAGCATATGAAGAAGCCCCCCAGACAGATATATTGATTCCAACATTACTGTGAGCTGGCCTCTACGTTCAGCCTGTCTGCTCTGTACCATAGCTACTAGGGGGGTTGAGCTCAGTTTAATGTAGTGAGTTTAAAAGTTCACCCTGACAAGGGATATGGGTATTATTTAAGGTGGGTACTTTGTGCTTCAAATTCCACCTCATATCTATGTGTATGAATATATGATTATTTACTTATTGTCAAAATGGATTGAAGCATATCTAAAAGGAGGTGCAGTGTGCTGACAATGTTTAAATTATTGCTATGGGAATTTATCCCAGCCAGGATTTGGATTGCCAGCTTCTATAGAGAGAAAGATAAGGACACATATTTTAAGAATGAAATCATGGGAGTTTAGTATACAGCACTGAAGATCGAGCAGAAGTTCCATTGTAGCTATCATCCAGAGGCATCAGGAGGAGTGGAAAGGGACAATGTTACTATGAAAGTAAAATTAGCCAAGGTGTGCTCTTCAACTTGAATTGGCCAGCTGTTCTACCCTTAGTCTTAGTTTGCATGAGAAACACCCCGAGCAAGAACACAGGTTTAAGTGCCCATGAAGTACTCATGGGGATATCTATGAGGATTTCTGGTATTCTATCATCTGCCGCTCTAAGGAATATTACGTAGTCTTGGATTACTGCAAAAGTTTGCCTGATGTTGTATGCTTTGTCTCACACCAGGTGAAGTTTTCAACAACTTCTGCAAGTGCTGAGTCCTGTCTTGACCTAGAGCCTAATGTGAGAAAGTCATGCCTGGGGGCCAGGTGGAATGGACCATATCAAGTCATACTTGCAATGTATACTGATGTGAAATGTGGAGCAAGAAGATAGGTTTAAGTGCCTTGAAGTACTCATAGGGACAGCCATGAGGATTTCCGGAATTCTATCATCTGCTGCTCTAGTGAATATTAATATTCTTGGGTTACTGCAAATGTTTGGCTGATGTATGCTCTAGCTCTCACCAGGTGACTGTCAGTCAATCAATCAATCAATCAATATTTGTAAAGCACAGCTACTCACCTGTGAGGGTCTCAGGGCGCTAGGGGAGAGTGGAGGGCTCTTTGCTGCAGCGTTGTGAAAGATCGTCTTCCGGCTGTGGTTTTGTGGATGCGAGGGACGGTGGCCAGGGCCATCTAGATGGAGCGGAGGGATCTGGAGGGGGTGTGGAAAGAGACACAGTGGTTCAGGTAGGCTGATCCTGCATTGTGTATGGCCTTGTATGTGTGGTTGAGAAGCTTGAAGGTGATTCCCTTTTCAACCGGTAGCCAGTGGAGGGTCTTCAGGTGTTGGGAGAAGTGTTCTCGATGAGGGATGCCCAGAATGAGTCTGGCAGCTGTGTTCTGGAGAAGTTAGAGTTTTTTTATGTTCCTAGTTGAGGTGCCGGCGTGGAGGGCGTTGCCGTAGTTGAGCTTGCTAGTGACTACGGTGTGGGTGACTGTCCTACGACAGTCTGCTGGGATCCATCTGAAGATCTTCTAAAGATTGTGGAGTGTGTACCAGCAGGTGGAGGTGACAGAGTTTACCTGGTGGGTCATGGATAGGGAGGAGTCGAGGATGATTCCAAAGTTGTGGGCGTGCTCGTCGGTGTGGGGGGGGCGCTGAGGGATATGGCCACCATGAGTCATCCCAAGCTGAGGTGACGTTTCAGAGGATGATGAGCTCTGACTTGTTGGAGTTGAGCTTGAGGCAGATTTCCCTCATCCAGGTAGTGACGGCTTCCATTCCTGAATGAAAGTTCCTTTTGGCCGTGACTGGGTCTTCGGTGAGGGAAATGAAGAGTTGTGAGTCATCAGCATATGACACGATGTTCATACAGTGGCTTCTGACGATGGCAGCAAGAGGGGCCACGTATACGATGAACAGTGTGGGACTCAGTGAGGATCCTTGGGGGACTCCGCAGTTGACTCCTGTGGGTCTGGAAGTGTAGGGGGAGTTTGACCCTCTGTGTCCTCACAGAGAGGAAGGAGTGGATCCATTCCAGGGCTCTTCCACTGATTCCTATGTCGTGGAGTCTAGTGCGCAGAGTGCTGTGGGAGACTGTGTTGAATGCTGCTGAGAGGTCGAGGAGTATGAGTGCTGTGGTGTGGCCGCGGGCTAGGAGCAATCGGATGTCAACGATGGCTGCCAGGAGTGCTGTCTCAGTGCTGTGATTGCAGGGGAAGCCAGACTCGGAGCTGTCCAAGGAGTTGTTGGCCTCAATGAAATTCCGTAGTTGTGCGTTGATTGCTTTCTCCAGTACTTTGGCGGTGTAGGATAGCAGCAAGATGGCCCGGAAATTCTTTAGTTCTGATGGGTCGACGAAGGTTTCAGGAGAGGGCATATTTCGGTATGTTTCCAGTCCTCTGGGAAGGTGCCCATGCTGATGGAGCAGTTGATTGTGTTAAGGAGCTCGGGGGCAATGGATGCGCTGGCTCTGATGTATATGTGGTGCGGGCAGGGATCCCAGGGGGCTCGGGAGTAGGTGCTGTTCATGATGTTGACTGTTTCCTCTGTGGTGAGCGTGGACCAGCTGTGGATGGTCTGGGGGAGTTCTGGGGGGGTGGAGTGGGTTGGTCACAGGTTTCGGTGCCAGGATTTTCCGGGAGGAAGCTGTCATAGATGTCCTGGATCTTGTGATGGAAAAAGGAGGCGAGTTTGTCGCAGAGGTCCTGTGCCGGGGAGATGCTGGGTGCTTTGGAGGGGGGATCTGTAAACTCATTGATGACTGAGAAGAGTTCCTTAGAGTTGTGTGCGGAGGAGTTGATGTGCTCCAAGAGTACGTCCTTCCTTGCCATCTTGATTTTTCATCGGTGGGCGGCGGTTGCAGCTCGGAATGAGGCAACGTCTTTGCTGCATTGGCTGTTTGCCCCCATTTTTTCTCTAAATATCTGTGGGTACGCTTTGATTCTTGGAGTTCGGAGGTAAACCAGCTGGCTTTCTTAGGTACGTGTTTGGCCAATGTCAGCCAGAGAGGGGCTAGAAGATCAGCACATTCTGTGATCCATGCGTTGAGATTGCGCGCTGCTGTGTTGGCGTCATCAGAGGGGGGAGGGAGGGATTTGGCGAGCGATGAGGTGAGTTGCTTGTTGGTGATTTCAGGAGACTCTCGCTTCATCCCACCAAAGGCAGCAGCCAGAGGAGCTGGGGAGGGCAGCAGATGCTGACCAGGAGGTCAGTACAGTTGCCCTCTCACAGCGCTGCGGCCACCATTAAGAAGGGGAGGTGGAGGAGGGAGCGGTCAGCTTGGAGGTGGGAGGGCAGGAAAGGTGTTTTCGCAGGGGAGAGGCTGCAAAGGAAAGAGGGGAAAAAGGAAAAAGGGATAGAGAAAAATGAGGGATGATTGACAAAAAGAGTGACAGAGAGATAGAAAAAGAAATACTTACTTGTGATGGCCACTAGACCACCATGGATGAGGTGCAGGGACGAGCCTGCGGGTGGAGGACGGCCTCGAACTGAGAGTCAGGAAACTCTCAGTTCGTCCCAGCAAAGGCAGAGGCAGCATCAGCCAGAGGTGCTGGGGAGGGCAGCCGACGCTGACCAAGAGATCAGTGCAGTTGCCCTCTCACAGCATTGCGGCCGCCATTAAGAAGGGAAGGGGGTAGGGGGAGGTGTCAGCTGGGAGGCAGGAGGGTGGGAAAGGTGCTACACGGAGGAGAGGGGGCAGAGAAAAGAGGGGAGAAAGGAAAAAAGGATAGAGAAAAACGAGGGATGATAGAAAAAAGGCAGAAAAAGCAAGAGTGAAAGAGTGACAGAGAGAAAAAAAAGAAAAGAAAATACTTATTTGTGATGGCCACTAGACCACCAGGGATAAGGCGCAGTGACGAGTCTGCGGGTGGAGGAGGGCCTTTGAACTAAGAATCAGGAGACTCTCAGTTCGCCCCAGCAAAGCCAGAAGCAGCAGCCAGAGGAGCTGGGGAGGGCAGCAGACGCTGACCAGGAGGTCAGTGTTTTCAACAACTTCTGCAAGTACTGAATACTGTCTACACCTAGGGCCTGATGTGAGAAACTTATGCCTTGAGGCCAGGTGGAATGGACCAAATCAAGTCATAGTGGTAACAAATACTGATGTGAAATGTGGAGATCCACACATCTCACACAAAAGAATATGTACTGCTGAAGAAGAAACAGTGGTACAAACCATTAAGTCACTAAGCCAAGCTTGAGTTCACTAACCACAAGGGGGAGAACAAGGGATTCAAGAAGAATAACAATAAAAAACTCAAGGCAGCACACTCTTAGAACCCCAGAAGCAAATCAATGTGTTCCAGTTGCAAACAGTGCAAATGAAGAAGCAGAAGAAAATTTGGCAGATCATGCAAATGGAACTGAAGATACAAGCTTAAGCCAAGCTGAGTGGCTTGAAAATGTGAAAGAAAGAAGCAAAACTCAGCAAAACAAAGACACTCTGAAAGAAAGTGATAGAAGTCTAGCTGAAGCAATAAAAGAGGAGACTGACAAAGACACAAGTCAAGCAACAATCAGAAGATCCTCAATAGTAGGAGTGTCAGACAAAAAATATATATCATCTGAATTGGAATATTTAACAAAGATTGTTCCAGAATAAAGAGACATTGACCTGAAAGGTTTTTGCGTGGCTCAAGCAGTCAGGTTTATCTCAGAGGCAATGTGTAAAGCATTTATACTCATACACAAGGTAACACAGTTAAACAGTACAAAAGGAGTCCACACCAATGTAGAAAAGTAGCCAATATTTATCTGAATATAGCAAGACCAAAATGACAAAAATCCAACATACACAAGTTAAGATATCAATTTAAGTTTAAGCAAGTTTAGTCCATAGAAATCGATGGATGCGCTTGCTTTAGGGCAAGGTACCTTAGATGCATCAAAAATAAAAATGAGAACAGGCACAGGGGAGGTGATGCATCAGTTCCTTACTGTCAGGGGAGTTAAGGTGTTGGTTTTCAGACACGCAGCCTCGGTTCCTTACTGCGGTGCGGTGTTGATGAAGAAATTGGCACCCAGGGATGATGCATTGAAAATCCAAAGGCGCTGGTTTGGTCTACAGCGGCAAAGCAGGTGCCTGATCAACTCGGCTTTACAGCAATGCATTGATTCCCAGTGACGAAGCAGGCGCTGCGTTGGATCGTTAAAGTAATGCGTCAATTTACAGCTGCACTAGGAGTGGATGCATGGATTTTCTCCTTAAGATTACCAGAATTCACTTCCAAGTGCCCAGGAACTGGACTGGGCACCACTTGGCAAGTCAGGACTCACAGCAAAAGAAGCCCAGGTGCAGGCAGGTGAAGTCTTTGATGACCCGAGACTTCTTAACAGGAGGCAAGCTCAACTCAAGCTTGGAAAACCTTGGAAGCAGGATGTAGAAAGTCAAGTCCAGTCCTTTCACTCCCAGGACAGAAGCAGCAAGCAACAGGCCAGCACAAAAAGACAACAAGCAGATAAGTCTTTGTAGTGCACAAGACCCTGCCTTTCCCCTCCCTGGCCCCAGACACACTCCAGGGGGTTGGAAACAGTTTTGTGTGAGGACAGGCACAACCCTATTCAGGTGCTAGTGTCAGTTCCTCCCGCCACTCTAGCTCCAGAAGGCCCATCAGCCTGGTGATGGGATATCAGGATATGCAGGGCACACTTCAGCACCCTTTGTGTGACTGTCTAGAGTGAATGCACAAACAGCCCAACTGCCATTCTGACCCTGATGTTTATATTCCACAGACAGGCAGAGGCACAGGTTGTTAAGCAAGAAAATGCCCACTTTCTAAAATTGGCATTTTCAAACTTATAATTCAAAAACCATCTTCACCAAACGATGTATTGTGAGTTCAGAGATACCAAAGTCCAGATCTCCAGCTGCTCCCAATGGGGAATTACACCTAAAAGATATTTCAAGGCAATCACCATGTCACCCCATGGGAGAGATAGGTCTTGCAATAGTGAAAATGAAACTAGCAGTGTTTTACTATCAGGACATGCAAAACAAACCAGTATGTCCTACCTTTCAAATACACTGCACCCTGCACATGGGGCTGCCTTGGGTAGTTATAGTTAGGACCCAGTTTCTATAGATAGAGCGTTTTTTTGTTTTGCTAATAACTTTAGCGCCATTTGATGAACCTTCACTAAATGTTCCAAGAAAATATGATGCACATTTCAGCTGCTGTCTGGAAAGTTTTGGGGTGATCTGTCAATTGGGGGCCAAGAAAAAGGGGATCCCAAAACACATTGGCCCTTATTTTACCTGCTTTGCATTGAATTAGCGTCATTTTTTTACGCTAATTCAGTGCAAAATTAACTCCATATTTATATTTTGACGCTAGACCTGTCTAGTGTCAAAATATTGGAATTAACGTCATTTTCTGGATGCGTGAAATCACCTTGCGTCAATGAGATGCAAGGTAGGCGTTCCTGTCCCAAAAATTACTCTAAGCTCCTAGCGCCACATTGATCCACCCGTGCAAAAATGACGCACGGGAGGGAGGCGAACCCAGAAAATGACATTAACGCTGATTTGCATCAAATGAGGCCCACACACCACTACTTAAGAAAAACACACAGAAGCAACATTGGCAACCCACAGGACAAGATGGAAGTGTTACTGCTCCAGCTCGGGAGACGACATAGAGGACAACAACCAGAATATCAACCACCACCACTACTGCAGCAATCACAACCACCACTACGGCACCCACAAAGGCAACACAGAAGGCAGGCGAGGATATTCCAGAACTGGACAACCCTCCTTGGCCTCAGGGAACAAGACCTCATTAGGACATACCAACTCAACCAGCAAGACATACTACGCCTGCTGCACCACATTGAGCCACAGATCACAGCCAGTCCGCACACACCATATAATATGTCACCTGTCACAAAGCTGCTAACTGTCCTGAATATGCTGGCAATGGTTGCTGGTGTGTCACAGCCGTCTTTCTCGGTCTTCCTCCTGAAGGTATTAGACGCAGTCATCTTTCTGTCACCCCGCTACATCTGCTTCCCCAACACCCAGCAAATGCAGCAAGAGATAAAACAGGGCTTTTACCAATTTGCTGGCTTTCAGCATGAGCTGGGTGCAATGAACTGCACCCATGTCCGACTTGTCCGACCTGCAGCAACAGAATATTTATACAGGAACTGGAAACATATACATTCCATAAATGTGCAGTCCATAGTGGACCACTGTGGACTAATTACAAACATTTTGGCCAAGTATCCTGTTAGCTTCCATGATGCCTACATATTCAGGCACAGCAGGATCAACAAACACTTCCAGGATGGCCAATATGGTGATGGCCTACTTGTGGATAAGTCAACAACCCTAGCAATATACACACAAAACACCAACCCTGTAGGATACACAAGACATACACCACTCCAAAAACACATGCCAGAGTAACACGGATGTGCAGGTAACAGTACATATGCACCATGCTGCAGTACAGCACAATCAGTGCAAAGCACAAACACATACATCCACATGTATGTAACACATCCACAACTTGACAGGCACACCATGTGAAGGACAGGTGGAGATATGTGCCCTTTCCTAACAGAAGAAGAGAAGAGAAGAGTGCCCACAGATTGGCTACTTCATACACTTCACACACACACTACACCAAACAAAGAACAGCACAGAAATGTCAATTGCATACACTATGCTCATGTAACGAAAGTCACACACAGTCACATACCCCTTAAATCATACCCTGCAAGTCTCTGCCAGTACAAACATCAAATGCAAGACAACTGGTGCCAATACCAACTACATCTAATAAACACATACCTGACTTACCTGTAGTGTGCATATACATCTGCCTGATGCATTGGGTCACACACATAGGAATGTACAATTAACGGCCATCACATACCATGTGGCAGATTTGTGAGACGTGGCACCAAACCTACTGTAGTGGCACCTCACATGCACCACTTACTTACCCACAACACCATCATGTCTGTACCATAAACAATAAATGGCCCACCATGGGGCAGAGTCACTGTTAGACAGTACAGATCATGGATGCAATAGTGGGACCCTGTAGGAGTATTTAGGAAATCACTGACCTTACATGCACTGTGCTAAGGGAGTAGCTGAGCCCCATAACATTGCCTGCACTATGCATGTGTTGATAATATAAATGCTGGTTAATGTACTGGAAGATAGGAGAGACATGGGTAGTAATGTTGATCATCCCAAAACAATAAGATACACAACCTTGGATACCTGATGGCTGGCACAAACATTAGCTGCCACTCAAGATCACTAAGGGAGATGTGTAAGAGCCCCTAGTGCCATTGTCATGGCATGCACTGTATGTACAAGTTGGTGGATGACCACTCTTTTGTGACTTTAAGCCACATTGTAAATTGGGCCCCATCCCATGCAGCACTTGGCTGCGTGGAAGGGGAATGCAAAGTGTGTTGCTGTAGGTGTGTCACCACAAGATACATAGCATGATGACGCTGACTCAGATGTAGGTGTCACCTAAAACCTGAGGCAGTGCCAACATCCAACACCACCCCAAGGGTACTGTTTGCAGATTGCAATAAGGAACTAGACTATGATTTGATCTCATATGAATGTGCCACCTATGCATGCTGCATACTGCTGCACACAAAGAAAGAGCTAATTGCCCATAAAAATAGTATATGTATAGGAAGGTGTCCCTTCCTGCACAGATAGATCCACCTCCACAGGGCAGCTAACCAAGCACCCTGGTGCAAGGTTGGCAGTGTTGGTGCACGGTTGCATATTAGGCGCCGACCAGGGGACAACAGAGGGTTGCCTTGTAACATATTACACATGGTGCATTCCTGCATAGTGAAAATGATGCAGCATAGCCAGTGTGATTAGCTGTATTGTGCATTGTCACTTACTCATTAAAATGGGCCTAAGTGTTGCACTTCATCTGTACTGACACATGTAAAAATGGCTGGGATGTCCAGGCTTGTAGGGCTACCATGTTGTCACAAAATCTGACCCCATTGTGTTGTGAGGATGTGTCATGACCCCTCTAGTGATAGTATACTGCTACAAAGCTGCACTACAAAACACATGGTAGATATATACGGAGAATCAGTTAGGAATCCAAATTATATGTCCCAGGTCCTTGGGCCAATACCCACAATTGTCATGTCCAACAACACAGTGCTAGTAAAACTTAGCACAAGGCCAGGAACTCACACCATACCGCAAACACATGTGAGTCACAACCAACTCCAACTAACAACTGCCATGCTACATAACAAACCTGTTTCTAGCTTTAACAACAACTACATCTTTTATCATTTGCAGCGGATCAGGGTTAGGCCATACAGCCGTGGGTGATGACCCCATTTGCAAACCCAAACACAGCAGCAGAGCATGCCTACAATGAGGGAAACGTCAGACACTCAATGTGGTGGAAAGGACATTTGGCATACTCAAATCCATATTCAGGTGCCTGGACCTGAGAGGCAGCCTCATTTATCCCCCACCCATTGTGTGTAAAATTATCCTCACATGTGCCATCCTGCACAACATATGTGTGTGAATGAATGTGCCAATATACAACCACGTTGCTGACCTGCCTGAGGAGGATAATGCTGATCATATGGAGGGGGAACAGCACAACACAGATGCTGGGGTACGCCGGTGACAGCATATTGTTGACAACTTTTACACATAAGAATCACTGAAATCACCATGTTAAATTTGTAAATAAACACTTCACACATAGAACCAATCCTGCTTTGGCCTATTCAGTCCCCACTACATATACCATAGGAATGTGAGTCTAACCTCCGGGAGCATGTAACAGTTACTAATCTGGACAAGTAATGTTGTAACATCATATGTGATGTGTTAGATTGTACTGCAACCATCACACACATCACTTACAGCCTTATCACTGGTATGTGACAACTGAAGGACACAATCCATGGACCACAACATATTTTGTACATTCATATTGCCAACTTGCTAATCAATAGCTCATCACACCCAAGTACATCATGTCTTAATAGGATGTATGCAAGGGGCCCAGTCCTGAGGTAGGGAATGTCAAAAAATAGAAATTAAGTCATGTTTGAACTGAAAACTGTCACAACTCAGTGTGAGACTTGCAATGGCTGCATGGAACATGCGTGATGAGGGGGGGACTTCATTGGTAACTATGGTCCTCATGATTTGCCCAGGGATATTAACCAATGGAAGAAGTTGAGCTTGGGCAGTCTGTCCATGATAATCTGTCCTGCCTCTGCCATGGGGCACAACCTTGAAAAAGGGTAACCATAACCTTACTCATTGCACGGACACGTCTGTGGAATGCACATTAGTATGGATGAGAACATATGCAGCTAAGGCTGCAGGTCCACCATACATAAACAACAACCATTGATAAATGCAATCAGTAAAATCCAAAATTTGTGATCAGACCATATTCTGGGTGGAATGTAAGCACACTATGTACCAAAGATGTTCACATGTCTGGCAAATATGTTGTTTTCACACAGCTCTTGATAAACTCCAAATCCAAATCACATTTCCTAGGTAGCAATAATTCACCCATCATCAACAATGCCTGACGTGTATGCAGCTTTACCTAGTATGCTCTGTATGACAACATCAAACATCACATACCAATACACAATCACATTTCAGAAGTATTGCATTGTACTGAATGCCAAACATATGTGGGCACACTGTTGTCACACGTGCATATATATGCACGATGTGCACAAATTTGCATGCTTTTGACTCCGTAACACACAAATTGGTGGAACTGACCAATCACACCCTTACCACATTGTTGCATGGACTACCACATGTTGCTGTACCCTGTATGCCACATTGCAGCACAGCCTATGTCATTTGTATGGTCAATCAGGGTGCATCTAAGGACAATGCAAAAAAAATACGCAATCAGGAAATGAGTAAAACAAATGACGCAAATGAGTTAAAATCATCCGCAAATGTAAACAAAATGACACATGGGCCCTTAGTGTGAATTCTACGTTCACCGTCCTCTTAATGCAGGCTTCTGTGAAATCGTCGCATAACTGTCATGCGTCAATGTAAACCACTCATGTGCATTATGCATCTAAAAAACTACGCAAATGTCAAATAAAAATATGCATAACTGAAAAACGTGACGCACAGGGACAGGAAGTGATGCAATAGGAAATCCTGTCAACAAGCATGGTACAGTGGTTCTAGTTTCACTTTCTCTTTACAGCCAGTGCCTTTGTGACTGTGTGGTTGAGTATTGGAGCTGGTGGTTGATTCTTGAATGTGTTTGGAAGTTTGTGGTGTCCCTTGTGCCATGCCCTGTTGAATTTTGTGAGCATTTTGTCCCAGAAGTTGTAGTTTTGTGTAGTATTTGTCCAGTTTTGTATTTGTACTGTGGGGTGTCTATCCGGAGTTGTTAGTTATTTGGGATAGTTGGGATAAGTTAGTGGGGATACGTTTCCTTTTGTTTTGTATCATCACTTATTTGGGTCCACTATGACCATCAGTCTGGCAAAGGGAGGATGTCCAGAATGTCTGAAGATGAGCTTGGTGGCTTTATTTGGCTAGTATCACACTACCTGCCAATGATGCTTGAAATGGGTGGCCGGGTGATCCTCAGCTACCGGACCGAGGCCAGGCGACTGCGGTGGGGCAAGGTGCTCCACCACCTGCATCGTATTTACAAAACCGACAGGAATGAGCAGCAGCTGAAGTATCGCTGGGCAGATCTGGTAGACAGGGAGCAGGATCTGCTAGATTACCTGGAGATCGAGATCAGCTGAACTGTCGGTGAGTCTCCCATTGACATACTATTGACTGTTCACTGCTTTTGAATGACAGTAGCAGATAAGTTGAAGTGCTACATGCAATGCTTGCGGACAGGTTTTATGCAACCAGTAGGAAGATTATCTGCACCAGTTCAGGCCTAGAGTTTACATGTCAAACTATGATACCAATGCTGGTCAGATGTCTGGTGAGTCCTGCAGAACCATCACAAAGGCACACATTTGAGATCCCATAGCGTCACCTGTGCCCCAGCATAGTGTCATGTATGAAACGCCAAGGCACCGCCACCCTATCATATTTTCCCTGAATTGTGTCAACAAAGTGTCGCAATTAATGCATAGCGCAACTTTGTCAAGATTTCATGCATATGACCCCTGTCCCAGCCATTATGTTTGGCCCCATCTTAGGGGGGCAATGAATATGGGGCATTTTATACCATGAGACAACTTTGCCACATCAGTCATGAATTAATCAAAGCATGATCATTACAGGCTTTCAATTAAGCCGCATTTCTATCACAAAGCACCTTTGGGTGTCTTGCAGGACAAGCTTGAGTACCTGAGTTATAAGTCTTGCAAAGCACCAGGGTAGTGTCATGTTCTTACTACACAACTCCCCTTTACACCATTTTGTGCCATTTTTATAGATGTCCCACACATGGTGTTGTCAGGGGCAGACATCATGTGGGGCAGCTTTAGGGGCCGGTATCATGGGAGGGTAGCACCTCCGGTGCATCATTGTGTGACGCATTAGCACAAAATTAACCTCAAACACATAGGTGGTCATTACAACCCTGGCGGTTGGTGTTAAAGCGGCGGTAAGACCGCCAACAGGCCGGCGGAAAAAAAATGGAATCACGACCGTGGCGGAAACCGCCAACAAAGACAGCCACTTTAACACTCCGACCGCCAAGGCGGTACAAACAAACAGCATGGCGGTCACCGCCAACAGACAGGCGGAGGACAATGTACCACCCACCCTATCACAACCTACCAATCCGCCACCTTTTCCGTGGTGGATCACTGCGAACAAAAACACAGGGGAAACAGGACTTCGAAGGGAAAACGCTCACCTCTACATACCCCATGAGGAACCAGGACGCCATGGAACCAGAGCTTCACATTTTCCTTGCCCTTATCTTCTTGCTCCTCTACCAGGAGCACGAACGCCAGCGGCGAAGACCATGGTGAGTACTGCACCTATGACACAGGGGAGGGGGGAGGGAAAAACAAGAGAAATACACACGCAACACCCCCACCCCCACCCCACCCTCACCCACGACAACACACACACTAATACAGCATGATACATTACAGTTACACCCCCCAAACCCCTTGAAAGAATGCAAAGTCTGGTCCAGTGGGGCTGATGGCGGTGGCCTCCTGGCCGGCGGGGCTGATGGCGGTGGCCTCCTGGCCAGCGGGGCTGATGGCGGTGGCCTCCTGGCCAGCGGGGCTGGTGCTGGCGGTCCTGTCTGGCCCAGCGGGGCTGATGGCGGTGGCCTCCTGGCCAGCGGGGCTGATGGCGGTGGCCTCCTGGCCAGCGGGGATGATGGCGGTGGCCTCCTGGCCAGCGGGGATGATGGCGGTCTTCTCCGCCGTGCTGTTCTTCCCAGACTTGCCGGGTTTCTTGTGCCCCTTCCCCACCTTGGAAGGTGTCGCAGCTGACTCCACACTCCCACCTGTACCCCTGGGAGCGGCTTTGGTGGCTGGAGTCTTTCCCCTCTCCCGCCGGGCACTGGCCAACTTTTGATGCTTGACAGGTGGGGGACTGTCCGTGCTGTGGCTCCTTGCCACACTGGCTGTCCTGCTGCCTGGTGCACTCCAGAATTTGGTGACTACTGGCACCACTGGTCCCGGAGATGTTGTGGCTGAGGTTGGGACCTGGAGAGTCAGGCCCTAGGAGACTGACAGGGTGGGAGAGGTGAGGCAAAGAGGTCAAGGGTGGACAGGAAAAGTTTCTTGGGAACACTGGGACGGGTAGCAGGAGGGGGGTTGGGAGTGGAGGAAGAGGTTGTGGTTGTAGGAGGTGTATGTTTGGGGATTTTGGGTGAAGGTGTATGCGCTGGAGGCTGTTGCGAGGTGGATGGCTGTTGGGTGGGCGTGTGCCTGCGTTTGTGTATCTTGGGAGGTGGCGTCACAGACACACTGGGAGAGGACACAGGGGACGTGTGAATGGTAGTGGGGGTGGTGACTGCACGTGAGCGGGGTGTGGTGGTGTGTGTGCTGGTGATGGAAGTAGTGGCTGTAGATGTAGTGCATGCAGGTGTGAGTGGAAACAAAACTGGGAGGGAGGAGGGAGACGAGGAGGAGGGGACACAGTGGAGGCAGTGGATGTTGGTGTGTCTGCGTGTGTGTGATGACTGTGGGATGTGTGGTGCTTATGTTTGCCAGAGCTTCCCTTGTGTGTTGAGGTGTGTGCATGCTTGTCTGATGGTGTGCTTGGGGTAGGCTGAGGTACAGGGGTGTGGGTCTGGGTGGAGGACGTTGGAGGGGGAGGCTAGAGACAGGGACAATAGCTGCCATCAGTGCTGAGGCCAGAGTCTGAAAAGCTTGCTGTAGGGCTGCCTGACCAGAATGAATGCCCTCCAGGAATGCACTTGTTTGCTGCAACTGCCTCTCTACACCCTGGATGGCATTCAAAATGGTAGACTGCCCAACAGTGAGGGACCTGAGGAGGTCAATGGCCTCCTCACTGAGGGCATCAGGGGTGCCTGTGGCAGGGCCTGAGGTGCCTGGGGCAAAGGTGATGCCCACCCTCCTGGGTGAGCAGGCACTAGGCAAAAGCTGAGGGGCTACTGGGAAGGCGGTGCTGGTGGGGGGGGTGGCGGCTGTACCTGTAGATGTGGGGGGCACAGATGTGGCCACCACCACAAGGGATCTCCCATCAGAGGACGAGTCCGTATCACTGGTGTCAGCTCCTGTCCCTGCCGTGGAGCTCCCCTCGCCCTCCGTCCCACTGGTGAATTCCGAGTCCGTAGTCTCGCCCTCCAGGGCCATGTGTGGTGCAGCTCCCGCCTGCTCCGGTGCCACTGCTCCTCCGCCTGATGATGCTAATGCACACAAGAACAGGGAGACCACAAAAAGGGGGACGACGACAGAAGAAAGACATGTTGAATGCATGCATTACCGCTACCGTTGGCGGACACGACAGACACAGAAGCCCCCTGCACTACGCCGCGCACTTAGGGTCCACTGTTCAATCCCTGGGACATGTCCGGCTATGGCCGACATCTGCATACATGGATGTCACAGGAGCCTGACTAGGTGTAGTTGGCACTGTACACAGGTGGGGTGGAGTGCCACAGGGTCTGCCAGAAGAAGGGGACCTAACTAGCACACTCGTCCTGGCCTAGGGAAACCCACAGCCCACCTCCCCCACCCACACACCTCCACTGCGTGCTGAATTAGCTGAATGAGAGCGTACTCACCCCCTTGTGGCTGCTGTGATGCCCTCAAGAGCCCATCCAACTCCGGGTACGCCACCGCCAGGATCCTGAACATCAGGGGGGTCATGGTGCGACGGGCACCCCTCCCACGTTGGGAGGCCATCCTCCGCCATCTTCTTGCTCCAGCGGCAAATTTCCTCCCATCTCTTACGGCAGTGGGTGCTCCGTCCGTGATAGACCCCCAGGGTCCGGACGTCCTTGGCGATGGCATGCCAGATGTCCTTCTTCTGGTGGGCGCTGACCTACATGAATTGTACAGGGGAAAATGAAAAGCTATTACCAACTGCACCGTCACAGTCATTGGCCCCCATCCCTACCCTTGCCATGTGGCACATGCACTCACCGTCGTTTCATGGACGCCTCAATCCCCCCCCATCTTTCATCCACCCCACTCCACACAGGCATAGCCCATACAGCATGCTCACAGTGTACTTACCTGTTTGTCTGGAGGACCGTAGAGTAGCGTGTACTGGGGGAGGACCCATCCACAAGTTTCTCCAACTCCTCCCTGGTGAAGGCAGGGGCCCTTTCCCCAGACGCACAAGCCATTGTCTCTTCCAGACTGAGGTCACAGCAGCACTTGCAGTGTAGGTCCTCTCCTGTCGAAGATCAGGTATCGAGTGATTGAACAGATAGAAAATGGCAGTGAAGTCCGCGGCGGTGCGTACCGTCACCGCCGGCTTACATCGTCATTGACTCCTGGGACCCATAGAGTCCAATGTTAACCAATGCAGAATTGCGCCGCGGTTTTCGACCGCCTACCGCGACGGTGTACAATGCCAGCGCAGTTACCTCACATCCCATGGCAGGACCCCTACCCAACGTCACCGGACAGGAGGGTCCACACATGTCCACACCACCAACAGAAGAGGCCCACAGTGATGACAGCAGCTCTGTCCAACAAGATCTAGATGACCAGTCCGGCCCACCTGGGACCTCGGGACAGTCGGTTCCCCCGACACAGTCACAGGCCACCACAGAGCTTCCCCCCTTCTGGAAACACCAGCACAGCACCCACCCAGCGGGCCCATACCTCTGTCCCCAGGACACGTCAATCAGCAGTGTGTCCACCAGTACAGGGAACCCAGGCTAACCCACCACCCCAACAACAACAGGGACCTGGGGGCAGTGGCAGTGGGCACACGGTCCAGGGGACAGAGGCCCAGGAACACAGGGGAACTGGGAGGGCTGCTGTGCGACAGGGGGAGGACAGGCCCAGGGAACCTACTCTCCACGAGGCCCTCTCCAACATCATGGGAGCCTACCATCATTCCCAGGAGACGATGGCAACGGTACTGGCCAAGTTTCAGGAGACCCAGTGGCTGTAGGAGGAACAGTATTTGGGCTTCAGGGAGGAACTCAGATCCATCAATTCCACCCTGGGCACCATTGTAGGGGTGCTGAAGGAAGTCCTCAACACCAGGAGGGACACTGTGGTACTACAAAGGGCCCCTGACACTAGCCTGGACGATGAACTGCCCACCACCTCCGCCGGCGCTAGTGGACAGGAGGCACAGCCACATGACCACCACACCAGCACCCCACCCCCTGCAGAGGGAGAACCACCCCGCAAACGGTCCCTGAGATCCAGGACAAAGACAGAGAACAATGCCAAGACCCCGCCAAGAAATGAGACCACCCTGATTGTCATCCTTCTGTTCCACCTTGTCACCCTGTCCATCCTTAAACTGCCCCAGCTCCACTTCCTATGCCCATTTGGGCAATGCACCTGTGAGACTAATAGACTGGACTCTGCCATGGACATTCCTCCACTATCGCCACTCACCATTTTACAGCACCCTCTAATATTGAGCACTTAAATAAACACCCTTAAAGCACAAAACAATCTGGAGTCTGTCTGTGATTTCGAAATAGTGTATTAGCAATTACAGTGTCAAAATGCTCTTTCAATTGTAATGTCAACATACCTATGTCACACAGCTCTAGTCCATGAGGAAACAAAGCAGATGTCACACAGTGGGACCCACATCTGTGAAATCGTAAGAGAAAGTGACAACTCAGTGACTATAGACTGGGTGAAAACGACAGACAGTAGAAAGGTAGTAGTGTTAAAGTACATGTAGTAGGCAGGTTTGTATTCTTACCTGTGTCTCACTGGAAGTATTGCAGGATCACCGAGTTCCTGTTGTCGATATCCTCTTCTTCTGCTTCCTCGTCTTCACTGTCCACAGGCTCCGCAGCTGCCACAACACCTCCATCTGGACCATCCTCCTGCAGAAAAGGCACCTGTCATCGCAAAGCTCAGTTGTGAAGCATACAGCAGGCCACGATGATCTGGCACACCTTCTTTGGTGTCATTGTGTGATCATAGTGGCGTGTCCGTTGCATTGATTTCCATTTGGATGACTAGCTCACTCCTCTCAACTAGTTCACAATGAAATTTGTTGTCCACTCGCAGGGACTATGATTTGACACAAAGCATGGTTTACCATTCATGTCTTACAGGTGGACCAGCCCCCTACACGAGTCGTGAAGTGGCGCATTTCGAAGACCCAGATGTATCCAGTAATTGTGATAATGTGTGTCCTGTGAAGTAGTCCAGGGTTTGGTGTGAGTTAAGCATGACATCCGATGGGATGTGTGAGGGCTCTTGCTCCTATTATTTAGGTTTCCCTGCTGTTTTCACTTGGAACAGTGTACTTTATTTTTGAGAATTGACTATACCTGGGAGACTGTACACTGGACCATTAATCTCCCGGTCCCTCTCCTTGTAGCATATTTGGTGTGAGTGAGTCATGTGTGTTGAATTCAATGCCAGATGTGATAAGCTGTCCAATGTCAAATATCAAAGTAGGCTGGATGGTGACATCATGGCCCATTTTAAAGATCCCCAAGCACCACCAGAGGGTCACGTCTTGTGAAGCTCGTGGTGTGCAATGGCCAGCATCATGTATACAAGGTGGTGACAAACCACATGTAGGGCCATATGTAACTAAGAGTGACAGAGTGCAACGCTGTGAGAAAATTGCCAGTGGCGCACTCCATCATTCTCACAACACAGGGATGCACCATATTGATCTTAATTTGGTGCATCCCTGTATTGTCATGAAGGTGGAGGACAGGGCTGGCAATTGTCCCCCAGCATGGTGCTCCGTCTTTTGCACTCCATGTATGTTTCACTTTTGTGGAATGTAATTGGCTTGCATGCAGGTCAAGGCCCAACATGTGTTAGCATGGAAGTGGGTGTGAAAGGAATAATAGTGGCAGATCTCGTATTGATGGGTGTCTACACATGGACACATAAATGTAGATGTGATTTACCTATGGATACTAGCTTCCTACTTGGCAGCCCTCCTAACATGTGGTCCACTCCTTGACTCAATGTATGAGTGGTCAGGCCTTGGTGGATGACCAGGACAGTTGAGATGATGCTGGATAGCATCCCCCCTTAGGCTCAGGCAGACGGGAATACCAAATGTGTCTGTAGATGTGATGTTCACAGTGTAGGTGACAGTCATGTTGATCAGGCTTTCATTTGTATTTTTCAGCTCTGACCCCTTATGGTTGTTTATGGTTGCCAACAGCATCCCATCCTCCCAATAACATGCTCAAGTTACTGGTGATGTACGGTTGAAATAGACACAGATGATGATGAAGTTTGGACCTGATCTATGTAAAGTTAGTGCCACCTTTGCGTAATTTGTTGACGCAAAAGTGGTGCACATTTCCAAAACCTTTAGTTCATTTTGTAGGTTTGCGTTGCTTTAGCATCAAAAATATGATGCAAAAGCAGTGTTGACGTTACATTAATCAGGGCCTTTGTCTTTTCTGCAATGCGAGTTGGAGTGCATGTGTAATTAGACGTAGCAGTGCAAGCTAGGGTGCTTATCTCCATATTACAGCTTCCAACATGACCAATGATGAGCGGCATGATTTTCAGAAAAGGGCAGTTAGGTACCACCACATCCTGGAAGTGGAGTCTGGGTACAGACACATGGGTCTCCGCTTCCATGCAGAGAAGGAAACGGGGAATGACAGGCATTCCCACAAGGTGGCCCCACGCTGCTTAAAAAGGCTCAGCAGACTCCAGGCTTTTCAGTAGTGCAGGGGGGCCCAGCTGGCACCACACCAACAACATCAGCTGCAACAGTCACCACAGCAGCAAAACAGCCCACACCACCTGCTGCCATTGCGACACAGTTGCTGCAGGATCTGCAGAGGGATGTGTCTCTCGTACTAAAATGTTTGGACAGATTGGAGGAAGAGGTTGCCAGAAATAAGAAGATGTTAAAATACATTAAAAAATGGCAAAACTTTGACTTTCATCTGATCTGCCACCTCCAAGTTCTGTCCCCTCCCTTATGATGTTCTAATATATTTTATTGTGGGTTTTAGAGGGTTAGTGTTAGGTTTGTGTAGGTATGTAGATTAGATAGGATAACTGTAGTTGGGGGTGGTTTTTTTAATTATTATGTGTTTATAAGTGGGTGGGTGGGGAGTCATGTTGGGGTATCTATGTGTTTTCTTTAATAAATAATGAACACAAAGAATTTTAAAAAACTACAAATATATATATATATATATATATATATATATATATATATATATATTTGTAGTTTTTTAAAATTCTTTGTGTTCATTATTTATTAAAGAAAACACATAGATACATATATATACATATACATATATGTATATATATATATATATATATATAGGATTAGTAAGTATATGTGTAGTATTAGTATTTGTTGTCCTGCATGTGTCTTGTAACTTAAGGGGGTGGGGGCCAATGTTTAGAGTGTGGTGTTCAATGTATAAGTTAAGTTTAGCATGGGGTAGATAGCTTTAGTTGTTGGATAAGTATAGTTAGAATAGGTTAGTTTAGAAGAGGGAAGGTTTTATTTATTTTTTAAGTTAGTTGAAATTTTAATATACACGTTTGCATACTCTTCCCATGAGTGCACAGTTCAAATTGGGGGTTGGCCTAGGGATTCAGTCCTGCCTCCGATTACCTCTCTTGATATGTCCATCACCTATTGATAACTGAGCTGTGCATTGGCAGCAACAACACACCTGCTTGTCCATACATCTGCCGTCCAGTGTACCCACCACTCATGATGACTATGTTTACTTTGTATTGGACAGGTAAGTGTGGTACTTCAGCTGTCAGTGTTGGGGTCCTGTGTAAGAATGTTGGGAACTGTGGCACATCTGACACCAGCCTAAATTGGAACTCTATCCTGCAAAGCTGACTGGTGGCAACCACTAATGAGGTTAGGTACGTTTGTATCACACCAATGTGTCCTACTGGTACTCCCAGCTGACGATATTGCCCTAGACTTGCTTTACAGCCATTCCTGCTGTATATAGTGAGGGAAGCATACATGTGTTCTTAATTTGTGACATACTCAGTGAATTGCTTATAGGGGATGAGACCAGCATAGCATTTGTTATGTTAGGGACCTTGTGTGTAGCTTTGTGCCCCCACAGTCCTGCACTCTTGTATTGATATTCTGTGACCAATGAAACGGATACACACATCACAATTAGTTAGTGTATTAGATGGATCACAATACACAAAGACATGCTGATTGTGTAGAAGGTGTTTATTTACAAGTATTGTAGTGTGATATTTACAATGTCCAGGTCAGTGATCCTATTTGTGAAATCCATACAATTGTGACACAACACAAGTCCAGGTTTGAGGGACATGTCTTGGGACATGCTTGGGAGAAGTGTTGTTATGCGCGGAGGAACAACAATTGCCAATTGGTAAGTGAGAGACAATGACATTCCATAGCAGACATGTCAACAGTGTGTGGGTGAAGAGTGCACATACCCAACTGTGCTAACACTGGTATGATCTCAAGCACAGGACAAAGGAGAACACTGCCTATGTGGCATGGGCTGGTGCCACCAGGAACTCTTACGAGTGAAGCTGATTTGTCCCACATCTTCATCCTCCGATGTGTGTAGTATCTTCTCTGCCCTTGATGGTGGTGGTGGGGAGGTAGAGGAGGCAACACACATTTCATTGGTTGAAGATGTGGAATCCCAATTCCCAGCAGCTGCCATTTGTGGAACAACATATGGCATCACTGCAGCAAGGAGGAGCTGTTGATTTTTCAGGATAGCAGCAACATTCCGGTGGGAGGCCACTGCCTGGTGTATGGAGTCCAGCTTGTTCTCAATCACACTGCTGCCAGTTTGGGAGGGCAGTTGGTGTGCCTCTTCTCATGGCAGCAGCTATGTCCCTCAGACACTGCTGGACTCTATGCAGTGGGGAGTCTGTGTCTTGTCTGGCTGCTGTATGTTCATTGGCTGTACCAAGGCATGTGTGCATTCCCATTAGGCTGGCTGACACAGTATCTATCCCCACATGCACCTGCTTGGCCAGCTCCCACTGGACTCCCATCACTGTCCTCTCAAAGCTGGTCCCTGGGTCCTCGGAGTCCTCAGCTGTGTCGGTGCTGGCAGGTTGTACTAGTGGGGTGTTGGGTAGGGCTTTAGGGATGGCTGCTACATTATTTGTCCCCCTTGCAACTGGAGCTGGTGTCTGGAGGGATACCAGGACTTCTTAGAGGGTCTCTTGGCTGATGGTTGTCAGCTGATCATTCAGGTCATCGGGGTACTCCAGGACAGGCAGATCAACAGGAGAGCCATAATACTCTGAAATGAGATGGTGTAAAATCAATCTTCCAATTTTGTGGCAGTTGACATGTCACGTCACTGACTTGCTATTTGAGGCTCATTGTCAACTTTCTTTCCAAACATTATTCCTGTACATCATGGTTGCAGTCTATCAGCCCTTTGCCCTACCTGAGTGTCACACAAGGGAAAGCTCAGGTGGCGCAATTGGCTGCATCATATCTACTAGGTGTAATGTAAATCATTTTGGTGGCTTGACACCATCTTGTTATTGTGGACTCTTCCTATGCATCCATTTTCATGGTAGGGCCTTCCAATGGGTGTTGCAGTGGTCAAGCCACAACAACACACATTGCAATATGCCCCTATCCCAGTTTTACATGTTTCACATACACCCAGGTGGTACTGAAAACTTACACCACCCAAGGGATGGCATTGCCAAAACACTATGCCGTTGTTTCCTTTGATTGCTCCCCATGATGATGTATGTGTATGTGTGCTACACTGCACAGCACACATGGACCTAGCAGATTTCCATTTCAGTTTCTGTCTGTGCTGGAAGGTACTCCTTCCTACACAACTATGATCTCCCCCTCAATGCAGCCATCCTTGCACCATGAGGCAAGAGATGCAGCATTGTGGCAGTGTAGCTAATTTGACACAGGCACAGGGGTGGACCCAGGGATGGCCAGCATGGGCATCATTTATTGCTGTGTACATCATTTTCTACATGACGGTGACTGATTGTAAAACAATTAGTGGACATAGCCAGTTGACTAAAGTTGAACATAGGTCATGGTCTCGAGCTAGTTTGATGGTGATTTTGCAGGTAGTTATACTGGTGCATACATGGACGCTTATGACAAGTCCAGCAGTCCTAGGACCACCTGACTGCCATTGTCTATATGATCACCCCTAACAGCGCAGGTGGTAGTGGCACATGTTGTCCATGGAAAATGCCCCATGGGCAAATGGCCTGGCACTGGAAGGTTGTCGACAGATTACAGACTGGCAATGCCACCTGTCTTGTTACACGAGACCAGTTTCACGATCAGCACTACCCTATCAGGAATGGTCCTTCTTTTCCACCAGCCTTTACATGGCAATGAAATCCCCATGCAAAGGTTTGTGGTGATGTGATATGTGGGTCCTTGGGTGCCCCTGCACAGCCCATTCACCTGGCATGGGCCGTGCAGGGGGCCCCATGTCCAGCCCCTTTCCACTGCCTGATTTGCAGGGCTAAGAGCAGTGTGCCCTGGCACACCCAATGCACCCCAAGACTGGCACTGACTCTATTTGATCCATCAAGAATGTTGTGGTAACTGCCTCACTGAGCTACCATGAGCAGACAGATTTATACCCACCATCCAAATGTGTAACTCATACTGCCAACTGCAAAGGGTACACTGCACTGGCAGTCTTATCAACACCAGACTTGCCCATGCACAATCCCCCATCAATGTTAAATTGTACACCATTATGTTCACAGATATATACCATGTGTTATATTTGTGCAGTTCTTTCTCCATTCCTATGTGTCTCACATGGTTGTGTCAGAGTAGTTGTGGGCTCAGCCTGTATTTGTTGTGACCTACAGATTGCAATCTGTTGTACATAATTTCTCTAGTGGCACAGTTTTGATCAGCGTCAAAATGTGTGTCTCCATACTACACCAGTTTAGTTACACTAGGTAGTGGTATGTTTCCTGTGATACAGGACCACCCTGCTCTTTCCCCAGCGCCTGCCCAGATTACTTTTCCCTGCACCCAGAGAGGCATCCTTACTGCATGATGGAGTAGTGGCTGCCTTATGAGGATGTGTTGTTTATGTGCAGGGTGGTGGTGCTTCCTGCACATGTCTGGGTAGTGTTGGGAAAGGTTGCAATGAATTGTGTGCTGTAAGATGGAGCACACAGGTGTTTGGCAATGAGTCAAGGCAGTTGCAAGGTGTTACTGCAAGGGACACCACCTTTACGTAACCCCAGAAATTGCATTGACTGACTTACTAGTCTCTGATGTCTTGGTTGTGTTAGTAGGGTTTGTTGGACAATGTGCAAGGGATTTTGTGATGACGCAACCAGAGGCACAGTCATTAGACATGCCTTCCATCCTATGTGCTGCATATGTACATGTAGATATTTTACCCTGGTGATTGACATATGTCCATGTTGTGTATGTGTTGTGGTGCATAGCACTACCAAGGCATATGTACACGTGTTGCTTATGTTTGAATGATCCATCTTGATTCATGTGCAATGTGTCCCTCTGCGCCCCTTTGAAATGCGTTGAGTGTGTCCTATGTGCCTCCCCCTTCTTGCACGTGACAATTTTGCATTAATTTCCTGCATGCAACTTACTCTGCATTTGTGGTGGTTTCTGGTAGTGTGCGCTGTCCTGTCCTGCGATTCCAGTGACCAAATCCTCCGGGATGACCGATGCAACCTCATTGGAGGTGATGAAGAGTTGATGTTCGTGCTCCGTCACCTATCTCACAAGTATTTCATGCTCCTCCACACTAAAACAACACTTGTGCTTTTTCTTCTCCCTCCCCTGGCACTTGTGTGTGTCCTCCTAGCTAGTTCTTGGTTGAATGGGGTCACCTGGTGGTCTCTCCTGGCCTTCTGGGTCCATTTTGCCTCTCCTTTGCAATGTTTTCTGCATTAGCGTCTGAGGTTGATGCTAATTTTGCTACATATTTACATGCCGTAAAACAAGTTATAGTCATTTTTGCGGCGTTAGCATCATTTTGCCATACGACAAGGTGCAATGGTTAACGTAAAAAATGTTGGCGCTAAAAATGGCGCTAGCCCGCGCTAAGCTTTTTGACACAAAACTGCGTTTGCCAGTTTTGCGTCAAAAGGTATACATCTGGGCCATTTTCCCCATTAATTTTTCCAGGAGGATTTTGAACAGCGATAGTGCCAAAACCACTGGATGGAATTACACCAACTTTGGCAGAAAGGTCTTGGTCCAGAAAGATCCCTTTTTGTTATTTGGTGTAAATCCATTCTGTAGTTTTTGAGATAATAAAGGAAATCCAAATTTGTATAAATAGGGACACTAAGGATTTGCGATCCCTCCTGATCGTGTGCTGAGGTCTGATTTGCTGCCAACACTTCAACAAGGAAGTATTGGCAGCCATGTTGGGACTTGGCTTCAACTGAGTCCCACAAAAAAGAATAAAAAATACAAAAGGAGCCAGGGTACAGACACCCTGACCCCTTAGCTCTAATGCTGGGGTCCCTTTGGAACTAAAAAGCATTTTTGTTTTAAATTTCACCTGGATTCCTGGTCTATTCAGTGAATTTTTTTAAAAAACAAAGCACGGGCTCCCACGCTTTGTAATACTGGAGTCCCCGGATGGGCCAAGTCTAGGGGGCATTGTTTATATAAGGTGGGGGGCCACCCGAACCCCTGGAACACCGGGGACTCCCCGTGGCAAAAAGCAAAAAACAAAAGTAATGTGGGGGGCGCCACCTGCAGCCCCAGGCTTCAATTTAATTCTGTGCCCAGAGGAATACGAGGCTCCCCTCAGACCCAGGAACCACCATCTTCCAGGGGCTATTTGCGTTGGAGGGGGCCATATGGCCCCCCTCGAGGAGCCACTGATGGCCCTGGGGACTGCCACCCCCCAGTGCCTGCTCCTGTCATGTCCAGGGGTGCCCACAGCTGTTTGCTGTGACTTGGCGGCAGCTGACAGCTGCCACTAAGTCACAGCAAACACTCTGCCCCGATGAAGGGAGAGCTGTCAAATAGCTCTCCCTTCATTAGGGCAGAGGTTTCCTCTGCCTGCCCGCAGAGAGGCAGTCACACAAAGGAAACTGTTCTCACGGAGAGGGAGCTTTAGCAGCTCCCTCTCTGTGACAGCAATGTAGCAGCTCCCTATCTGTGACAGCAATGCTGGCTCCCACAGGAGGTGGGGAGCCAGTTGGGACCGTGGGGACCTTCATGCTCCCCCCACAGTTCCCAACAGGTCACATGGGTGGGTCCCGAAGGATATGGTCCCTGAGGCCGAGATCATCCCTGGTGAGGGGGGCCACGGAGCCCCCTCACAAAATTAAATAAAAAAATATATAAGTATTTATGCTGAGTCCCAGGGGATGGGGTCCCCAGCCTGAGATCGGCGTTGGAAGGGGAAACGTGTGGCCCCACTCCTCTAAAAAAAATACAAATATTTAAGCTTGGCCCTGGGGGATGGGGTCCATGGGGCCGAGATCAGCCTGGGGAGAGGGCCTCATGGCGCCCCTCCCCCCACAAATCAAATGTTAGAAGGCTGGGCCCCAGGGGATGGGTTCCCCAGGCTGAGGGAGACTACACAGTCCCCTCAAAAATTAATAATTAGGCTGGGCCAGGGGATGGGGCTGAGATCGGCCTGGTGAGGGGGGGCCACCTGGCCCCTCTCCTCCCCAAAAAACAAATGTTAGAAGGCTGGACCCCAGGGGATACAGTCACCAGGGCCGAGATTGGACTGGGGAGGGAGGCCACGAGCCCTCCTCCCCTAAACAAAAGTAATAATTAGGATGTGCCCAGGTGATGGAGTCCTTGGGGCTGAGAACAGCCGGGGAGGGGACTACGCAGCCCCCCTTACGCCTAAACAATTTGCAATTAAGCTTGGCCCTGGGAAATGGGGCCTCAAGGTGGAGTTCTGCCTAGGTTGGAGGGCTGCACAGCCCCCCACCTCCCAATAAATTTAATGTTTGGGCCAGGCCATGGGGGATGGGGTCCCTGGGGTCGAGATCAGTCTGGGGAAGGGGGCCTTGCAGGGTTTGGTTGGTATAGTTGTTCACTGAAGGCCCTGCGTCCAACACCTGCTGTGCACGGTTGGGTGGTTATATGGGTTGCTTGCAGGTTTTGCGGCAAACTGCTGCCGTACATGGTGTAAGGCTGTGCTCAGTGGTGGTTGGATTAACTTATAGAAATGAAAATTACTTTACATTAAAAAAAGGTAGAAATTCACTGAAAAAAACAACGATTACAGGGATGTAACTGTTAGGTTCTCATCCCAAACCATGGAATTTCAGCAGTTATAGTTAGAGTTATTTCAAGAAACTACAACTCATGCCCTAAGGTAACTATAACTTGCGCCCTCGGCATGCCCTGCTAATTACCCCAGATATTACAGCAGTCATGACAACTTCTATAACGTCTTTAAAACTATAAATGAAGCATTAGCAGTAACGTTTTTGAAGAAAAAGCTCTGCATGGCGAGGGTGTGAGTTATTGTTACCTCAGGGCATGCGTTATGGTTACTTGCGAGAACTCTAACTATAGCTGTTGAATTTCTAAGATTTTATACGAGTAAATTCAGAACCTAACTATAAAGACCCTGTAACCTTTGTTTTTTTCATTGAAAAAAAAAATATATATATATATATATATATAAATATATATTTATATTAGGAAATCAACATAAATACATTCATAAAAACAATATAAAAATGAACATGGAAAATACTGTGTTAGAGTAAGAATATTTTATGCTATGTGAAAATTATGAAGTAATCTAATAAATTGTTGAAGGAATTAGAGGGCGAGAAACATTTCAATGCAAGTAATTCAAAACAGTACATACCACAATGAATATAATAAATATATAATATAAAAAATCAATCAAACCATGAAAATCCAGGCAGAGTGTGTAGTACAATCGAGCAATAAGGTCTCCTAAAAAATCACACAGGGAAAAGAAAATTGCTGCTCACCCCACCACATAATCAGTAAAATACTTAGGTTTAACACTCACTCAATTGAATTTGGTACCAGGAGATCTGGGCTTGAAATCTTTCATCCCACTCACTAAAGACTCACCAGGATTACTTGGACACATGAGCCCAATAGGGCTGTCCCACTCTCCTGACTCATTAACAGTATTAAACCGAAACCCTGAGGGACCAGTGGTGACAATGTAATTCTAGGCACTAGTGCAACAAGCCTTGTGTTTGGCTCCCAAATCTTCACTCCTCACTTTGGCAACCTTCCTTGTGTTCCACTATCTGCCATCCTCTACCTTAACTGAATGCTTGGAAGCTTGCACGACTGTGGTTGTGGGGAAATACTTAGATATTTCTTTCTTTGAATGCTGCGGTTTATTGCCTCTTACGCAATATCCCACCTGAATCTCCACTTCTTTAACATTCATAAAATGATCATATCTTGACTTGCTCTTCAATTGTTGTTGCTCTACCTTAGGCTTTACAACATCCAAATTACATTCAGCATGCCACGTAGCTTGCATCCTCTCAGCTTCCAACAGAGGAGACAACCTATTGAAGGAACATCTTCCCCTGAACAGTACAAAAGGCGGGGACTCCCGTGGTGGAGGGCAGAGTATTTTGATACTCTAAAATATTTCTGCCAGTGTCTCCTCCACAGCCAATCTAAGGAGAGCACCAACTGAATGGTACCCTTTAATATTGGGAATGTTTCAAGTACACAATGATTTATCTACCAAACAGCACACAGAACACCTGTTGAGCAACATTTCCACATCCGCATCCATGCCTGACCACAAATAGTACAATCTAATTATCTTCTTTGTTCTATTATACCTGTATGTCCCTGGTGTGCCAATCGCACACGTTTGTTCCTAAGCTCTCCTAGAGGAATAAGCAGTTTCCCTCTCATGATTAATCCTCCTTCCACACTCAAATCGTCTTTCACTTTGCTAAATCCATTTAACTCATCAGGAACTGAACTTTCTTTAGGCCATCAACTAACGAAAGTTCTTCAAACCCTCATCTTTCATCCAACTCATTTTCCAATCCACTTCCAAAATTACCTTGTCTGAGACTGTCACACTATCCACCAAACCCATCACCAGCTTTTATTCCCAAATGGCACTCTCCACTCCATCAGTATCTGTCGGACACCTGGATAAAAAATCTGCTGTGCAGCTTCTTCCCCTAGGAATGTGTTTGACCTTGAAATTGTACTCATATACTTTGGATAATAACCTAATCAGTCTGGGGCTGGCCTTCCCCAGACTCTCTTAATTTAATAACAACTCAAAGGGCTTATGGTCAGTGACTATCATAAATTCTTTTCCCATACAAGTAGGTTGCAAAATGCTGTGCCAACCCAAACACATGCTAGTGTTTCCCTTTCAATTGTGCTGCAGTTCTCCTCAGCCGATGTAAACCTCCTGGAAGTAAAAGCAACTGTGTTCTCCTTCCCTTGTACTATCTGACTTAACACAACCCCTAAACCCTTACTACTTGCATCAATTGTGACCGCTGAAGGAACACCAGCCCTGTATGCTTTAAGAGTGGGTGGTAGCATAAACATGTCCTTCATTTGGATGAATGTGTCTGATTGTTCTTTTTCCCAGAAAAACTTTGCTCCTGACCTCAATTTCCATCTGCAAGGCAAAATTCTTTACAAACCTTGAGTAATGCTCACATAGTCCTAAAAAAGTCCTAATTGATCTTTGTCAAAGTGAGAAGGACACTCTCTGATAGGTGAAGGGAATGTGGAGATTTATTCACTGCACCCTGGGTCTATACCAATTTGACCATACATGTGACTAAAAATGGTGGGATAGCGTAAATCAGACACAAACATGAGGTTCTACTAGCTATATCTTTTTTGGGGGAGCAAACAAAGAAGTTCTATGATAAAATAGTAAAAAGTACTGTGGTGGCATACTTAGTCAGGGAAGTAGCGTTTGTCCTCAAACTCAGGTGGTTCACCCAAAGTTGGTCAGCTAACATACTTGATTATCACCAGTCATCCTCCTCCTCCTGTGCTGTTCATGAATGATGTAATTGTGTGGTATTAAATGTTGGTTCATTTTGATCATGGCCATTCTCACCACGTTTTGAGGCAAGATACTGGTCTTTCTTGCTGTGGCAACTGCACCAGCTGCGCTGACCATGCTCAGTGGACACACTGGCTACAGGACAAGCCAGATACTTTGTCAGCCTGCTGAGCACTTGCCGTTGGCGCATCTTCGCATACTAAAACACTAATGGGTTTTGATCCACATAGACCTCTTATGGGTCATCCAGATTCTTCTGGAATGTCCTCTCGATGCCCATTGGTGCTGCCACTTGCTCGACCTCTTTTGCCTTTGCCCCTGCACGGGGTGTAAGATCTGCCACTTGAAATCAAGCCAATGCAGAGGTTGAGGCCAATTCTTTTGTTCCTATAGTTGTGTTTTGTGTTGGTGTTCTTGCTACAGGGTTTGGCTGCTGTGACACAAGACTGCCCTCTCTAGAAGTTGAAGGCGGCAGCCCAGAACTTCTGCCGGGGATTGGGACTCTGGTAATTTCCAGCCATTCTTCTTCCAGATCTCTGGCATGCTCAGCAATCCATCTCTTGTATTTTGAAACATCCCCTTAAAAAAAAGGAATGAAAGTGGCCAGAATATTTTTGTACCATGGGTCAAGTGGTCTGGCATAGATGTTCTCTTTGGAGAGTATGATGTCATTTAGCAGCCCCGCATTACAAGCAAAGCAAAGGATTAGGCTCTTAACCAAAGGACGTGCTTCTGCTTTTTCGTTCACACTTGCGACTGCAAATCTTCAAACACCTTCTTTTGCTAGTTCCTTAGCAGATGCAACCACAGGATAGCTTGGCCCATCATACTGCTCTCCTTGTTAACTTCCCAAGTGAAAACCTAAAAAGGAAGTAGCATCTGTGTCAAGCATTTGACTAGGCACCATTTGTCTTCTTCATGGTCATAGCCCTCCCAATTTCATCCCCTCTTCTCTGAATGACATAGTCATTGATCTGTCTGTATTATTCAAACAGGTCGAGTTCCAGTGTTTTGGCACCTCCTGTATGAGGGCTTTAACTGCTACTTTATTAGCGTGCTGAATCTTCCTCAACTGCTTTCGGGCTTCTAATGAGATCAGCTGTTTCTGCAGGTGGTTAACATGTTGCTTAGTATGCATTCTTTTTTTACAAACTCCTGCACCACCAGGTTGATGCAATGTGCTAAACACAGGACCTTGACATAGCCACCATCTGACATGGCCTTGACTATATTACTGCCATTGTCTGTGGCAACAAATTCGATTCTGAGACCTCTGGGTCGCAGCCACTCACACACCTGGCTGTTAAATGTGTCCAAGATGATTGCAGCTGTATAGGATTTTTCCATGGCAAACATGGATACTGTGCATGCTACCAAATGCCATTAAATGTATATACAGTGCCTAGACCTGTAGATAGCTGTTGCCTAACCCCTGCAAAAGAGATCTAGTGTGCAGTGATATACATGTAATCAGTTGCTTGACAAATGGTCCACATGTCTGTCATCAGGTGGATAGTGTGAACAGCACTTTTCTGCAAAGCTTCTCCAACCAATTGCAGCACATGGTGATGGAGTGCTGGAACAGCAACTCTAGCAAAATAGGTCCTACTTGAAACCTTCCATTTTGGGCAGATGGGTGCCAGAAGTTCTAAAAATCCTAGTCCTTCCACAAAAGAAAAAGGGTGGAGGCCCAGTGCTAACATTTTAGCCAGCTTTCCATTCTACAAATGTGCCGCTGGGTGGCTGTAGTCATAGGGACCCTCCTGTCTAAGCATGCCTGTAACAGTAGCCTGGATCTTCTTCTTTTCTGGGGCCACAGATGCAAGCGCATCCTGAGAAGTAGTAGGTGGTAGACTCAATGTGCATTTTGGGGCAATCACTGTATGCTATGCTATCTCCATCTGACTGAGTCTTGTGCCACTTTGAGGTCACAGAGACAGGTGATGCTGGTGCACTGCTGGGGACAGGGCTGCTTTGCATAAAGATGTCACCCTTTTCTTCCTCATGACCTCCCACCATGATTGGACTTGGAGTTGATGTTTCCCGGCTCTCCTCACCTCTACCATGACAATGTTGAGTAATTTTTTTAAGATGCTCCTCCCACTGGCTTGTGTGATGTTTTTTCATATGGGTCATTTTGGCCTCTAGTACCTTATTGTGAACCAGTCTTACCTCGCCGAACACTTACGTGGTAAATGGAGAATACTTCAGTATTCTCCTCCTGCTTGCTAAGCATACAAATTTTCCAAAATGGGGAGGAGTACTTTCTTAGTGGGCCAGTGGCAATGCCTGAAGAAGAACTGGAGTTAGGGGTGTGTGTCATTGATTGCCTCTCTGCAGTGTATACTTCTACCTAGGTAAGGGGTTGGTGTAGGTCTCAGCTGGGGCTTTACAAATATGGGAGCTGGTTGTGCCACCTGTGCCACATCCCTCGGAACAGGTTGAGTAGGAGGGGTTATGTCGGACTACTCTGTGCCAGTTTCCACAATGACTGGCTCATCGTCATCCTCCTCATCATCCCCTTCCTTAACTCTAAGGCTTTTAGGAACTTTTCCTTTCTCTTGCCTCTCCTGGTGTCCCTCGGACTCTGCCAAGATCCTATGCAAGAAAAATCACAATTAAATCAAAAACTAAAACAATTAAATAAAATTAAAATTTAAAAATAAAATTTAAAATTAAAATAAAGAAAAAAGAAAATTAATTTCTGATAGTTGCACTATGAGAGTATGAGAAACCTACCGTGATGCAAGGAGGTTCAGTTGAAAAATGCAAAAAAATACATGCTCTGTTCATCATAGTCATATTCATAATAGGTATATACCACAATTATCCTCAAGCATGTTATTAAAATGATGTCACATGCAAGCCTATGGCAAAATCACACTGGATGGCTGCACAAAATGACCGTTAGTCACATGGTCATACAACAACAGCGAGCAAGGACTCATGGAGAACAAAGAACACATGCAAGCCTATGGCAAAAGCACACTGTGCTTGATGCACAGCACAACATGGCCAATCTTGCATAACCTATGGTGAAACAACAACAATGAGGAAGGCGGCATGGAGGACAAAGAAGAACACATTCAGGCCTATGGACAAATACCACACAAAATGGCCCCTGGCCACATGGCATGGACAACAAAGACAATTGGTGACCTATAGCAGACACACTCATACACACACACACTGGCCAGACAAAGGGTCATGGTAACACTAAAGAAAACACCAACATCAGTTCACCAATGGTAAAAACAAAAATTAACTGTTCTATACAATTTTTACATCAACACACATCCTCCTTTGGCATCAAATATTACCCCACATATACACTTTTTGCAGGAAAAAACATGAAATACAAGCAATAACCAACATTTTTAATTTACTCCAATGTCACCCCCTCCCCAAATAATGTTTTAATTAAAAGAAAGATTTTTTTCATGCACTGATGACTAGAACTGGGCCTACTGACTTGATGGCCCATTGACAGACTAGGCCACATAGTTAAGTAAATGAATATTGCAAATGTAACAAACATGGAGAAAAGGTACTGAACTGTGCAACATTTTCCTTTACAAAATGTGAAAAATGAAATGCAAAACAATGACTAATCCACTACTGATACTCCAGGCCACCCACCACAATAAAATTTAAAAATCAAATAAAACTACAAAGAAATACGGGTGCATCCCCAAGCAAACAAACAACACCTTATACAACAGTTTTTGAACTTACAAGTGTGATATCACAAAAACAAAGGCTCATATTTATGAAAAGTTTGCGCTGCAAATCTACATCCATATTTATATTTTAATGCTCACCCCATCTAGTGTCAAAATATGTGAGTTAGTGTCATTTTTTTAGGAGCGCCAACCCACCTTGCATCGAATTGCAACAATAATATGCAAGGTAGGAGCTCCCTTCCAAAAAGTGACGCTAGCCCTTTAGCTCCATATTTACCGTCAGATGCTAAAGTGATGCACAGAAAGGAATTGGTCTCAAAAAATGATTCAAAGGTCGATTTGGATCAAATTTTAACAACTGGTCAGACCAGGTGTTAAAATGAGGCGCACACACCACTACTCAGGGAAAACACACAGAAGGAGCATTGGCAACCTCCTGGACAACATGGAACTGTTAATACTCCAGCTTGGCACACACCTCAGATGACAGCGATGACCACAGGTCCCTCCAGCACCAACACAGCGACCCCAAACACCACCACAGCAGCAACAAAGGCAGCGCAGAAGGCGGAAGAGGATATTCCAACAACGCACAACCATCCTTGGGATCAGGGAACAAGATGTCATCAGAACCTACCATCTGAAGTGGGAGTCCATATTATGCCTGCTGCATCACATAGCACCAGACATCACTGCAAGGGTGGAAACTCCAACTAATATACCACCCTTGACCAACTCCTTGCTGTCTTCTGTATGCTGGCATCAGGATCATTCCAGACAACAGGTGCACAAGTGGCTAGAATCTCCCAGGCATCCTTCTCGGCCTTCCTACCACAGGTTCTGGATGCAAACATCCACCTCACACCCCACCACATCTGCTTTCCCAACACCCAGCAACTGCAGCAAGGTTTCTACGTAATCGCTGGGTTCCTGCATTTGCTGGGTGCAATGGACTGCACCCATGGCCAACTTGTGCCTTATGCTGCAACGGAACACCTCTTCAGGACCGCAAACACACCCATTGGATAAATGTGCAGGCCACTGTGGATCACCGTGGGCTCTGCACAAACATCCTAGCCAAATATCTCGGCAGCATCTATGATGCCTCCATATTCTGGCATTCCACCATCAGCGAGCAGTTCCAGGATGGGCAGTAAGGCCACCACACCAACCAGTACACAGGCAACACACCAACCATGTAGGACAAACGAGACATACAGCACACTAAACACACATGGGCAGGGGAACACAGATGAACAGACAACAACACATGCCACATGCCACACCACACCACATTAATTGCACATCACCCACACATACACACATATGAACATGATACAGCCACAACCTGACTGGCCCACCATGTGAAGGACAGGTGAAGCTATGTCCCCTTTCATACAGAAGATGGGCCCAAACCACTACAATTGTCCAGTGGTTGATGACTAAATACAGATCCCACACACATTACACCAAACAATGAATAGCTCAGCAACGTGAATGGCATAGGCCATGTCAATGTAAAGACAGTCACACATAGGCACAGCCCCACATTTGTCATGGTGTTCAAGCCTCTGGCGGCACCAATATCAAATGCTACATAAGTAATGCCATGACCAGCTACAGATCACCTACACATACCTGACTTACCTGTTGTATGCCCCTTCACCTGTCTGCTGCATTGTGATGCACACACAGGAATACAATATCACCAGCCATGAAAAACCATGGGGCTGATAAATGAGAAGTGGTGCTGCACCTAGTCCAGTGCCACTTCACATGCGCCCTTTAGCGCCCCCTAACGCCATCATGTGTGCACCGTATACAAGTATCGGGCCACCATGGCACACAGTAGGTACTGTCAAGATAATTAATGCCATAGTAGGACTCTGTAGGAGTATTGACAACATACCTGACCGTTCATGCACCGTACATAGTGACCCATGCAAAAATATGGCATTCCACCTTCCAATGCCTGCACTGTGCTTTTGTTGAAAGTGTTTCTGATAAATCATGTATAGGAACCTTGGAGATTCCAGTGCACCTGTTTGGCTACTCTTCCAATTGTGTGAATCACACTCTTGTACATATAATGGCTGGCACAGAAAGGGTCACAAAGTGTTGCACTGCATACGTAGTCCCACATGGTAACATGGAGGCCTGAGTTTGGGTTTGTAGGGCTACCATGGTGTCAATACAAATGACACTATTGTGGTGCAAGGAGGTGGTAGGTGCCTCAAATATGGACAACACAACATATGTTTTGCATGGTTGAATTGTCAGTTCAGATTAATTTGACAATCACCAGGTCCATGAGCCACAACCCATTATACTAATGTCCATCAATACAAATCAATGGAACCATACTACAAAACAGGAACACACACAATACCAGTGGCGGCTTATGGGAGAGAAAAGGGGCGAGGTGGTGCAGCGCTTGGCTGGGGGAGAAATAAAAATAAATTTAAATAAAACATACCTTAATTCCGCGCTGCTCTGCTCCTCCATCCTCGAGTCAACTGCAGGAACAGGCTCCCAGTCTCAAAGCAGTGTTAGGACAGGCTGACTGGGAGCCTGTGCATGCTTTCTCCAGCCCCGCAACACATCCCAAGACGGCTGACCAAACATACATGCACTCCCCTCAGTGCTCGCCACAGCCTGTGGCCCGCCCCTTTTAATGCAAAACAATAATAAACACATTTTATTATCATTTTGTATTAAAAGGTTTTCAGTTGCTGCTGCTGGCGGGGGCGACGCTCCTCCGCTCTAGTGAAGGAGTCGCACCTGCACAATACCAGAAGCAAGTTGGAGTCACCACTCCACCTAAAACTAACATTTGCCATGAAACATCCAAAACCACAAATATGCATTACCAACACATGTTCTATCATTTCTTTGCAGCCTACCAAAGTTACGGCATACAGCCATGGGTGATGACTCTTTTTGGCAACCTGACAACGGTGGAAGAGCGGGCATACAATGAAGGGCACATAAGGACACGAAATGGGGTGGAGAGGACACTTGGGCTCCTGAAGTCAAGGTTCCAGTGCCTGGCCCTGACAGGAGGAAGCCTGTTGTATGCACCACCAATGGTATGCAAGATGATACTTGTATGTGCAATCTTGCATTACATATGTATAAGGACCAATGATCCCTGGGATGTACTGGTAGATGTCTCCAATGAGGAGGAGGATGACAATGATGCAGCACAGTTGGAGGGGGAACAACAAAACACTGCTGCTTGAGTTCGCAGGAGACAAAAATTGTACAGGACTTCTACACCTAGATACTGTACAGATAAGGTCACTTTGTAATTATCACCAATTAATCATTTTGCACCTGAATGTCCATGGTCTACTCATTCTCTACTATGCTGCTTGAGTTCACAGGAGACAAAAAATTGTACAGATCTTCTTCACTTAGACACTGTACAGAAAATGTCACTTTGTAATTATCACCAATTAATCACTTTGCACCTGAATGTCCATGGTCTACTCATTCTCCAGTGCGTATACAATTGGAATGTTGCTCATACCTCAGAGAGGAGGAACAAAAAACACAACAGTAACAAAGATGGTTGTAACATAGGTTGTGATGTAAGAGGGTCTAGCGTATCCATGCCACACATCAGTGTCACATAACAAATGGCCATGTGGCTCTCGAAAGCCTAGATTCACGCACCACAAAAAATATGTGGCGTTAAGTGGGCATTGTGCAAATTCCTGGCAAGATGCATGCAACGGGGGGCATACATACGGTTGTTTTTTTTCCAAATTGTGCATTCGAAAAATAGGAACTGAACTGTGTCACATCTCAGGCAGGTAGCTGCTACACCAGCACTGAGCACATGTGACAAGTGGGGAGACCATTGGTATCAATGGACCTTCATTTACTGTTCAGGGTTAGTAACCAAAGTTTGAGCCTAAGCCTGCACCGTTACGTTCCGGCACTACCATTGTGCCCAACTCTGCCACATGGTGTGCTGTACCTCATATATAGCACACACATGTTGGCTGTGGAGTGCAATAAGGGTTGCTAGACAAGTGAAGCAGCAATGGGTGCTGATCCACTCTCCATACATATGGCCCATAGCAAGGATTTAACTATAAAATGGGAGAAAGCACCACCAAATGAATGTCTGGGTGGAATGTAGGCAGAGTCTGTTCCACTCCCTATGTTCATTCAAATACACTTGTCACACGCATCTGCTGTCTTGACACATGCCTGCAGCTAACCTGAATACACATGTGAAGACTGATGAATGGGTGTATGGCCTAGGTAGGAAAGGGTTTGCAATTACCTACAATGGTTGACACGTGTCAGCAAGGTTACCCAGTATAGTGTGTATGATACCATCACACACCACATATGAAAACACACCTCTCATTGACACTCACATGCCTGACCAAGAGAAAGTTACCAACAGTGACAAAATTCCCTAAAATGTCTAGGTCTCCAACATGCCACTCATGTGTGGGATGTGCAAGTATGTCTAGCAATGTCCAAACTTTTCACAGACCCATCCTAAAATGTATGTCTGAAGAAGGAGATAGATATGTTGCATGTGGACAAAAAAAACAGAGCTGAGATGATTTCACTCACGAACAAGTTACACTCATGGTGACAGTGACATAGGTTGTGAAATGCTGAATTTAGTGCAAACCCATGTACATCAAAGGATTTGGAAGGGCAGCTGAGAGAATCCCATAGACACTTGGAGATACAACATGGGGAGGTCACTTGGAGACCAAACAAGTGCTGTGGCAGGTGTACTGTCATGTGTGTGTGGAAGTCATGTAATCTCGCAAAGCCTGGAAACTATCATGTATCCAGTAGTAGAAGATGTGTACATCTCCAAATTAATCAAGTCACCCGTTGCATCCTGTCCATGTATGACTGGATAATGTTGCATTAGAAGATGTGTACAAAGTGTAAGCAGCCTAAAGAATGCCAGCAATGTTGGACCTAATCAATTTCAGATAAGATATGCCATAAATGATGGAGAAGGTACACACATAGACCAATACTGACTGTGCAACACAACAATCTCATCATGTGATCACACAGCATATGTTCAGAAAGGATGACTAGGTCAGTACATAACCCTCTCATATTTGCTACAAAAACAACGTTGTAGTTGCCCATCGCATACTATTCTGACAGAAGGCATTGACAGATGACATCATCTATCCCCTGGATCGTACAAAAAATATAAGTTACACTAGAGGTACAGGCCCTATCCAAGCTGCAAATGAAAATTACTAAGAATGTATTACCATGTCTGTCAAACCATGCCAAATGATGAGACATGTCTTAAACATACAAGTAGTCAGTCCTCTGTACATGATAGGGCATGCCTGACATCAAGGACCCCAAAGGAAAATGAAAATCACAGGCCACTTGATCACAAATGCACATGTGCCAGTCTGCATGGGGCTGCGCATTGCTCTTCTGAAGAGCTATCATGAGGAGGCTAAATCCCCGCCCAACACCACCTTACCCAATAGCTGAGGCTACATTGACTCTTGACATAGTCAGGGCCCTGATGCATGTGCAAAGTTGACTGAGCAGAGTGGAGCACTGTAAGGCTGCGCCAAAACATGCAACCATGTGTCTGTGTGGGCAAAAACAGTTGCACAGTACAAATGACCTCTAGGCTGCTATCTTTGCCTGACTGCAACACTGCTACACAGTTGTATGCCATTGTATGTGACAGTCATTACAAACATGTTGTGGTTGATTGTAAATACCTAGTTTGTGACATGCACACATATGTCTGATATCTCTGCACTCAAATAACACTTAAATGGCACAGGCCTGGTATTGTGTGTTGGAGTCTGCACAAAAATCAACTTTCCACTATTGAATATGCATTTGTATCACATGATCATTGACAGACTTATATGACCATCAGGTGTGTTCCAACATACAGAAACATAGGTGGGCCTGATATGACTACACAGCCATTTAACAAAGTCCAACACATGTCATGCAGGAAGGTAGATATATGAGGTTTCATATCCTATGAACACACCGCTGTGGTAAATTTTACATGTTTGACACTACACATGTCTTTTAACCCACATGGCACATACCAACCTTCATTGACACATGTGAGTACACCATCTCCTGCATCTTAGATGCATGGGGAACTATGGGGGTCATTCTGACCCTGGCGGTAATTACCGCCATGGCGGAGGTCGGCGGTAGCACCGCCAACAGGCTGGCGGTGCACCGCTGGGCATTCTGACTGCAGCGGTTCAGCCGCGGCCAGAAACGGAAAGTCGGCGGTGTACCGCTGACTTCCCGCTGCCCTTGAGAATCCTCCATGGCGGCGGAGCGCGCTCCGCCGCCATGGGGATTCTGACACCCCCTACCGCCATCCGGTTCCTGGCGGGTCTCCCGCCAGGAACAGGATGGCGGTAGGGGGTGCCGCGGGGCCCCTGGGGGCCCCTGCAGTGCCCATGCCAATGGCATGGGCACTGCAGGGGCCCCCGTAAGAGGGCCCCACGAAGAATTTCAGTGTCTGCTTTGCAGACACTGAAATTCGCGACGGGTGCAACTGCACCCGTCGCACCTTCCCACTCCGCCGGCTCCATTCTGAGCCGGCGTCCTCGTGGGAAGGGTGTTTCCCGCTAGGCTGGTGGGCGGACTTTCGGCGGTCGCCCGCCAGCCCAGTGGGAAAGCCAGAATGACCGCCGCGGTCTTTCGGCGGGAACCGCTTGGCGGGCGGCGACCGCCGTCCGCCGCGGTCAGAATCACCCCCTATATGTCACACGTGTAACAGAGCAACATGAAGCCTGAACCTAACAACACACCTCAGTTTGGACACACATGAACTCACATTGGCAGGTGTAACGTGAAATCAACCCAGCCTTTGTCCACGGCATCCTCTGAGTACAATTTGTCGTGGGTATCACATGCATTACCATGTACTGGACATAGCCCATCATATCTACTGTGTTGTTGTTATATGTACATTTGGAAATCAGACATTACAATGTGGTAGACCCCCATATATGTGTTAGATCACATATGTACACTCCTAGTACACATGTGATAACATGTATGTGTACAAAGTCTAGCAACACATGCATATATGCCAATGGTATAAGTCATCGCATGCATCACACACAGTTACAAACATAATGGTAACACATACCGATGTTACTGTTAAGATCTGTACGAACATGCACACACAGGTAGCCATACAAAACATACCACATACATGCACAACCCCTGTGACATGGTAGGTGAATCTGGGTGCACTGTCAGCCTTTCCAACAAAATCCACGCATTCCCGTTATGCGTCACAAATTTGATGCAAACAGCAATGTTCAATACTCCGCTATGCCAATAATATGACGTCTGGCCCCTGCGCGTCAATCGCAAGTCCACAAGCCTTGTCAGGCTTCATGGGAAAGAATACTATGCATGACTTGCATGCGTCAAAAATGTAGATGCAAACGCCAGTACTTCTTACATTGCTAAGAAAAAAATGACACCTGGCCCCTGCGCGTCAATTGCAAGTCTTGAGGCCTTGTCAGCCTCAACGGGGTAAAATCGACGCATGACCGTCATGCTTTAAAAAAAACAGACTCATATCAGAAAACATGACATACAGGCCCAGGAAGTGATGAAACAGGACCTCCTGGCTGCATACATGCCACAGTGCATTCACTTCACAGTCTTTTTGGTCTTTTTGTCTGTGACTGTGTGAGGGTGTGTGGAGCTGGTGCTGGTTGAGGATTGGTGTTGTTGGAGAGTGTTGTGCTGTATACTGTTGCTGTTGTGTGTTTTTGTCTTTTTCCTCAGTCTCATGTAATGTTCTAGTCCTGTGTTTGTGATTGTATTATGGGGTGTTTTTTCAGGGGTAGCATAGTTTGTTGGGGTAATTGAGGTTTGATGGGGTAGTTTATTCATTTTGTTTTTTTGGGTTGTTTCATTTTCAGTTTACACATACTCCATAATGTCTAGGAAAGGGACAGCAACCAAGATGGTAGGTGATGAACTGGGAGGGTTAGTTTGGTTGGTGCAGGATTACCTTCCAATGAAGCTAGTTTTGGGTGGCCACCTAATCCAGGGCTACCCCACAGAGTCAGGAAGCTGGGGTGGGGCAAGAATGTTTGAAGTTTTGCACACCGACCACCAGTTGAAGCACCATTGGGCTGACCTGATAGCACGCGAGCAGGATCTACTGGATCACCTGGGGATACAGATTGGTGGCCAGTTGGTAAGTACCCCGCTTGCATTGCTACATCCTTATTTGCATGTGCATGAAAGGCAGACATAAGGTTGAGTGCAGCATGTTTTGTCAAGGGTCAGGACAGGTTGTTGTGGGCCTGATTTAAGAGCCTCTAGCGCCACCTTATCACTGCCATTGTGAAATTTATAAATGACACTAAGCCAGGGCTGAAGTGCTATTTTCCCTGAGCCATATTAACAAAGTGGTGCGATGCATGCATAGCGCCACTTTGTTAAGCCTTGCACAATATGATGGCTGCGCCAGTCATCATGTATGGGAGGGGGCCTTCCCATATAAGGAGATCAAAATAAATGGGGCAGGGAATAACTTTATATATCCTAGCGCCATTTTTCCCCACACTTTGAATGCATGCTCAGAACAGGCGTTAAAAGGGGGCATACCTTTATTTATTTTTGCCTCCTATGTAATCTGCAGGAGTAGTGCAAACTATTTGGTCCCACTCCTGCTGAGTACATAATTTGGGTCTATATGAAATGATGCAATTGCCCCCTACCCTGCGGTATGGTGCGCCGTATATTTCATACGGTGCACACATGGTAGGGAAAAGGGGGCGCTAAGGGGCGCAAGGACAGTTGCAAGGCACTAGGTGCAGCGCCACTTTCCTTGAATCAGCCCCTTTGTGTCTTTGGCCAATGACATTTAAGGGAGCTTAGCTAGGCACTGAGTCCAGACTACTTGCACATTCCTCTTTGTGTATATTGTGTGTCACATACACCCCATAATGTTTCAATTATCTGACACACATGTGCTGAATTTGTACCACAGGCCTGCCCTGTTTTACAGAATGGGGCAGTCCTGCTTCTGCAGCAGCACTAAAACATTTAACACTCAGAACCCAGCACTAATGCAGGTATGTTTGGACTACAGTGCAAGTGTGTCTGTTTTGAGGAGAGTGTATATGCGCAGGTTGGAATTCCTTCCTGGACATAAATGGTCTACTATGGTGACAATGGATGCCCACACAGTATTGGCAAGACTTCCGTAATGTTATTCAGTTGATGTGCCGGAAGGGACAACTACGTGAACATGAGGAAACTGCCATGACATTTTAGCTCTGGTGTGTGTGCCTTGAAATGGCACACACATATTAGTGACAAGAAACAAGGATGTATCAATGCATTCCTCAACACTCTGCTATGCTCACACCACCCCTGGGCAGTTGTTAGTCTTTTAGCGCTGATAATGAGTAAGATGTCTTCAACATCTGGGGCAGTGTCAAAAGCAATGTGTGTTACAATGAGATGGTCACTGCAACAACCATTGCATGCCTCTCTGATGATGAATACTATGTCATGATGCCTCATATGGACATGGAGGTGTAACACAAACAAACAACCGCATGGCAAATCCATGTACATATGGTGCAGTGAAATGCATCACAGGAGTGTCAGGGAAAGTGATGCTTCGGTGGTGACAGGGGCTCCAATATCTGCCCCTTCAGCTCACAGACAGATTATAAATGTTTGGCAGTTGTTCTGACCCACCACTAGGTTGACTTGCTTACTCAGCTTAACAAGTTGAATGTGAAACTGTTGTACATGCAAAGAAATGTCCAAAAGTCACTAAACTATGTTTTCCTGTCATGTATTGCAGGTGTGCCTCCACCATACACCACTGGAGAAGTGTCCCAATTTGAAGACCCCACTGCAGCCAGTAAGTGTCACCTTTTGCGCCACATGTGCCATTCCTGGGTTTCGTGTTAGAGGGCCTGATATTTGCAATGCAATGCAATGATGAAATGTAATGTGTGACCAATGAGATGTTGTCATCTCAGCTAGGATATGGACAGCCTGTCCAATGCTATGTTGAGGATGGAGTATGAGTTGATTTTTTCACAAGTGCCAACGTGTGCTGCTATGGAATAGTGGGTTTTAGGAATAGGAAAGCATGCCCACATATACATTGATGTCAATCATGATATGTGTCTGAGCTGCTATTTATCTGATTAGCATGCCTGTTCACAACATATGTGTCATGGCACTTTTGACAGCACTGTGTGCCAGATGTAGCTTTCAGTTACTCAGAAAACTGTACAGATGATGTGCCTGTTTTGAGGTCTCTAGGGGGCTTATGTAGGAGACACTTGCACCATCGGTGCCTCACTACTCTTCAGATTTTGAGTGAGGCAGCGGTCGTGCAAGGAGCCTCATTTTGCTGGCCAACAGTCTGTTGAGTATACAACAGACTTGTGAGTATACAAGAGACAGAATGAGAATACAACTCTGCTCAAGTAGGTTGTGGGGAATGTCTATAGTATGTAGCAAGCTAGATGTGTGCAGATTTACCAACATGGTCTACCCTTCATGATATGTGTGATTGATCTTGGTCTCATCACATGTGCATAGGATACAAATGTTGAGTGTGTACCTGGTACTTAGGAGATGTCTGACATACATGTTCAAATGGTGTCAATAAATAGGAAAACTGTAGCTGCACCCAGTGTAGTGCCAATCTTATTGTGCTCCTTAGGGCACTCATACAGCCATCATGTGTGTGCCTCATTATCCAATATGCACAACATAGCACAGGGTAGGGGGCAAAAGGTACCAAATATGTGGACACCATAGATATACTGTTCATGCTTTGGCCAACCTATATGGGCATTAAGCCTGTACTGTACATGTGGACCCATTGTGAGCAATGCTCTGAGCAGGTGTTAATCCAAGGACACATGAATGATGCTTTACCAAACCTTGGAATTACCAGTGGAAAGTTTCCTGTCCCCCTATCAGATGACCCCCACCTGATGTAGCACCAAGGGTGTCAAAGTGGTGGATTGCTTACATTGTGCGGCATATTGACAATGGCATAGGGATTCTGGAATTATAGGGTCTTTTGATCCTCTCTAGTCTGATGACACAAATGTTGAGCAAGGACGTAGTAGTCCACTTACCTCTGGGCCTAACAATGGATAGCCGGTACCCTGGTGACCCGGTGACATGTACATGATACCGTAGATGGCTGGTAGGAAAGTAGTATAGATTTGGAGTTTGCCAGTTTTGTGGAATGTGTGGTAGACAGCATGTGTCTTTTGAGGATGCTGTGTATATTGCATGTCTCTTCTACCTCCGCCCAGTGCTGTATTTAATGCCATGTTCTCCTCATGTTTCAGCTGCCAATATGACCCCAGCTGAGGAACACGCCTTTGAGAAGAGGGCTGACAGGGCTAAAAGCCACATAATGGTGGTACAGGCTGGGTACCAGGGAATGGAGAAGAGATATAGGAAGGGGAAATCCACTGGGTTTTGGCGAGCATGTTCCAGTGGGGGACCTCTGCTACAGCCTACAACTGGTCAGGCCACATCAGGAGGAAATCTGGGGTCGGGGGGCCTCTGTTGGTCCTACCCCCTGCATGTCTACTGTACCAATCCACAGCCAGGCACCCCAACAGCCACCTGCTCCAGCCATAAGCTCTTCCTTTGAATCCAACATGAGACAGGACATGGCAGCCATGATGGCAAGGCTGGAGAAGTTGGAAAGAGACAATGCCTGTAATTACAAACTACTAAAGTACTGCAAGGAGAAACTGAAGAAGTTGTAAAAAATGTGTGCCACAGCCTCTCAGTTCCTTCCCTTTCCCTTTTACTGATGTTAACATTTAAAGTGGGTTTAAGGTGGGTAGTGTTAGGGTAGTAAATGTGTGTAGTTTAGGTGTAGGTTAGTGTAAGTAAGTTTGGGGGGTGGGTTTAAGTATTTTATTTTTATTTTGGGGGCTGGGTGGGGGGTTATGTTAGGGTTTCTGTGTTAATAAAAAATAAAACAATATATTAAAAACCCTGCACAAAATATATATTTGTTTAGGAAGTAGGTTAGGTTAGTATATGTGTAGCTTTAGTTGATGTTGTCCTACTCGTGTCTTAAGGGGAGTGGGGTGACTATGTTTAGGGTGTGGCGTTACATGTGTAAGATACGTTTAGAATAGAAAAGATAGGTTTAGGTGTAAGAAAAGGTAAGTTAGTTTAGGTAAGTTTAGTGTAGGGTAGTGTATAAGTTAGGTTTTGATATGATGTTATTAATATGTGTTAATAAATCCTGTTAGTATTAGACAATTATCTCTCCGTGTTGATTGAGTGTCTGGGTGTTCACATGTGTGCACTGGCCAAGTAGGAAGAACGGCTTGGGATATGCTTTCTGTCTTTATTTCCATGGATGACCACGTGTATTTCCTACGACTAAGGAGCTTTCAAATTGTCTGCTAAATTACATCAGCTACTCTAAACATTTGTCACCCACAGTTCCAGCCATTCACATTGTGTATGTATACAATATCTTGGACAGGTAGGAATTGAACCTCAACTGTCATTGCTGGGATCTGACAGTATTATTGGTGGAAAGTGTGGCGCATATGACATTACCAATTTTTGGGTCTGTATCCTGCCAAACTGACAGCTGCCCATCACTGATTAGATTTGCTTCTTCTGTACCACACATATTAGTTGTATTGGTGCTCTTATCTGGGTAAATTGCCATACACGTGGTTTAGACCCATACATGCCATATGTCAACTTCCATGAATGTCTGTTCAATACATGCATTTAAGACTGTGTAAGTTGATTGTAGCCCATAACACCATCATTCACCTTTTTCATGTTAGGGCCCTAGTGGGCTTTGTGTCTGACAGTAATGCACACATGTAATTATGTTCTGTTCTCAATGACATAGCTTCACACAATGCATACATTTATCTGAGTTGATGGATCAGGGTAAACGTAAAAAATTGTACATGTGAACAAGGTGATTTATTTACAGGTGCAAGTGTATTTGACTTTGCTTTACAATGTCCAGTTCAGAGACCTCATGAGAGATCCTGAGCCATTTGTTGTACAATCAGAGTCCAGGGGTGAGGGACATGTCAGGAGACATGGTTAGGAGAAGTGTGCATTAGTGAGGAGGTGTCCAAATTACCAATCAGTAAAATTTGAGACAATGACAGTACATAGCAGACAAGTCAACAGTATTTGAGTGAAGAGGGCACATTGACAGCTGTCACAACACTGGCATGATCTTAAGCACAGAACTAAGGAGAAACTGTCCATGTGGTACAGACTGGTGCTACGACGTGGTTTTCCTTGTGAAAGTTGTTCCTTCCACATCTTCATCCTCTGATGTGTGTGGTACCTCCTGTGCCATGGGTGGTGCTGTTGTTGAGGGGGCCACTTGCACATCAGGGAATAGAGATGTGGAGTCAAAGGTCCTGCCAGTTGCCATTTGTGGGGACACATAAGGCATCACTGCACCAAGGAGGAACTACTGATTTCTCAACACCGCACCAACATCACAGTGGTAGGCAGCCATGTTTTCCCTGAGGGAGGCCACTTCCAGCTGTATGGACTGCAGGGTATTCTGATTAGCCCCCACCCTGTTGTCTATCATGCTGCTGCCACTTTGGGAGGGCATTTGTGGAAGCCTCTGCCTCATGACAGCAGCTATGTCAACCAGGGACTGCTGGAGTCCAATTAGCGGGGAGTGGGTGCCTCTAATGGCAGCTGAGTTGTCCTTAATTGCACTGAGGCACCTCTGCACTCCCACTAGGCAGCCTGCCATGGTCTCCATCCCACCCGCACCTGCTTGGCCAGCTCCTGTTGGACTCCTACCTCTGTCCCCTGAAAGGTGATGTCTGGGTTCTCAGAGTCATGGCCTTTGTCAGGACTGGTTGGTGCTGTGTGTTGGTAGGAGGGTGGTTCATGTGGACATCCTGCAAAGCTGTGTGTCCTCTCTGTGACTGGAGGTGGTGTCTAGAGGGAACCTAGCACATCCTGGAGAGTCTCTTCATTGATGGTCAGCAGCTGGTCATCCATGTCATCTGTAAAATCCAGGACAGGCAGGTCGGCAGGAGGCAAGGCATCATCCTCTGCATTGAGATAGTGATATGTCAATCTTCAACTGTGGTGGCTGTTGACATGTCACATCATTTACTTGCTACTGGAGGCTCAACTCCAGGTTGTAGTTGTATATTATGTGTAGCATTGTGCATCACACATTGGGCAACCTTACAAGGTGTTAGACTTTTCATCCTTGGCGTGGTCTCCCTTAACTTTTTGCCTATGTTCCCCAGGCTGTTGATGTATGCTGGACTCTGATTTTGCTGTTTTTGTTACTCTGGGCACTTTACCACTGCTAACCAGGGCTAAAGTGCAAGTGCTCCTTTACAAAATGTGAATGTTATTGGCTTATCCATGATTGGCATATTTAATTTACTAGTAATTCCCTATAAGGTGCACTAGAGGTGCCAGGGCCTGTAAATCAAATTCTACTAGTGGGCCTGCAGCACTGGTTGTGCCACCCACATAAGTAGCTCTGTAATCATGTCTCAGACCTGCCACTGCAGTGTCTGTGTGTTCAGTTTTAACTGTAAAATCGACTTGGCAAGTGTACCCACTTGCCAGGCCTAAACCTTCCCTTTTCTTACATATCAGACACCCCTAACGTAGGCCCTAGGTAGCCCCAAGAGCAGGGTGCAGTGTATGGTTAAGGTAGGACATATAGGGGGTTATTCTAACTTTGGAGGAGTGTTAATCCGTCCCAAAAGTGACGGTAAAGTGACGGATATACCACCAGCCGTATTACGAGTTCCATAGGATATAATGGACTCGTAATACGGCTGGTGGTAAATCCGTCACTTTTCCGTCACTTTTGGGACGGATTAACACCTCCTCCAAAGTTAGAATAACCCCCATAGTAATGTGTTTTATATGTCCTGACAGTGAAATATTGCTAAATTCGTTTTTCACTGTTGCAAGACCTGTCCCTCTCATAGGTTAACATGGGAGCTACCTTTAAATATGATTAAAGTGTAGATTCCCTTTGGGAGCGGATGGACATGTGGAGTTTGGGGTCTCTGAGCTCACAATTTAAAAATACATCTTTTAGTAAAGTTGATTTTAAGATTGTGTGTTTGAAAATGCCACTTTTAGAAAGTGAGCATTTTCTTGCTTATACCATTTCTGTGACACTGCCTGTTTGTGGATCCCCTGTCTGGGTCAGTTTGACAGTTGGGCTGGTTGCACCTCACACTAGACAGTGACACAACGGGAGCTGGGGTGTAGTCTGCATTTCCTGATGGGCCATCTGTGCTAGGAGGGAGGGGACGAGTGGTCACTCACAACTGAAAGGGCTGTGCCTGCCCTCACACAATGCAGTCTCCAACCCCCTGGTGAGTGATGGGGCCTGGCCTGGGTAAGGCAGGATTTCACTTTCAAGAGAGACTTTGCTTTGAAGTAGGCCTACTTCGAAGGAGAAACTGGGTATAAGAAGGGCACCCAAAACCACAGACTTTAGAACACTTCTGGTAACAAGAGGAACCTCTGCCTGGAGAAGAGCTGAAGAGCTGAGGAAGAAGTGCTGCCCTGCCTGTGACTGTGCTTTGTGGAACTATCCTGCAGTTGCTGCTTCTGCCTGTGCTAGAGGACAAAGACTCGACTTTGTGCTGCCTTCCTTCTTGTGAAGAACTCTCCAAGGGCTTGATTTAGAGCTTGCCTCCTGTTGTTTGAAGTCTCAGGGACAGCAAAGACTTCTCTCTGCCAGCACCTGGAGTCTCTGGTGAGACTCCTACTCTGCTAAGTGGTGCCCATCTAGTTCCTGGGACCCTGAAAGGAGTCAATGGCCTGGGTCAATGACTGTATGCAATGCGTGTTGTTGTGGCACAGCTACAGCCACACTAATTGCAGGCCCCTTCCAGGCAATGTGTGCCATATTTACATTGTGTTGTAAAGCCATAGTAAGAGGCTTATGTCCACATTGTGTTTATGTCAGAGTGCATTGCGTAACCAGTCCGTCAATACAAGTATGGCTTGAGTGGCGATGGGGCATTTTGATTCAGGGCCTATGTGTCCCGATGTAACCTTTTAGCATGCATTGAGTGTGTCCTATATGACTTCCCCTTCTGCTATTTGTGAAATTCCAGATACTCCTCCCCTGCAACTGTGATGCTATTAATTGTGTTTGACCAATGACTTTGTGTTTCACCACTGCGCATATTAGTTGCTCAATGTTCACCAGAAGCACATTAAGGGCCTGATTACAACTTTGGAGGAGTTGTTAATCCATCCCAAATGTGACGGATATACCACCAGCCGTATTACGAGTTCCATAGGATATAATGGACTCATAATACGGCTGGTGGTATATCCGTCACTTTACCGTCACTTTTGGGACGGATTAACACCTCCTCCCAAGTTGTAATCAGGCCCTATATGTTTTGTTCAGTTTAGCTGCCTATTGGCTTTAACATGGAGTTAGCCATTACATTCTGTATTCAGCTTAGCCGCCTATTGGCTTTGACATGGCATTAGCCATTACATTTTGGTATTCAGCTCAGCTGCCTATTGGCTTTGACATGGCATTAGCCATTATATTCTGTATTCAGCTTAGCCGCCAATTGGCTTTGACATGATATTAGACACTACATTTTGTATTCAGCTCAGCTGCCTATTGGCTTTGACATGGCATTAGACATTACATTCTGTATTCAGTTTAGCTGCCTTTTGGCTTTGACATGATATTAGACATTATATTTGATATTTAGGTTAGCTGCCTATTGGCTTTAACGTGGAGTTAGACATTGCAGTTGAGAATCCTAACTGAGTTTTTCCACAAGATGAACCAAGCTGTTTTCTTCACACCAGACCTTAGCTGATAAGAGCACGTAGATTTTGTGTTTACCTCGCAATCCAGTCTGAGACCGGAATGGCTCAAGAGAACTGGCCATTCTCCAAAGTCGTTCAAGTCTCACACTGAGTTTGCTTTTAAGGATGACTCTGGGCTACAGTGAGTTGGATTCGAATCTGCTTGACTTCAGGCTGGAGCTAGACATCAGTTGCCAGTCTCCCGTTTGGGTAGATAATCTCTTTCTCACAGTTGACCGGAGTCATCAACTTGCAGACCCCAGAAAGATGAAGCTGAATATATAGGCCCTGCCGCCTTGCCCATACGGTGATGAATTTGACTTTTATGCTTTGCTATGCTATAATCACATATATATTTGCTGTGTACATTGCAACTGAGAAGTACTGTGATATATTTTGCTTTCATTGCTGCAACTACGTGTGCTTGAAATCTAATTTAGTCTCTCAAGAACTTGTGGGTGGGGGAGAATTAACCACAATAAAGGTCTTCTTTGAACTCAAAAGTGCATTCCAGAGAGGTTCTGTAAGGTCCGATAGGAGATATGTAGGAAAGCAGAACAGAAACTTACTGTGCATTTGTGGTAGGTCTTTGTAGTCTGCGCTGTCCTGCAATTCCAGTGACCAGCTCTTTTGGGATGACTGCTGCGACCATCTCCTCCAGCTCATCCAGGTGCTCCTGTAGTGCGGGACTTCCACCTCCAGTCTGCAGTGCTGCCTTTCCATTCCTAGCCAGTTTCTCCTTAGTTCTGTGCTTGCAATTGTGCCAGCGCTTCTTGCATTCGGTGACAGTCCTCCTCACCTCTGCCAAGCTGTTGACTTTGTCTACTATTGCCCGCCATATGGCCTCTCTCCTACCTATTGGCAACTAGAAGATGACAAAGAGCTGGTGTTGTTGCTCTGTCACCTCTCTGACCAAGATGTCATGCTGCAACACTTGTGCTTCCTCTTCTCCTTCACCTGGGACTTTGCTGGACCCTCCTTGCTGGTACTTGGCTGACTGGGATCTCCCTGGGGTCTATCCTGGCCTGCATTCTCTCTTTTTTTCTAGCTTGGCGTTTTTTTTTAAAACGTTAAATGTGGTTAAATATGGAGCTAACCCGTTTTGCATCAAAAAAACATGCCCCAAAATGGACTAGTGCCACTTTTGCGGCATTACCATAATTTTTTCTTAGGGCATGTTGCAATGGTTAGCGTAATTTGTTTTGGCACTAACCATTCCTTAGCACCATTTTTTTCAATATGGTGCACTGATGGCGCATGGGAATGATGGTAGCTAGCATAGTTGTGCGTCATTTTTCATAAATGTGGGCCAAAGTCCTTAAATTCAAAGGGACATATTCAGCAGACAAAAAGAGTGATCCTTGCACTTCGGAATCCAAGGGAAAAGTGAACAGGAGATAGACAAAGCACTGCTGGACAGGAACAGGAAGTTGGAGCTTCTTGGGCACTTCCTTCCTATTGGAAAAAAGAAAAAAATGCTTCTCGCACTAAGAAACAATTTTAACCATCCATTGGAGTAGAACATCCACTCAAAAATGCCTTTTGAGTATATTTAGCTGTTTCTTGTGTAGAGAATCTGCTTGAGGTGCACATATGGCCACTCGTGAGTGGCACTATAAAGTCGCTGTTGCGGACAGAAGGCGTGCAAGTGGGTACAAAATCTCACACAAGCTCGCTAGTGGCCTTAGAAGATCGCAGTGCGCATGAGCGAGAGTCAAAAACAATTCTCGCCCACGCTAATGGTAAAAAAATTCCACCATGAGTTGGTTGGTGGAATTTTGGGACTCCACCTTACTCCACATAGCACAGAGTGCCTGAATTCCACAAATTCAGCTAGCGGAGTGGATTTTGCCACCTGGACCTACTTGAGATGAGACTGAACGGAATTTGTGAATGTCAAGATGTCATCTTGATAGGCCAAAAATTCATCTAGTCCTCCCAGAATTTGGATCATAAGTTTCTGAAATATAGATACAGCCAAGGCCAGGCCAAATGGTATCTGCACAAAGCTAAACACCCCAAAATGTATGTTGAAAGCTGTGAGTGATAGTGAAGCCTACGATAATTCCACCTGGTGGTAAGCAGCTGTTAGGTCTAAAGTTGAGAAAAACTGAGGTAACATTTCTTGTATTTTCGGGAGTGGAAACAATCAACCAAAATTTTCCTGTTTAAAGACTTAAGGTCCACACAAAGTCTCAGTGCTCCTGATTTTTTTAAGGCTACTACAATTGGAGAGATCCACTGTGATGAATCTATGGACTCTAAAACCTTGTCTGAACAGTTTCTTCAATTGCGCCTCCAACCTCTCCTTTATGTTTAGGGGCACACTCCTTTCTTTGTGCGCTACAGGCAACACACCTCGCTTGAGAATAATACAAAGCTCAAGTCCTTTTACCAGACCTAACTTCTCCAGGAACAATGCCTTAAGTGTCTCTAAGACGTCACTCAGAGACAATTCTAGAGATTCCGTTTCTTTCACAGTGCCAATAGAACCTTCCTGAGAGATTTTATATTTAGTGTCTGGTCTTAACACCATTCCAAACCACCCCTTATCACGACATCTTAAGATATTGTAACCCTGCTTGACCAGGTACACTTTAGTGTGAAACTTTCTGTCTCTGAATTTAGTACTTTCTTTGAAATATCCTACCATTTCAATCTCTTGGCTACCAAATGTAATAATGTGAATATCTGGGCTAACCAATGAATCTTGCATCGGTTCTTGCTCAAAGAACTTGTCTGGAATTATGGTGAATGGAGACCCAGAGTCTACTATCATAATCAATGGCACTTTCCCAATGAATAGCTCTCACTTGGGATTCCCAGTTTCCTAACTACCATCTTGAGTATCAGTCATTTGTACCAATAATACTACTCTGCAGTCTGAACTGGTCGTGTCTTGTTCACCTGAAAGAAGCGAATCTGCATGCTACCCCACAAACATAACTCTCTGTGAGTTGTTTTAATTCTGGCAAAGTGTTCCATTTTGTTGCAGTTGAGACAACTCTTGCCAATAGCTTGACAGTCTTTGAAACAAACTCACAACATGACTTTTGGACACACACCTGAATCATGAGTTAACACTATTATTGGTGACCTTGCTCTGTCTCTTTATCTCAGTGTTATGCATATGAGCAGGTCACACTATAGCCACTGCTTCCATGGCATATTGTGTGTCTCTTCCAAATTCTCTGGAAGACATCACAGATCTCTCTATACCTCACAACAATTGACCAGAAACTGATCTCTGAGATACTTATCTAAGGTCCTTCAAACTCACAAATTGAGGCTAAGACTCTCAGCTCTGCCAAGAATGAGTTTGTGGATTTCTGTTGATGCTGTTTATGTGTGAAAAGTCCTATTTTTCTTCACTATGATAATTAAGTCATGCTTAAAGTGATTCTCCAATCTCTTTACCACTTCTATGTAAATGTCCCATTCTGTTGAGGGGGGAGGTCTCAACAAAGGTTTATAATCAAATATTCTTTGGCCTTTAAATCCTAAACAATTATATAAAATGACCTCTATCTAATCACAGGAAACTCTACTTCAATAGTTAGTAAGTAACTCTCAATTTTTGTTTAGTCACTGATTCCATTTAAGTCTTGGTGTGCCTGGCTCAGTTGGAAATGATATTGGTAGGTTAGTGGTTTGATTGGTGACACTGTATCCAGAATGAAGATTGGATGTGAATAATTGAGAAGCAAATCTATGAAAATTCAACGATTTTTTCAATTAGGGATTAATTAGAAATATATGCTTAGTGTACGTAAAGAATTAGCAGAAATTGAATAACAAAGAATTATATATGTGAAGATGCAGCATAATTGTTTGAAAATGACAGAAAAATTCTTCCCATCCACTGCATAAGAAAGAGTACTTTGGACAAAAAATGCACAAGGGTGAACTTGACAAATCAGCAGAAATTAAATAACAGTACTATTCTTCAGCTGGAATAATTGTGCCCAAAAATACTTCAAGCAGTAACTAGAGAACACCCAGGAATATCTGCAGGTGCCCTTACGCAGATTCCAGCGAGCACCACAGCAAATATAACAGAGAGAGACAATCACTGGGCCTTCACTTTCTGGAGTCCTCCAATGACAAAGCAGATTTCAGAAAGCAGATCGGAACATTCCACTCGTAGACAGAAAAAATCATCCAAAATGCCTTTTGTTTTATGGTTTAGTAGCGGATGCAGAGAGATATCCTCTGCCACACCCGAGAACCGGCAAGCAGTAAGGGTTGTTTTAATAATGGTGTTGTCATGCCTCCTGTAAAAATGATGACTAGTCACCTGGTGCTTGATTTGCACATGTGCTCCTCTAGTCGTGCAGAGTCACATGTGGTCCTATAGCCAAATGAAAATAATAGCGTTCAACACTGGAGCTCGAATGGCACTGTCCTGCACACACCCACTCACATGCACCTCCAGTCAGGGCTCGAGCAGTGCTTAAGTCGCTACTCCTGCTGCTGAGACATTGAAACAACCACAAATTGCTGATACACTTGCCACAATGAGTCCAGCAACCTAGAAAATGGCTTGCTCCAGGTTATAAAACAAATATACTGTGCTGCATACCACATAAACACTGGGGTTGTCTCTTCTCAATAATAACCATCCAGTTGATTCTTCAATAAGTACAGCACACCAATGCTCCCTCTGTGCTTGCCTGTGATTTCTCATCCACTCTCCAACACCAGCTGCAAGGACTGGAATCCTCCAGCACCATTGGCTATTCAATGTTTTGTTGGTCGACACCAAGAAACTGTCACTCATTGTATTTGTTGTGCATTGTAAATTAAACTAAACTAATCTAAACATCTCACAGACAATAAGAGGGATGAATATATGGCCTTTGGAAATACAAGAAAAATTAGACTTCTGGCCTGATTTAGATCTTGGTGGTGTTACCACTAAGCAAGCTTCATGGCAGACATGAGAAGACTGTTAAGTCATACTTAGATGTTACAGCTCTGCAAGCGGAGGACTGGCGACAGATTGCTGATGGATGGATAAGGCGTGGGAACCAATGGACCTCATACAATGGCAGGGGCTATTGAATAGAGGCAAGTGGCACACACACTGTACCTTAGCCATAGGTCTGCACCTCATACACACCATCACCCCTTACAGTTCCAACACAACACAACCCATACATGCCGAAACACACATTAACAAACATCCATGACACACGACCACAACAACCAACACAACTACACACATCACAAAAATGTGTCCGCCACACAACAACAACACTCACCTGAATGTGTCACACAACAGCACAACATACACAACATTGGTCTCACATGCAAGTGACACACATAAAGACACAACCACATCACCCACTCCAGCTCCCTCCACATCAGCAAGCCAATCCACACACACATACATGTGCTGACTCACACACACAACAGATAGCACAAACCTACCAGTACAGGTCACCTTGCAATGCCCACACATGAACACCATTGTTCAGTGTGACTGTACCGTCATTGTGGTGCCAGGATTCATTTTGCAATGAATGATGACATCACATTGACAGCTGTGTATGTGTGTTGTGCTAGTGTGTCCCCAGCCATGTGTAACACCATTGTGTACCCCACATATGCATGTCACAGTAATTAAAAAATTACTGTGACATGTATATACCTACAATGGTCCCGACCTCCATTCAGTGCCCACCCAATGTACCCTGGCAATGTGGCATCCCTATCTTCGAGTATGGCAATGAGGGGGTCATGTTTTCTCTGTGGGTCACTGGCAGCCCAGTCATGTCCAGTCAAAGAAGGGGATGGAATGGGGAAAAAAGGTGAGTTTTCACCCCTTTCACTCCCCAATCTGCCAACTCAGACATGGAGACACGTTTTTCTTGGTGGTAAGGTACATCTAAATCTGCACAGCGGGAAGGATGGCTGGGGTCCTCCCAGCATTCAGTTTCCCCTCTCCTGCCATCGACGCAGGCAGTGTTTCTTGGTGGAGACAGCAGTTTGAATGCATGCTTTTGTCTATGGGACCGTTAACATGTAAGTATGGCAGGGGGACCGTCAAGGTGGTGGATGGGTTTTCCGTCAAAAGGTCGACGGCGGGACCTTTATCACCAAGATCTAAATCAGACTCTTAGTGTGCATGCACAGGGCAAGAAATGACTCCTCAAAGTACCTGGCTTTCATGGACTTGTCAACTGCTTTTGACAGTGTGAACAGAAGCAAATTATGGTTGATGGTAATTACTTTAGGACTAGATGTCACCCTAGTTAATGTCTTGCATGATCTCCATGAAAATTTGGGCGCCAGGGTACGATACAGTCATTGTGGTGAACTATCGGATATTTTCCCTTTAGAGAGTGGCGTTCAGGAGGGTTGTGTGTTAGCACAGCTCCTTTTTGTTTTATACATAAATGAGCTAAGTGCCACTTTAACTAATCGAACACTGGATGTACCAAAAATGGCCAACTCCGCTGCCCCGGTCTTATTGTATGCCGACTATGCGTTTCTGCTGGCCAGAACCCCTCGTGCACTATGGAGCTTGGTAGATGCTTTTGTAATTAGATATGAGCACAAATTTTGGCAAATCTTATGTCATGGCCATTGGGCCTGGCAAGAAAACAGTTCCCGGCCTGAGACTGGGTGATACTTTACTTAGTGCTGTCGAAAGTATTTGCTATCAAGGCTTGGATTTCTCCTTTAGTAATTCCTGGGTAACGCAGGTAAACACTGCCCGGCAGAAACTTGGAAGATCTGTAAGTTCCCTTTTAAACTTAGTTAGTAGAGATGGCAGGTCCACAATCCTTCCTTTCATTAAAGTTTTCAACATGCAATGCATTCCTGCAGCTGTTTACGGTGCAGGAGTATGTGGGTACCATAATTCTACAGCCATACAGTCAGAAGAAAACAGAATCTGCTGACGGCTGTTCTGTCTCCCGCCCACGAGTGCCAATTTTATTTTACATTCTGAACTAAATCTAGAGTATATTTCCGGTGGGATAAGTGTGGTGCCTCTCTTGCTTTGGGTGAGTGTATGGTGCAACAATAAGGCAAGTCTTAACAGGCCTGTATGACCCTAGATAAAGGGCATAAGATCCCCTGGTTGAAGTATATAGGTAAATGATTGACTAGTATCAGTCTTCCTGATTTGTTTTGCACTCCTGGCTTAGTTTCCAAATGTGACAAAAGGGCTGTGAGGCTGAGGTTTGATGACTATGCAGCGCTACGGAGAGTTCAGGACGTTATCTGTAGACAGACTTTTAACCACTAATATTCCATTTTTGCAATTGGTGTTATGTCCTTGTGTCTTACACTAGAGCTAACTAGTTGGGAGAGAGCCCTGCTTTTTACATTTAGGGCTGGGACTGTGTGGCGGTTGCTATGTTTTTACGAAGGGAATAATCCATGGGGCCCCTGTTCCCCCCTTATCCCTGTAATGGTAGGGCAGAACAATCTTTGTTGCACTTTATATTTTTCTTTGACTTTAATTGTAGGTTTTCCCAATTTTATCTTAAACCATTTTTAAGAAGATTAGCCACCCGTAGTTGTAGTGAGGCCTTAGTTTTCCCACAGATGCTAAATAGTCCTGACATCTGCTGTAGACTATGTTGTTTTCTGAAGCAGGGCATTCGGAGCCGAAAAACAACGGAGGGAAACTATCCGAGCAGTTATGAGATTGGACTGGTCTGCCCCATAATATTTGTATTTAGTTTGAGAAGAATTTTAATTTTTAGTAAAACGTTTTAAATGATAATGAATAGTGTTGGTAAAAATATATTAATGTATTTTTTTGTGCACTTTTATGATCTTGTATGAACGAATAAAGTTCTTGGATTGGATTGAACTCCTCAAAGGGAAACAAGATGCCCTGGCATTAAGTGTAAGGACCTCCTCCTGAAAGTTTTGTCAACATACCCCCAGAGAAAAAAATAACACACCCAAAAGCACTAAGACTATTCTATAGAGAAGCGAGAATTCTGCAAGTCATTATTTTTTTACATGTGCATAACTTGAGAAAGTAGATTAGGGCTTAAAAAATAAAACCCATGCACAAATTTCTTAATTTCACAACAACCAGTTATGAGAACTCTGTTTGCTCCATCAATCAAATCTGTTAACAAAGAAATAGTAACAAAAAATCAGTGTCTTTATAAACAACAAATGATTCGCTATCAAAAATATGTACATAATGTTTCAAAAACATACCTTTTCAATCTGCATAGTTTATGTAAGCTTATGAATTATTTCTATAATATTTGATTATTAAAAACAAATACACTTCAAGCACTGTTGCAGCGTTCTTAAAATAAGTAGGTAGTTATCATAAAAAGATCTATACAATAAAAACACAAATATCCCACAAGCTGTACAAGTGATGCGCTGACCTTCATTTTTTGCATTCTTTACAATAAAAAAGAAGCTACTTTTAACGAGGATGCGAAGCGGAGCTTCAGCTGGCTTTAACAGGTAAATTGCTTTCTTATTTAAGAGCCTTCGGGCGTGTATTTAAAGACGCCGATGGACTGCATTGCCTTTTCAGGCGAAATTATTACTGCAGGCCAAGAAGGCAGAGACTATGTGTAAATTTCTGTGTATCTGAGTGTTTTCCACATCGTTTAGAAGGGAATCTATCCATCTTACAGCGTTACTAAAATGTTAGAAAAAATTGCGAAAATGACAATTGGTTGATGCTTTGCTTCAGTGCATGTGGCTCCCTCTGCCTCCTGCAACTCCCACCCAGTCCCCGGTTGGCACTTATTTTGCCAAAATCACATATTGGTCTCTTCCTGGCTGGTTGTTTCAATGAATTTGTAAACAATGGGGTTGATTTACCGAGTTATTAATAGATCAGAAACTGATACACCAAGGCCCATATTTCTACTTTTTTAGCGCCGCATTAGCGCCGCTTTTTGACGCAAAAACGGCTCAAACTTACAAAATACAATTACAATACCGTAATACAATTGTATTTTGTAAGTTTCCACCGTTTTCACGTCAAAAAGCGGCACAAATGCGGCGCTAAAAAAGTATAAATATGGGCCCAAATCTTTGGTAATTTTAGATGCAGTTTAAAATGTTTCAATATCATAAATTGATGCATCCAAGAATCCCAGGAACCAAACACAGTTAAATAATTAGAATGATTAGAGGGCACTATGTGAATGTAACAACATAACCTCCTCTTCCCTTTCCTCCCGGTTGTTACCCCTTAAAGAAGGACAGCCTCCCTAAAGGACCATCTCATATCCAACTTTCCATTATAACACTTTTTCCCTTATCCTTCACTTACCTTTATATGTGCCACAAAGGGCGAATGCGCCCAGTGCATATCCACTTATTTAGGTTGGATATTCGGGGCTGCCGCATGTTCATTTATGTGGTTTAGGGCGCTTTTTTATAGCAGAGAATAATGATATGTCGGATTCCGGTGAAGTGGCAGTGGGTGACTCAATGATTCATGCTATCAGGTAACTTCTGTCTTGAGCACAGTAATCGTACAGATGATGATGGTGCCGGGGATAGATAGTGCATGCAAGGCAGGAAAGCATAGAGGTCAGAAGTCCTGTCTCCTGTAAGCTTCTCCTGTGGCCCTTCTGCTTTGAAACGGTGATGTTGATGGCCCACTTGCAAGTGAATGTGTAGCCAGTGTTCCTATCCATGCAAAAGCCACATTGCGTGCATATGAATTCCACTGTTTGCAAACCCAGAGTTCAGGTTTTGGCTTCGTCCTGGAATATCCTGCTGGTCCTCATGGCCGTAAAGGTCCCTTGATTTGAGCCCTTGATGGAGGTCCCAGGTAAGTTTTTGAGAGAGATCAACTTTTATTAATATATTAGCGGGATAGAAGTTAGCATATGGTGACAAATTAACATATACTTAAAGGTCTAACAGAGAAAATAATATGAGTTGTAAAATGTGCACGTTTGAATTATGGTGCACCACGTAGCCACCATTCGTATTGTGCACCACATTTTAACATCAGAGTTTTTTATTCATATTAATTGAAGTACTCATGTGAATTAATATTAAGAGTGTTATTGAAGTATTAAATGAATGTGAAATAATTGTACTTAAATAAAATGAATGTTATTATTGCAAGTTACATGTGTGCTGAAAAATAAATGCACGTTTAAATTAGTTTTAACATGTCATGGATAATGTTTGCAATTACATAGTTTGCTTTGCATATATAAATTGTAATGTACGCAGTAGGTTTATAATGTATTAAATTTATTAATGTGCATTCAGTTTTTATTTAGCTTGACTAGGCCTGAAAAGACTCAATTTGCATTGAATGGAAAATCTCTTGTTTATTCTGTTCCCTCTGACCTGAATTCTTTTCCTAAATTGCTAATGTCAATGTTGAATGTCCTATTGTGTTGTAGGCAAGAGACATGTTTTAGAAATAACATTGTTGCTTTATTTGTTCTAGCTGTCGGAAAGGAAATTTGTAGTTCGCATGTGAAAGTATATTAGCTAATCTATATTATTCTTTTGGACTGTTTAACAGTATTGATGTTTTATTGACTAAATCTTTTCAGACGTTCCGTTCAGCCTATGGTTTTTATGCATGTTTATACCTTAGTTTTGCACAACATTTACATGACATTGATTTTGGGATTGTAATAAAGCTTTGAAACTTTATTTGGTTTAGAGTTTTATTTTAGAATTGAGTTAGTGTTAAATTGCTCATGGTGGTAATATGTTTTATGGTTTTCATGATATTAAGTTGTGATTATAAGATTCTGACTACTACCTCCAAAGATTTAATCAACCTCTGAATGTGTGAATAGTGATGGTGTCTCACCCGAGCGAACATGGTTTCGGAACTCGAGGTGAGAAGAGGACTTTTGAGGGCACTTTAACCCCTTCGCTGCCAGGCCTTTTCCCCCTCCTGAGCCGAGCCTTTTTTTGGCTATTTGGAGCAGTTCGCGCTTAGGCCCTAATAACTTTTTGTTCACATAAGCTACCCACGCCAAATTTGCGTCCTTTTTTTCCAACATCCTAGGGATTCTAGAGGTACCCAGACTTTGTGGGTTCTCCAGAAGGAGGACAAGAAATTAGCCAAAATACATTGAAAATTTCGTTTTTTTTAAAAAAATGGGAAAAAGGGGCTGCAGAAGAAGGCTTGTGTTTTTTTTTCCCTGAAAAGGGCATCAACAAAGGGTTTGCAGTGCTAAAATCACCAGCTTCCCAGCTTTCGGGAACAGGCAGACTTGAATCAGAAAACCCAATTTTTCAACACAATTTTGGCATTTTACTGGGACATACCCCATTTTTACGATTTTTTTTGCTTTCAGCCTCCTTCCAGTCAGTGACAGAAATGGGCATGAAACGAATGCTGGATCCCAGAAACCGCAACATTTCTGAAAAGTAGACAAAATTCTGAATTCAGCAAGGGGTAATTTTTTAGATCCTACAAGGGTTTCCTACAGAAAATAACAACTGAAAAAGAAAAATATTGAAATTGAGGTGAAAAAAACATCAATTTTTCTTTACGTTTTACTCTGTAACTTTTTCCTGCAATGTCAGATTTTCAAAAGCAATATACCGTTACGTCTGCTGGACTCTTCTAGTTGCGGGGATATATAGGGCTTGTAGGTTCATTAAGAACTCTAGGTACCCAGAGCCAATAAATGACCTGCACCCTGCAGTGGGTTTTCATTCTATGCCGGGTATACAGCAATTCATTTGCTGAAATATAAAGAGTAAAAAATAGCTATCAAGAAAACCTTTGTATTTCCAAAATGGGCACAAGATAAGGTGTTGAGAAGCAGTGGTTATTTGCACATCTCTGAATTCCGGGGTGCCCATACCAGCATGTGAATTACAGGGCATTTCTCAAATAGACGTCTTTTTTACACACTGTCTTACATTTGGAAGGGAAAAATGTAGAGAAAGACAAGGGGCAATAACACTTGTTTTGCTATTCTATGTTCCCCCAAGTCTCCCGATAAAAATGATACCTCACTTGTGTGGGTAGGCCTAGCGCCCGCAACAGGATATGCCCCAAAACATAACGTGGACACATCACAGAAAACAGAGCTGTTTTTAGCAAAGTGCCTACCTGTAGATTTTGGCCTCTAGCTCAGCCGGCACCTAGGGAAACCTACCAAACCTGTGCATTTCTGAAAACTAGAGACCTAGGGGAATCCAAGATGGGGTGACTTGTGTGGCTCGGACCAGGTTCTGTTACCCAGAATCCTTTGCAAACCTCAAAATTTGGCTAAAAAAAACACATGTTCCTCACATTTCTGTGGCAGAAAGTTCTGGAATCTGAGAGGAGCCACAAATTTCCTTCCACCCAGCGTACCCCCATGTCTCCCGATAAAAATGACACCTCACTTGTGTGGGTAGGCCTAGAGCCCGCGCCAAGAAACGCCCCAAAGTGCAACGTGGACACATCGAAATTTTTGAAAGAAAACCGAGGTGTTTTTTGTAAAGTGCCTTCCTGTAGATTTTGGCCTGTAGCTCAGCCGCCACCTAGGGAAACCTACCAAACCTGTGCATTTCTGAAAACTAGAGACCTAGGGGAATCCAAGATGGGGTGACTTGTGTGGCTCGGACCAGGTTCTGTTACCCAGAATCCTTTGCAAACCTCATAATTTGGCTAAAAAAACACATGTTCCTCACATTTCTGTGGCAGAAAGTTCTGGAATCTGAGAGGAGCCACAAATTTCCTTCCACCCAGCGTTCCCCCACGTCTCCCGATAAAAATGATACCTCACTTGTGTGGGTAGGCCTAGCGCCCGCGACAGGAAACGCCCCAAAGCGCAACGTGGACAAATCCAAATGTTTGAAAGAAAACAGAGGTGATTTTTGCAAAGTGCCTACCTGTAGATTTTGGCCTGTAGCTCAGCCGCCACCTAGGGAAACGTACCAAACCTGTGCATTTCTGAAAACTAGAGACCTAGGGGAATCCAAGATGGGGTGACTTGTGTGGCTCGGACCAGGTTCTGTTACCCAGAATCCTTTGCAAACCTCAAAATTTGGCAAAAAAAACACATGTGTCTCACATTTCTGTGGCAGAAAGTTCTGGAATCTGAGAGGAGCCACAAATTTCCTTCCACCCAGCGTTCCCCCACGTCTCCCGATAAAAATGATACCTCACTTGTGTGGGTAGGCCTAGCGCCCGCGACAGGAAACACCCCAAAGCGCAACGTGGACACATCGAAATTTTTGAAAGAAAACAGAGGTGTTTTTTGCAAAGTGCCTACCTGTAGATTTTGGCCTGTAGCTCAGACGCCACCTAGGGAAACCTACCAAACCTGTGCATTTCTGAAAACTAGAGACCTAGGGGAATCCAAGATGGGGTGACTTGTGTGGCTCGGACCAGGTTCTGTTACCCAGAATCCTTTGCAAACCTCAAAATTTGGCTAAAAAAACACATGTTCCTCACATTTCTGTGGCAGAAAGTTCTGGAATCTGAGAGGAGCCACAAATTTCCTTCCACCCAGCGTACCCCCATGTCTCCCGATAAAAATGACACCTCACTTGTGTGGGTAGGCCTAGAGCCCGCGACAAGAAACGCCCCAAAGTGCAACGTGGACACATCGAAATTTTTTAAAGAAAACAGAGGTGTTTTTTGTAAAGTGCCTTCCTGTAGATTTTGGCCTGTAGCTCAGCCGCCACCTAGGGAAACCTACCAAACCTGTGCATTTCTGAAAACTAGAGACCTAGGGGAATCCAAGATGGGGTGACTTGTGTGGCTCGGACCAGGTTCTGTTACCCAGAATCCTTTGCAAACCTCAAAATTTGGCTAAAAAAACACATGTTCCTCACATTTCTGTGGCAGAAAGTTCTGGAATCTGAGAGGAGCCACAAATTTCCTTCCACCCAGCGTTCCCCCACGTCTCCCGATAAAAATGATACCTCACTTGTGTGGGTAGGCCTAGCGCCCGCGACAGGAAACGCCCCAAAGCGCAACGTGGACAAATCCAAATGTTTGAAAGAAAACAGAGGTGATTTTTGCAAAGTGCCTACCTGTAGATTTTGGCCTGTAGCTCAGCCGCCACCTAGGGAAACGTACCAAACCTGTGCATTTCTGAAAACTAGAGACCTAGGGGAATCCAAGATGGGGTGACTTGTGTGGCTCGGACCAGGTTCTGTTACCCAGAATCCTTTGCAAACCTCAAAATTTGGCAAAAAAACCACATGTGTCTCACATTTCTGTGGCAGAAAGTTCTGGAATCTGAGAGGAGCCACAAATTTCCTTCCACCCAGCGTTCCCCCACATCTCCCGATAAAAATGATACCTCACTTGTGTGGGTAGGCCTAGCGCCCGTGACAGGAAACGCCGCAAAGCGCAACGTGGACACATTGAAATTTTTGAAAGAAAACAGAGGTGTTTTTTGCAAAGTGCCTACCTGTAGGTTTTGGCCTGTAGATCACCCGCCACCTAGGGAAACCTACCAAACCTGTGCACTTCTGAAAACTAGAGACCTAGGGGAATCCAAGATGGGGTGACTTGTGTGGCTCAGACCAGGTTCTGTTACCCAGAATCCTTTGCAAACCTCAAAATTTGGTTAAAAAAACACATGTTCCTCACATTTCTGTGGCAGAAAGTTCTGGAATCTGAGAGGAGCCACAAATTTCCTTCCACCCAGCGTTCCCCCACGTCTCCCGATAAAAATGATACCTCACTTGTGTGGGTAGGCCTAGCGCCCGCGACAGGAAACACCCCAAAGCGCAACGTGGACACATCGAAATTTTTGAAAGAAAACAGAGGTGTTTTTTGCAAAGTGCCTACCTGTAGATTTTGGCCTGTAGCTCAGACGCCACCTAGGGAAACCTACCAAACCTGTGCATTTCTGAAAACTAGAGACCTAGGGGAATCCAAGATGGGGTGACTTGTGTGGCTCGGACCAGGTTCTGTTACCCAGAATCCTTTGCAAACCTCAAAATTTGGCTAAAAAAACACATGTTCCTCACATTTCTGTGGCAGAAAGTTCTGGAATCTGAGAGGAGCCACAAATTTCCTTCCACCCAGCGTTCCCCCATGTCTCCCGATAAAAATGATACCTCACTTGTGTGGGTAGGCCTAGCGCCCGCGACAGGAAACGCCCCAAAGCGCAACGTGGACACATCGAAATTTTTGAAAGAAAACAGAGGTGTTTTTTGCAAAGTGCCTACCTGTAGATTTTGGCCTGTAGCTCAGCCGCCACCTAGGGAAACCTACCAAACCTGTGCATTTCTGAAAACTAGAGACCTAGGGGAATCCAAGTTGGGGTGACTTGTGTGGCTCGGACCAGGTTCTGTTACCCAGAATCCTTTGCAAACCTCAAAATTTGGCTAAAAAAACACATGTTCCTCACATTTCTGTGGCAGAAAGTTCTGGAATCTGAGAGGAGCCACAAATTTCCTTCCACCCAGCGTTCCCCCACGTCTCCCGATAAAAATGATACCTCACTTGTGTGGGTAGGCCTAGCGCCCGCGACAGGAGACGCCCCAAAACACAACGTGGACACATCACATTTTTTCATTGAAAACAGTGCCTACCTGTAGATTTTGGCCTCTAGCTCAGCCGCCACCTAGGGAAACCTACCAAACCTGTGCATTTTTGAAAACTAGAGACCTAGGGGAATCCAAGATAGAGTGACTTGAGGGTCTCTGACCAGGTTCTGGTACCCAGAATCATTTGCAAACTTCAAATTTTGGCTAAAAAAATGCATTTTCCACACATTTCGGTGACAGAAAGTTCTGGAATCTGAGTGGAGCCACAAATTTCCTTCCACCCAGCGTTCCCCCAAGTCTCCCGATAAAAATGATACCTCACTTGTGTGGGTGGGCCAGGTGCCTGCAACAGAATAAGGTCCAAAACTTGTAGAGATAGAGGGGATAGCACAGCGAGTTTATAAGGACATATTCTTTTATACATCTTTAGACTGACTCTGCTTTGGGGACCCACATAAGTGAGGTGTCATTTTACTTGGGAGACTGAGGGGAACACTGGGGAGTAGGAATTTTGTGCTGGAGTGGTGATCCTACGAAGAAAAGTCAGGAAAATATTCTTTTTTAAGCAAATTTTGAGGTTTACAGAGGAGTCTGGGTAAGAAAATGTTGGGGGATCAACGCAAGCCACACCTCCCTGGACTCCTTGGGGTGTCTAGTTTTAAAAAATGTCTGGGTTTGGTAGGTTTCCCTAGATGAAGGCCGCACACAGGACCAAAAACATAGGTGCCCTCTCCCCCCCAAACACAGGTAGTTTTGTAATATATCGTTTTGATGTGTCCACATACGTCTGTGATGTGCCAAACACAAAAATTTTGAAAAGAAACACACTTAGGTTATGTGAAAAAGACCCCTCACCCACCAACCAAGTTGGTGGCATGCTTCATCATCGGGGTCCCACTTGAGGCACCTAGCGTGTCACAGGTGTGCTGCGACGCCTGATTACAGCGGAGCAGGTTTTGTCATTTTTACCACACATACTGGTTGGATTTGGCACAAGGGTGAGTGATGGTTCAGTGGATCAAATTTTACTAACAAGAGCTTTCACAAAAATGAAATGCACTGTTAATAACTGAAAGGCAAAAAATTGAACCAATGACTCACAGCTCGTGAGCTGTAAAGCCGCGACAAGGCACCAACCTCTTTACAGTCCATTCACACAACTTTCATACATGACACACACAAGGCCATTCTCACCGCCAGCCACGGGCCCAACACATTACAACACTCACATCGACAGACAGCGCCACTCAAGGGCCCATCACTTACATACGCCCACATGCCTGATACAACAATCACACCAGCTGATGGGAGTGTGTGGACTGGTGTTTGGCTGGCAGTGTGTTGCAGTAGCCAACAGCAAGTCAATATGTACACTCTCAGCCAAGCCCCACTCCACACACAATGGCATCTTTTTTTTTTTTTAAACAGAGGAACCCCTAACTAAGTAGAAAGAATTACAACACTACAAACACAAAAGCTCTAACTAAGAACATGACAGAAATGCTAACCATGAAACTAAACACATGAAAATACAAAACAGACATGAGTTTACACTCATGGTTGTCCCCAGAAATTCTTCTGGGTGTGGTAAGTCTTAAAACAACCACCGACACACAGCCCAGGCTTTGAAGGACAATCTGGGCAGTACATTCGAGTCTCCCTCCGGATACCTCTTCGAAAACACACTCTACATTTCTTAGCTGGAAAGTCTTTTTTGGGTGTGGGAGGAATGTGCTCAGCAAAGTGGCGATCTTTCAATCTAGCCACATCCTCCACCACTGCTTCTCTAGGAACTCTGGCCTGTTCCACCACAATAAGGCTCTCTATCACTGACTCCTGAAATTTCACAAATGTCATCTTTGACTCTGGAGACCTATCCCTAAACACAATAAAAGCATTGAAGGTTGCTAAGTGGAAGAGGTGAAGTGCTAACTTCTTATACCAAACGTAAGACTTACGAATAGCAGTATAAGGTTCCAACCTCTGGTCAACTCTATCTACACCTCCCATGTGCTTATTATAATCTAAAATGCACACAGGTTTGCGCACTTCAGCAACCTGGTCCCAAACAGTCACAGGGGAAGTACTCTCATCATGGATGGTACTTAGCATGTAGACATCCCTCTTGTCTGAAAATTTCAAAGCTAGCAGCTCCTCGTTCCGCAAGGCACAGCACTGTCCCCTCTCAAGTTTTTTACAGACAAGCTCCCTTGGATAGCCTTTCCGGTTAGAACGGATTGTGCCACAAGCAACTGTGTCCACTCTAAACAATTCCTTGAACAACTGCACACCAGTGTAGAAGTTATCTACATACAAATGGTGACCTTTGTTGAACAGTCGTCTACCAAGATCCCACACAATTTTCTCAGTAACTCCAAAAGTGGGAGGACAACCAGGGGGGTCAATATTGGAATCCCTACACAGAAACTATACACATATCCTGTCCTACTTTCAGACAGCATATACAATTTAATTCCATATCGTGCCCTTTTGCTAGGAATGTACTGCCTAAAAACCAAACGACCCTTGAAGAGGACCAAAGACTCGTCCACACTTAACTCTTTGCCTGGAACATAGACCTCCGAAAACCGATCTACAAAATGATCAAGGACAGGCCTAATCTTAAAAAGACGGTCAGAATCTGGGTGATCTCGTGGCAAGGCTAATGCATTGTCAACAAAATGCAGCATCCTAAGAAGAAGCAAATACAGATTACGACTCATGGTCGCTGGAAATATAGCTGTTGCCATCAAGGGACTAGTAGACCAATAAGAAGCCAGTGACGGCTCCCTTATCAACCCCATCAAAAAAGTCAAACCCAAAAACTTTTTTATCTCCTCCAAATTTGTGGGAATCCACTGGGCAGCTCTAGAGTGTGGCCTAAGTCTAGCAGCGTTGTCCCTCAAATGCTGCTCCGCATACAAATTAGTCTGCTCAACAATCTCTTCCAAAAACATATCATCCATGAATAACTCAAAGAAATTGATAGGCAAAATGTTCTCTGTATTGGCGTTACACCCCGGGAGACCAGTAAAGGCAGGCAACTCTGGCTGCTCCATGTTTGGGGCAACCCAGACATCAGGTCTTATAACGGGAAACCTTTCAGCCCCAGGTTGCTGCACTATTGGCACATCAATGTCCTCCTCTAAAACAGGCCCTTCATCTGCACTGAGTGTGGCTTCATCATCAGAAGATTCCCCTCCAACAGAAACATCACTGCCAGAATCTCTGACTTCCTCCTCTGCCTCAGATGCAGAGTCCGTCTCATAGTCATGATCACACTGTGACTCAAAAAGCATACCAACCACCTGCTGAGCGGTCATCCTGCGGCTAGCCATGATCTCTCCTGCTAAAATTAACTGGACAAATTCACCACCAACAACCAGCACTGTGTAAGACAAGTAACAAAGTGTAGCTTTGTTAGTAAGAGTTATAAACTCAAAAACTATACCGCTCACTTGCCTGAAAAAGCTTGATTCACCAGCAACTACACAGCAATCACCAATGATATCCCACTAAAAATAAAGAAAGAAAGGCAAATTAGAAATAAGACAAAACAAATATCATTGTGCACAAACCTAAGGACAATTTCACACACAATCCTGCATTTAGTACACCCCCTACAAACATGTCATTCATGCATGGCAACAATACTCCTTTGGAGTAAATTGTTTTTACTTACCTAAAACATGCAACTTTGCAAACTGCAGGTCAACCACCGCCAAAACCGCAAGGAGCCACAGCAAATAAAGCAAAAGCTTTGAACTAGAACAAAAAGGAGGATTTTTTTTTTAGCACAAATGCAAAGACTTCTTCAGTTGACAAACACCCCACCATCAAACATTTAGAAATTGGTGCCTAAGTGGATTCTGCCATAGGGGCAGATGGGCCTACTAAAAAAATAGGCCTGTCTGCCCCAAGGAAGCCAGAAAATATCTTTAGTAGTGTGTCCCCATGGAGAACGACCCTTGCCAAAGGGGACAGCCCTCAAACAAAAAAAAACAAAAAAACACACACAACACTATCCCTGGTGCCTAAATGGCTTCTACCCCCCTTGGGGGCAGGTGGGCCTAAGAAAATAGGCCCATCTGCCCCCAGGGGGTGCAGAAATGGCCAACAGGTCAATGCCCCCCATGGGGGGGGGGGCGCCCTGTGACCAAGGGGACGCCCCCCCACAAAAATAAACAAATAAAAAAAATCCCTGGCGTTCTAGTGGTTTCTGCCCCCCTTGGGGGCAGATCAGCCTAAAAATAATAGGCTGATCTGTCTTCAAGGGGTGCAGAAATGGCCTGGGTACATGTGCCCCCAAAGTGGGGGGCGACCCTTGCCCAAGGCCCCCCTCCATCCACTAACACACACACACACACACACTATCCTTGGTGTCTAAGTGGCTTCTGCCCCCCTTGGGTGCAGGTGGGCCTAAAAAAATAGGCCCATCTGCCCCCAGGGGGTGCAGAAATGGCCAACAGGTCAATGCCCTGCCACAAAAATAAACAAATAAAAAAAATCCCTGGCGTTCTAGTGGTTTCTGCCCCCCTTGGGGGCAGATCAGCCTAAAAATAATAGGCTGATCTGTCTCCAAGGGGTGCAGAAATGGCCTGGGTACATGTGCCCCCAAAGTGGGGGGCGACCCTTGCCCAAGGCCCCCCCCATCCACTAACACACACACACACACACACACACACACACACTATCCCTGGTTTCTAAGTGGCTTCTGCCCCACTTGGGGGCAGGTGGGCCTAAAAAAATAGGCCCATCTGCCCCCAGGGGGTGCAGAAATGGCCAACAGGTCAATGCCCCCCTTGGGGGGGCGCCCCGTGACCAAGGGGACGCCCCCGCAAAAATAAACTAATTAAAAAAAACCCTGGCGTTCTAGTGGTTTCAGACTAAAAATAATAGGCTGATCTGTCTCCAAGGGGTGCAGAAATGGCCTGGGTACATGTGCCCCCAAAGTGGGGGGCGACCCTTGCCCAAGCCCCCCCCCATCCACTAACACACACACACACACTATCCCTGGTGTCTAAGTGGCTTCTGCCCCCCTTGGGGGCAGGTGGGCCTAAAAGAATAGGCCCATCTGCCCCCAGGGGGTGCAGAAATGGCCAACAGGTCAATGCCCCCCTTGGGGGGGGCGCCCCGTGACCAAGGGGACGCCCCCCCACAAAAATAAACAAATAAAAAAAATCCCTGGCGTTCTAGTGGTTTCTGCCCCCCTTGGGGGCAGGTGGGCCTGAAAAAATAGGCCCATCTGCCCCCAGGGGGGGCAGAAATGGCCAACAGGTCAATGCCCCCCTTGGGGGGGCACCCGTGCCCAAGGGGACGCCCCCCCACAAAAATAAACACATTAAAAAAAATCCCTGGCGTTCCAGTGGTTTCTGCCCCCCTTGGGACAGATCAGCCTAAAAATAATAGGCTGATCTGCCCTCAAGGGGGGCAGAAATGGCCCTAAAAGACATGCCCCCCAAAGGGGAGCGACCCTTGCCCAAGGGGGCGCCCCCGCATCCACTACACACAAAATCCCTGGTGCCTAAGTGCCTTCTGCCCCCCTTGGGGGCAGATGGACCTAAAAAAAATAGGCCAATCTGCCCACAAGGGGGGCAGAAAAGGCCAACAGATCTCTGCCCCCTTGGGGGGGCCGCCCCTTGCCCAAGGGGGCACCCCCCCCACATAAATACACATACAAATTAAAATCCCTGGTGATCTAGTGTTTTCTGCCCCCCTTGGGGGCAGATCTGGCTGAAAAGTAGGCCAATCTGCCCCAAAGGGGGGCAGAAATGACCATACATAATTTCCCCCTAAAGGAGAGCGACCCTTGCCCAAGGGGCCGCTCCCCGCGTGCCAGACAGAGTAAATCAATACAAAACAAAAAAATCCCTGGTGTCTAGTGGGCATTCCTGCTGCCCGATTGCAATGCGATCGGGCAGCAGGAATGCTCAAAGAGACACCGGGGGAAAGGAAAAGCCTTTCCTTTCCCCCGCTGCCTCTTTGGCCCAAACCCCCCACCCACCGGGAAGAGGAACTCACCTCTTCTCTCAACGCCGCACAGGAAGCAAATGGCTTCCTGTGCGGCGATATCCCCATAATGAAGTCAGCGCGCGATCGCGCGCTGACGTCATTATGGGGGGGTGGGAGGGTCGGGGGTGGAAGGGGAAGGGCTTCCTCTTCCATCCCTGACTTTGGGGGGTGGGGGGAAGCACACAGAGGGAGCGAGAGTGCTCCCTCTGGGCTGTGTGCCGAGGACGTAGTGGTTACGTCCTTGGCACAGCAGCACTGTGCCGAAGGACGTAACCACTACGTCCTCGGCACAGAAGGGGTTAACAGTTTTTGGTAGCAGAGTTATGGTTTTGTCTTGTGGGGAGTAGAGTCAGAATTTGCCCACATTGTGAGTTGTTATTGGTGTAGTATAAGGATTGATGACATTCCAGTGTTGTGTTACAAGTGTACAGTATATGTTTTGAGTAGGGTTTGGGTTGCAATGCTTTGGCCAAATCGTGGTGATGTCTGATGTATGAAGTGAAATAGGGCGTTTGCGTACTCCAAGAAAATTGAGCAGGGAGCTTGTGTACTCTAAGTAAGAGAGTGGAGAGTTAGCATACTCCAAGTGAAGGTTGCGCTTTGTGCTAAAAAAATTGCCTACGTGGTTGTTGTTGTTAACGGGTCCTGCGAGGCCTAAGACTCTGGAGTTTTGTACCAGTATATGGAGACACTTGGTTAATTTACTGTCTGCAGGTAAGGTGTTGGTTGATTGAGCGCTGTCATCAATACCAGTAGTATTTCCCTTGAGTGTTTGAGTTGTTGGTTGGTATTAGGTGATTCCTGAGTGCACCTGGAAGATCTGTACCAATCAGAGTGAGATTTGTGGGTCAAATCTTACTCGCGTTTGTGAGAAAGCCATAGCCAGAAGAGTAGCTGTTTGTGCGAAAGGACACAGTCCAAAATTCCGTATAACTTTAAAAGTGTTTGAGTCCTACCCATAGTGAGCAGACTGGTTTTGGCTTCTGTGCTCGCAATATTTGCATTTAGGTTTTCCATGAGGTATTAAGACGGGTCTAAAGTGAGTTGCAACTGCCGAATTAAGTGAGTGTGACATCATTTGGTACACGCTGGAATCGGTCGGCTGGTGAGAAAAGCAGCGGATGGATTGATGAACAAGACTGAGATGCTATAGGTTTGAGAACAGCTTGTGAAAAGGATTGTGGGATTGAACATTTTTTCTTGGTTTTGTAGATTATGTGATGTGAATTATATTTGTGCAAAGATTTAGTTTTTCAAAGCTTTAAGAAGTGCGTTGAGGGACATGTTTTTACTCCAGTTAGAGAGGGTGGGCCTACTCTACCTGAAGGCACACCAGCATTTAAGGTAATGGAAGAGAGAGGAGTTTCAGCATGTTTTTGGGTAAATCAGTGATGCAAAATAACTGAGAAGGAAGGTGCCTTAGCTTTTCCTAGTTATGGAACATTTAATTTGAGAATTTTAGAGAATCTGAGGAGGTTGCTGTACGAATCAAAGCCTTTTCCTAGACCTGCACGATTTGAAGCACTTGCTATTTGGAAATTATTTGCGAGACAGAAAGAGGCTCAGAAATTTAAAGGAGAGTGAGGAAAGAAGAAAAGACACTAGCAAAATGTAGATGGGATGCAGAGCAGACAATGTGAAGAGCAGATACATTACACACAGTGAAGTTATTTCCAGCAATTACTCAGGAAGGTGATGAAAGTATTAAACTTAAAGCCAAAAAGAAAAAAAATGAAATCTGAGGAAGATTCAGAACAGAAATCGGGTGAGAAAAGGGTAGCAGATGTTGAGAGTGATTTGGATGATGAATTTATAACTCAGTTGTTGTAGAATTGTCCCCCACCATATAATGCAGTTATCCCAGTAAACCAGAATATAGTCCTGCGTGTTGCTACAGCTCCAGGTGCACAAAGCCAGGTTCAGATGATTCCAAATGTGCCTGCTGCAATTATTGGTTTAACAAGTGGTTTATCCGACAGTTCTAAATGTTAGTGCAGTTGCAGTGCAATTAGTCACATTTTTCAGGACCACAAGCATTAACAGGTGCTGTAACAATAGGTCCAGTAGTCCTGTTGTCTGCCCAGGGTAATCATGAGAGTGGTCCCCAGATTTTAAATCCAGTATCAGTAATGAATTCACCTTTTGGAACTGATGCAGAAATGGTGAGACCAAGTACTACTGTGCCAGCCATGACCCCTATGAATTCTTTTGGTTCAAACCGGACACATAGTGGAGTTGGTCCACTGATTGATGTGACATGTCCCTCATGCTCCGTGGGATCATCTGTGATGAATCAAGAGCAGGCTGTAAGGGCTTCATGCACTGTACCACAGTTTATGCTCTGAGATAGAGGAAATAACATTAGTTTGTAAGGTTTTATCAGCAACACAATTGACTGAATGACTAGACAATTTGAACAGATTATCAATTCCAAGAAATATGCCTGAGGAAGAAAGGACATTAAACATGGCTAGAATACAATTGGAATTAAATGAAATGATTGAGGGAACCCTTGAGTTCAATAGATTAGATTCTTACACTGAAAACAAATTGCGATTCATGTGCAGGGATGTTACCGTTCGAGCAGGAATTGTTTTTGAGAAATTAGCTAATTTGGTTGAGAAATATGAAATCGAGATGAATAAATCAAAACAGTTGAAGAAGAGTTACAGACTATAATTTGATGCGAGAGACATTACAAGCATGAGATCACATGGAATTAAAATTCACATTAAGGGGTTGATTCAGAGCATTCAAATATGGAAAACATTAGATAAATGGGAAGGCAGATGGGCAAAGAAAAGAGATAGAAAAAAAGCTGACTGCATCTTCAAGTGATGTACAGCAGGCTGAAATAGCTGTAAAAATTATGCCAGTGAGATAAATTCCCGGTGGAAATTTTGTTCATGTTCCTTGGAGAAGAAGTTGCGGGAGAAACCTGTGGAATGGTACCAGCACACAGAGACATTTGTCAAACTTGCAACGTGTTTGTGGGAAAATCTGAAAACTTTGAGATTGTGTTCCCAGCAGATTTGTGGGTTGAGTGCAAGAGGAGCATTTATTGACCAACGCGTGAGCCACCGAGAGGTGCAGTAACAGGTGCACCATCTTAAGAGGTGATGAAATCTTATTACAAGATGATTGAGTTTTTGAAAACTAGAGTTTCCCCTAAAGACATTGATTGACAAAGGATTGACAGGACATCACAGTAAATGAAGGAGTCTGTTCATTCGTATTATGAGTGACTGCTGAAAGCATTAAGACAATACAGTGTCAAAGAGATTACTGAGCTGAGATACATTATCAGATTCATTCACGGATTGAAGCCTGAAATTAGAAATATGATCAAGAATCATTAGATTTGCTGGCAAGGCAAGCCGATTGATGAATTGTTGCAATATGCAAAATACTGTAGTGATGAGATTGATCAAGCAGAAAAGATTTAAGGAAAAGGCAATGGTGATGCAAATCAAGTCTGCCTAAGCAGCAGGTATGCAGAGCATGCACGGAATGGTGAATGCAGGAGGAATGTAGGGAACGCAGCAGCAAGGCAACATGGTGCCTCAGTTCAGAGGTAGAGGTCGTGGAATTCAAGTAGATCCGAATGCAAATGTGGCTGATGTTCAGAACATGAAGAAAATGCTTCAATGTCATGTGTGCGTCAATGTCGGACATTGGAAATTAGAGTGTCCATTTAGTAGTGTAAATAATTTGGTGCAAGGTGGTGGTGGTGCCAGATGGTTGAAAACAGTCAACTTCAAAATCAGAGAGTTCAAAGACAAACATATTAAAGCATGAATGTTCCTGGAGGAGCAGTCCAAATACAGGTTCCCTGGCAACAAGTACAAGTTCCCCAACAGCAAACTCATGTCCCACAGCAAATGCAGATACCACAAGCTCAGATGACACAGCAAAAGGTTATGGTTCCTCAGCAGAATGAGAACCAGAGAACAAATGCAAATGTAAATCAGTTAATCAATCCATACCCTTTGATTGATTTGAGTTATAATGAAACAAATTAAGAATAATTGAGCGAGAGTTCAGAAGAGGAAGAATGTGTGTTGGCTGCCTCATTGTAGGTAGATCATTGTGGTCCTTATCTGAATGCAAGTGTGATGTGTCATGATGTTTCATTCCTGGTTGTCACTGGAGCAACTCGTTGCACTGTCAGATCTGCAGAAGTCCCTAATTTGTCCCTTTTAGGAAGAACAGTTCAGGTTGTAGGAGTAGCAAACGAGCACTTGGTAAATCCCATTAGAAAGCCCATTCCAGTTAAGATAGTAACCTTTGAAGGTCTGCATCGATTTGTGGTTTGCTATTCAAATCCTGTGAGTCTGTTAGGAAGGGACTTACTATGCAAATTAAACTGCTCCATCACATGTACACATGAAGGGGTAGCAATTTAGACAAATAATGATATTAGACCTCTAGGGAAACTGATGAGATGTATCTGCTCATTACATTGTTTTCTGCTATGACCAATACAGACTTGGCAAATAAATTACAAGACACAGTAATGCTGAGAGTCTGGAATCTGTCTGAAAAGGATATTGGACTTATTTGAGGTGTTGAACCAATCAAAGTAAACCGAATGCAGTTTTCCCCAGAACACCACAGTATAACATGACTCCGGACGTCATTGAAGGAATTACCCCAGTAATTGCAGACTTTGCTGAGCATGGAGTTTTAAAAGAAGTGATGGGCAGCACATGTATTTGACCAATTATGGGATTGCGAAAGCCAAGTGGGAAATATTGCATAATTCAGGATTTGAGAAGGTGAGTAAAATTGTAGTATCCTCTTGTCCTGTAGCGCAAAACCCACCTGTGGTTTTATTTTAGATTCCATGTGAAGCTGAATGGTTTTCAGTTATTGATTCACCACAAGATTATTTTTCAGTGCCATTGCATGAGCATACTCAGTTCCTCTTTTCTTTCTTAATCGGCAACCGTGTGTATTCATGTTGTCGTACTCCACAGGGATTTTCAGAATCTCCTTCCATTTTTAATCTGACCCTGAAAAAGAATTTAAAGTATTTTAACATGCCATTTCAGTCTGCCTTAGTGCAGTACATTGATGACCTGATGTTTGCGTCTAATACACGCATATAATGCACATGAAGCTTGCAGACAAAATACCATAGCGTTATTGAATTCTTTAGGTGAAAACTGACACAAGGTTTCCCCTGTTAAATTACAGTATTGTCAGAAAGAAGTGAAGCATTTGGGTAACAAAATTGAGAAAGGAGCGAGGAAAGTGCCCAGAGTGAAAATAACAGCAATCATGCAATCATGAATCCCCCAGTTCCACACAGAGATGTTAGACTGTTTTTGGGCATGGTCACCTACTGCCACCAATGAATCCCAAATTTTTCAGTAATTTCCAAACCACTGCAGAAGTTGACACACAAGGAAGTCACAGATCCAGTCTCCCTCACAGAAGAGTGCATGAAAACTTTCATAGAATTGAGAGAGAGTTTTTGCAGGGCTCCAGCTTTGGGCCTGCCTGATTACACAAAAGGTTTTGCACTGTTTTGTCATGAACATGATGGTTGTGCTCTTTCTGTTTTGATGCAGTTACATGGAGAAACAAACAGGCCAGTGGTATATTTTTGCACCATGGGATCCTGTCACTGCTGCTTTGCCCAGCTGTTTGAAAGCCGTAGCCAGTGCTGGTGTAAGCATCAGTCAATGAGAAGGCATTGTGATGGGACACCCCTTAACTGTTTATGTTCCACACTCAGTTGAAGTACTTCTGACCTGTTCCAAGACCCGACATTTGACCAATGCCCATTTTACCAGTCATGAGTTATTGATCCTTGGATCTGCATGTAAGTCAAAAGGTGTGTGGTCTTAAACCCTACTACATTAATGCCTCTAAATGTTGATGATTCAAATAATGTTAGTGAAATGGAACATGACAGCCTCGATGTCACTGAACTGGGCACCAGGCCCAGACGTGATATTCAGGATACTCCTTTAGAGGAGAATGACTAAGTTGTTTGTGTTGATGGCTCCTGTTTAAGAGACAGTGAAGGTACTCTGTGAGTAGGTTATGCAGTTTGCACCCTCTCGGGAGAGGTCAAAGCCACATGGCTTCAAGCAGGCATTTTTGCCCAAATAGCCGAATTGGTTGCTCTTATAACAGCATGCTGCATATCAGAGCAGCTCAAAATGACAATATTAGCAGAAAGTCAATACAGATTTAGTAGTGTATATGATTTTGGGCAGTTATGCCACCAGCGAGGTTTTGTGACCTCATATGGATCCCCCATTCGAAATGGTGGATGGATTTATGATTTGTTAAATGCTCTACAGTTACCTGAGAAGATTGCGGTTGTAAAGTGTACCGACCATGTAAGATCGAGTAATTATGTACCACTGGGCAAAGCCTATGCTTACCAAAGTGCCAGATATTGTTCACTCCGTTGTGTCACTTTCTATGAAGAGTGGAGTAATGAAAGTGACACCAGTGAGACGAGTTAAAATTTCTTGATGCCAGTGGTTGATTCCTGGGATGAGATTAAGAGATTGCAGGAAGAGGAAACAGATGAAGAACACAGAGGTTGGATGAAAGGAGGTTGTGCTCACAGAGAGGGAGATGATGTCTGGATCTCAAATGAAGGGAAGGTCATGTTGCCAGACTGTTTGTTGAATTCAATGTCTAGATATTATCATGGTCAGGTTCATCTTGGCAGGGATGCAATGATTCACACATTCAAACAGACATGGTACAACCCCAGATTTAGATTTGTTGCAGAGGCGGCCTGTCACAGAGGTGTTACAAACCAACAGATGAATATAGGGAACGCACAGTGGTTAATTTGAGCCACACAGGCAGATCGGGAGGTCCATGTCACAGAATGCATCTTGATTTCATTGAGATGCCTACTTGTAATGGATTGAAGTATGTATTGGCCATTGCATCTGTATTCTCCAATTGGGTTGAAGCGTATCCAACATGTAGGAAGCATAGTCTCACTGTAGCTAAGCTGCTGTTCAGGGAACTAATACCGAGGTACGAATTCCCAACTTTGTTGGAATGAGATTGAGGAACTCACTTAAATAATGAGATCATATAGTTGTGTGCAGCACTGAACATTGAGCAAACATTGCACTGCAGTTACAGACTAGAGGCATCTGGATTGGTGGAGCAAATTAATGGAACATTGAAAGCTCGATTGGCAAAGGTTTGTGCCTCTACAGCATTGAAATGGCTTCATGCATTGCCACTTGCCTTGATGAGGATGTATAGCACACCTAACAGAAAGTTAGGACTATTTTTCCCATGAGTTTCTGATGGGCCACGCAAAGAGACTACCAGCTGTACCTGCAAATGCACTTGTGAACATAACTGATGACATTCGATCTTGGTCTCATCAGGTTGAGCAGCAACAGTTTAAATGGCCCAGGAACAGGGTCACAGCTTGAAAGCTGGAGATTGGGCAGTGGTAAAGAAACATGTATGGAAGGCTTGCCAAGAGCCAAGGTGGAAAGGTCTGTTTCAAGTTATCTTGCTGATGACCACAGCTGTGAAGTGTGCTGGTCTTCCGAACTGGATTCATGCAAGCCACGCACGGAAAGTTCTGTGTCCTCTTGAAAACACAGAGTCTGATCCCTCAAGAGTGAATCCTGATGAAGAAGGAGTTCGGCTTGACCAAGCTGTGAGGACAGATCCAGTGGCTGAAGCAGAAAACATGCAAAGTGGTGAAGGTGCAAGCAACCTGCACGCAGACAAAGGTGCGGGAGGGCAAAGTCAAAGCCAAAGTCAATTGATTCTTGCCAGTGCAACAAACATTGTGAAAGCAGTTGCACCCGAAAACAGAACTGTGAAAGGAGACAAATGGCCTGCAGCTGCACATGAACAGGTTGCATATAAACTCACATCTATAACAGAAGCAGTCTAAGAGTCAAATCTTGGTGATGTAAGGAGAATGAAAAGGAACAGAGTGCCAACTTGCAGATACTCTTCACCTAAATGGATCTACCTTGTTACAAATGAATGGAGGAGTGAGTTTATGGCCTTTTGTTTTGAGCGTGAGAATTCAATTGAACATTCTGGAACTTGAAATTGCATTTGAACTGAGTTTTGAAATAACCTTGCCAATTGATCAACAAAGACTGGAAGTAATAATCAGCATTCATTAGACTGTGTTCTATTGAAAATGAACATTGAACTATTTTTGAGAGCTTTCAGTTGAATCTTGAGAATTTTCTTGAAGATCAAGAGCTGCTGTAAGTAGTGCAAAGACTTTGAAAAGTCGTTTTGTTTTTGATTTTCTTTGCATTTTGCTTTTTGTTTTTTTTATTTTTTATCTGATTCTATACAAGCAATGAATACTGGACATGGCAAACACAGTAGATGTAAATGTGTGTGTACTGGTTTGATAATAGTGTGCGTGATTGAGTGCATTTTATTGATTGCAGGAATGAGTGGTTCAATAAACGGAGAGGTGGAAGGCACAGCAACTCCAGTGCTGAGAATGACAACATACAAGCAGGATAAGTTCTATAAGGATGAGGATTGCTTCATTTAGATGACACAAAGGGAGATTTGTCTTTCAATGTTTATTATAATTTGCTGCATGAATATGTGGATATGATGAATGCGCGTGATTGTTATGTGTGTACACAAATTCCTTCATCAGTGCAAGAAGAGATCACTTATCACAGTTTACCATTAATTTATGGGATTAGTAGCAGTTTATTATTAACATGTCTATATTAGTAGAGTAAAGTCAGTATTTTTATTCTAACTATGATTTTTTTTAACTTTTGTTCCCACTAATCAGCATTTAAACAGCATTTCAAAGGCTAGAAACATAGACATAGTAGGTGGATTCTTTAAACCTAAACTGACATTTAGCACAGCATATGCACACCCGAATAATTTAACATGTCATCTTACACAGGTGGAAAAGGAGTTAATTAATAAGGTAGATGATATAAGAAAAGCAAAGAAAGAAAGGACAGATAAGGGAATAGTTAGAAAGAAGAAAACCGTTCCTGATACACAGGGATGCTTAGCTTTACATTGACAACATGTAGGAAAGCTTTGTACAAACAGGCCACAATCAAAGGCTGGCAATAAGTTTGTAGGAATTAGTGAATGCAGACGTGTTCCTGTCCAAGATTGTATGGGATTTTATGCTAAATGGACAAGACCCCACTGTACCTGTGTCTCTGACATCTGTGGTGAAAATGCTTCTTACATATTGCCAAAAGGATGGTATGGTACATGGTATTTGGGTGTGGGTTTCCAGAAAATTTACCAAGTGGACAACATTGACAATCCAGAATTGGGAGACCTAAAATGAGATTTAAAAGGGGAGCAAGTAGTTCAGGAATTAAAAGAAATAATTTTTGAGCTTTTATTCCATCAGTGGAAGTGATCTTGAGTGATATAAAGATAAGGAAGTTTTCAATGATTGTAGTTAAGATGTCAACTGATTTTTCAGGTGCTATGCTCCTAATGGACACAGAAATGGTTGCAGCAAGTTCAATGATTCTTCAGAATCATCTTGCGTTAAACATCCATTTAGCAAAAGAGGGCAGAGTCTGCTGAGTTTTGAAACCACAGCACTGTTGCATTGTTGTACTGCAATTACATACTCATATGAAAGAGATAAGGATATCCTTATCTAATCTGACAAGTCTGAAAAATGACCTAAATGACATAAAAGATACAATTGTTTGGGAGGCAATAGGTGAAGGATTCTCTAAAGTAGGATCTTGGTTTGGACATTTGGGAAATGGTTTTGTGAAAATGATCCTGAAACTTGATTATGACAGTGTGCATAATCACTGCACTTAGATTTTACAAAGCTTACAATTTCGGCAGAAACCAAAGAGCAAAGAATAAACAGAGGAGTGAAGAAATGGAAACGGAGAACATGAGAGATAGGTATTATCAGACGATGCTGAGAATTGATAATTATTGCAAACCTAGATCTATGCATTATCAAACTACAAGGTTTTGACTTGTCTTATTGTAAATGAGAATAGTTATTTTTTGACATCATAGATTGCCGTCAGAGGAAGGACTGAGAGAGATCAAGTTTTATTAATTTATTAGGGGCATAAAAGTTAGCGTATGGTGCTGAATAAACCTATGCTTAAAGGCCTAACCGAGATAATAACATGAGTTGTAAAATGTGCATGTTTGAAATATGGTGCACCATGTGGCCACCATTCATATTGTGCACTACAATTTAACATGAGAGTTTTATATCCATAATAAATGAGGTACTTATGTGAATTGATATTAAACGTGTTATTGAAGTATTAAATGAATATGAATTAATTGTACTTATATTGAATTAAATTCATTTTATTATTGCAAGTTACATGTGTGCAGGAAAATAAATGCACGTTTAAATTAGTGTTAACATGTCATGGATAACGTTTGCAATTAAATAACTTGCTTAGCGTGTGGAACTGAAGTTCACCTGCTCGTTTATCCAACAAGAGTCCATTGTTTTGTACAAAATGTGTGTCCAACTGGAGCACTTTCTACTGTTTAGTTAAAAAGTGCTACCTTGTTGGCTGGATGTCCAGTGTGGGAGAGGGGGGCACGTGCCCCCCTCCTCCCTCGACTGATTTCCACACTAGGGACCCCATCCCCCAGGAACTGGCTTTCAATAACTAGAGGAAGGGGGCCCCCCTCCCACGCGGCGCCCCTCCCACGGCTGATTTTGGCCTTGGGGACTCCATTCCCCAGGACCAGCCCATGGGTGCCACCCTAAGACACCCAGTCACCAGTGTTGTGGACCGTGGAGGGAGCTTCAAGGTCCCGCAGTTCCAGCTGGCTCCACGCTTCCTGCAGGAGCTGGCATTGCTGTCACTAACAGGGAGCTGCTAAACATGCAGCTCCCTGTCTGTGAAAGCAATAGTTTCCTCTGTTTCCTGCCGTCATCTCTGTGAGCAGGGAAACAGAGGAAACCTCAGATTCCAGCATGTGAGAGCTATGTGACAGCTCTCGTCTGCTGGAAGCAGAGTGTTTGCTGTGACTTGGCAGGAGCTGTCAAAGCTCCCGCCAAGTCAGAACAAACAGCTATGTCCCAGGTGCGGGCATCTCAGGACATAGCAGGAGTGGGCCCTGGGGGGTGGTGGTCCCCAGGGCCATGTATGGCTCCACGAGAGGGTCCAGATGGCCCCTCCAACCTTTGAATTTAGCTCCAGGAAGGTGGTGGTTCCTGGGGCTGAGGGTCTGCAACAGACTCCTTATCTTCTTTTATTTCAGCCCCAGGAAGGTCATGGTCCTTGGGGTCACAGGGGGGCCATGTGGCCCTCCCTTAATTGTTAGAAATAGCCCCGGGGAGGTGGCGGTCCCCAGGGCTGCGGGGGCCCTGTGGCCCTCCAGTATACAACAGAACGATAGCCTAAGAGAGATGGTGGTCCCCAGTGCCCAGTAGGCTCGGCAGCACCTCCACTTCTATTTTTTTAACATTTTGCCCTGGGGAGGTGGTGGTCCCCGGGGCTGCGAGAGCGCACACCTGCTTATAAACAAAACATCCCCAGGGAAGTGGCAGTCCCTGGAGTATGGGGGGGGGCTGTGCACCTCCCGACTATTGAATCAAAGCCCCTGGGAGGTGGTAGTCCCCGGGGAATAAATAGCCCAGGATGGAGGCCCAATGCACCCCCCTACCTTTCATTTTTACTTGCCCTCAGGACTTGGCCCACCGGCGGACTTTATTAAAACAAGGGCGGGAGACTGCACTTGTTTTTTTTCCAAACATTTTTCCCTGAATTTCTGACGTCACTGTGAATTTACAGCAAAAAAAATTTAAAAGGTGCTTTTTTGCCCTGGTGGGGTCCCTCTGGGACCCCAGCACCAGAGCTATAGGGCCAGGGTGTCCCTACCCTGTCCCTTTTTCTTTTTTCACTATTTTTAAGGGTCTCAACATTCAATGATTCTTCAGATGGCTGCCAACACTTCCTAGTTGAAGTGTTGGCAGCCAATCAGAGCTCTGCAGATCTCTGCACGAGCTCTTATTATTCACAAAGTAATCAGGGAAGATCTGCGGCCCTAGAGATACAAATTTGGATTTCCGTTAATTTCTCTTAAACTTCTGAACTGATTTACACAAAATAACAAAAAGTGTAATCTGCATACCAAAAGATACCTTTTTGCCAAATTTGGTGTAATTTTGTCTAGCGGTTCGGGCTGTAATTGTGTTAAAAACTCCTATGGGAATTAACATGGGAAACAGACTTTTTTACCCCCCACTTTTTCTTGGCCCACGCTGTACAGATCACCCCGAAACTTTACGTGCACAACAAGAATCCGCAGCACACTTTTTATTGGGAAAATTTTGTGAAGATTTGTCAAACATGCCAAAGATATAGGCAAGTCAAAAAGACGCTTTTTCTATGGAAATATGGTGCTAACTAGAACTACCTACTCGCAATATAATATAATTTTGCCATATTTTAATTAGATATTATATCATTTTATATTATATTGTACTATATCATATTATATTATATTCAGTATAATATAATGTAGCCTATTGGCAATAGCAAGTGTGTAGTTATAGTGAGGACCAACTTCACCCGTAGACTAAGCATTTTTTGTTGTGCTAATAACTTTGGTGCCGTTTGACGAATACTGATTAACTTTTCAAAACTCGCATGCTCATTAGTTTAGCTGTTGTCTGGAAAGCTTTGGGGTGGTTCATCAAAGGGGGGGGCAAAAAAAGGGGCGGGATCCCTAAACACTTTTGCCCCATGCAATGTCTACGGTGATTTTGCTATTTTTTAACATGACTACAGCTCAAATCGCTAAATGGATTTACACCAATGATGGCGTAAAGCTAGATCTTGACCAGAAAATCTCCTTTCGTTATTTGGTGCAAATCTGTTCAGTAATTTCACAGTTATAAAAGGAAAAAAATATAGATATGTTGGGATGCAGATCCTCTGGGGGTCCGCGAGCACCCGGGGGGATCAGCAGATCTGAAGCCCAATGGAAATCAAAAAAATTCACACACTCACACACCATACCCCTGCTGTGTACGGCCAAAAGCTGTGCACAGTGTGGGTTTGGGTACATGTGAGGGGATTAGTCACAGACCCTGCAGCCAACCCTTGCTGTGCACAAACGAAATCAATGCACCATGGTGGTTGCATTACAGTACAATATTTATATATTACTTCACATTTAAAAAACATCGAAATTCACTGAAAAAACAATGGGTGCAGGGAAAGCGATAGTTAGGTTCATGTTTTTTCCCACACAAAACCATAGAAATTCAGCAGTTATAGTTATATTTATAGTTATACTTATCTGAAGAATATATATATATATAAATATATATATATATAAAAAAATATATATATATATATATATGTATATATATATATTTATTTATGTATATATATATATATATATATATATATATATATATATATATTCCCCAGTGTGTTGCTAATGGCATTTTTGCGTTGCTAATAACTACAATGGTATAAGGGCTTAAGGAGTAATGTGCATAGCAGTTTCAAGGATGATGTAATTTGAAATGTCATCAGTTATGTCATTAAAGATATCATTTGTGTCATAATGTATGGGGCCATAAACAGTGCATTGAGGAGGTCCAAGTCATAGTTAATTCACTAAATTATAACTGGCAAATTTCAGGAGTGTTTAGTTTTTTAAACATTAGTTCTCATCACTTTTCAACAACTAACCATAAGTCACTTTAACCTTTGTTTTTTTCAGTTAAGATAAATAGATAGATAGATAGATAGATAGATCACCTCATAAGAATATGCCTCATTTACCACCTATTGTCACATAATGGCAGCCCCACTCTTCGTAAGAACAAGTGGGTCTCATGCACACCATTATTCAGCAAAACATAAGCCTTGTAAGACAATGCGTAACCAGAAAATAAATCTAAGTCCTGATCGCACTGGGCACATAATTATATGGGCAAGCATTCGAAATGTTATATAAGACTACACTTGAGTGCTCATGAAAATGCTGATGATGTAAATGACATAAAATGTGCACTATCACCTTTTCAATTTATGTACCGACTTTAGGGACCACTAAATTATTTTGCTAATTGACCTCTGTGTGAATAGTTCTTTTCACAAAATTGGGGTGGGTAACAATCTAATGTACCTCTGATGTACCTCTTGATTATTAATGAGACAAATTGTGACTTAAACAATTGGAGGACATCACCGGAATGGTGATCTGGTGGAGTCAGCAGACCACCATGTCTGTGAGGGCTTTTAAATAAAGCAAACTTTTAAAAAAATACAGCCTGTTTTTCTAACAAGAAACGGGGCAAGGTTTTCTTTTTTATTTGTTTGAGAATTAGCAGTAGCCCAATAAACTACTGCCTACTCCTCAACAAACATTTTTTTTTTAACATTTATCTCTTTAATGTGGGGAAGCGGCTACCACCGAGTTTGCAATGTCAGTAACTTTTCAATGTTGTACCTCCAGATATCGGTCGCGAAATATCGCTACACAGCATACTGATTCAGTATTTGAAAGGAAAGTCTACATACAGTACGCCCTTCCACAGGGGTATAATGCAGGTCTCTGCAGTCCCTGTGGCGCAAGGGGGAAGGGGCAAGCTATCAGGAGCTCCCATCCAGTCCATGTCCTTGAAATTTGGTAGGCCCAGGAGCCCCTCTTTATATTTTGCAGGATGGCCCCACTACTTTGCGTTATGCCACCGCCCCTGCAAGAGTTAGTATATGTGTTTAGCAAATAGGAAAAAGGATGTTCGCGTTTTAAAACCCTCTGTTTTGCCAACTCAGACGGTTTCCAAATGCTAAACACTTCGTACTTGAGAGCCCATGTTTTTAGGTTAGCGGCTGAGCCATGGGATCACACCTCCCACTGCACAGCTAAATGACGTAAACAAGTTATAATATTGATGTACCAGATACTTTTCCCCTACTAAAATCCCTTCGCTTTTTAAAAACATTTTTGGAGTTTTTAATAGAAATTGAACAATGTAGCTAACCCACTGCATACTTAGCACAACAAGAGCATGAATGTGCTAGGCCGACATGAAAGGAATAAACCTAAAATGGGATTGCTGAGCGTTATGATCTGAGAGTTTCCGAACGCTCTGTAAACTCGCACCACAGTCATAAAATTATAATGATTTTTCTATCGTGTCCAATCATCTCCTACATTTTTATACAGCGAAGTAAAAGTACAACGGAGAGTCGGCACACTTCGTCGAATAAAATCTCACAAATCCAGGCCGAAACGAGCATCAGTATTTCACATCTTACGCTAAAGACAAATGAGGAAAGGAATCCGGAGTTATTCATCCCAAGAAGCCTACAGAGCCGCAGTCTACATAAAGCCCTTCAGTTGTATTTGCTCTGAAAATATTAGGAGCCGCAGATATCAATAGTTACATTGTAAAATCTCAAAACGTTTACATTTTTTATCAATCTCATAAATCAAATGAGGTGGTGTTTCCGACAGAGCTCTAAACCTTTCACTGTGATTTATACCAAGAGATGGATGCCGACTGCAGGAAAATGACATTTTACTCATAATTCAACATGTGCCACAACAAATATAAAGTCCTGTTTGAATGAAAAAATAATAAAAAAACAACATTCTATTTCCCCCCACAGCTTGAACTCTATGTTATTTCACTAAAAGACACATTTTTGATTAAGATAATATTTTTCATAATCAATATTCTGTCCTCTGGCTTTCTGTTACTTTCTTGCATGGCTCTGCTTGAGCTGGTTGAGGATAGGAAGTAGTGTGGAGCAGAGCTCCACTGCTAAGCAGTACGTTTTACTGGTAATCAGTTCTGCTGCATAGATTTTCAGAGTCCCAGCTCATTAACAATAGGTTCATTGTTTGAAGCCAGTTGTTCCAATCTTGCTCCCACTTGTGGCAATTTGTGGTGGTGCCATAAGGCAATTGTATACATTTGTCTTTGTTTTGTGTAGCACTGGCCCTGACAGTAATCAAACTTGTACCCAGGGAAAGTTATGATGAGAATATACACATTAAAAGAACAGCTGTGCAAACTGTGATGTGTGGATGTGTTTCCTGCATGAAATTGACGCATACCTTATACATAAAATTATGAATAGTAGTGTTAAAGTACGCATCAACAGGAAGCGTTAGACAAATGTAACTAAAATGGAGTGAACACAATCAAAATAGTTACCATGCAGTAACCTTGAAGGTATTGGGCAGAACGGTGTAAAGAAGATGTGCACACTAGGTGATCTCCAATCTACTAATAAAAAAAGCACATTTCTCGCTTTTTGTTGTAACTTAGGGACAGATGTATCATCATCCTGGTTTGCATTTCCTAATTAGCGATTTTTAAGAAATCGCTATTTAAGAAATGCAAAATGGGATGTATGAAAATTGCGATTCGGTAATAGCAATTTCTTAAACTTCGCAATCCCTATTACCGAATCGCAATTAGGGAATGGGACTCCATTCATCCCTATAGGTGCGAATGGTTTTGCATTTCGGAATTTGCGAATTCGCACATTACGTAATGCAAACCCCAGGGTGCTGGGGGCCTAAGGCGCCCTTTGATGTACCCCAAAAAAATATTTGTAGACATGTAAAGCGCACACATGCCCAAGGGGAATGTGTGAGCTACATGTCATTTTTTAAAATGCATTTGTAATGCATTTTTTAAAATTGCACATGCTTACCACCAAACTTGAATTTGTGGTAATTGCATTTCCTAAATGCCAAATTCGCATTTAGGAAATGCATGATACATGTGAATAGCTAATCTCAAATAGGTATTACCTATTTGCGATTAACTAGTTAGGGAATCGCAAATTGCGATTCCCTAATCGGAGTCGCAATTTTAATGAATCACTATTTTAGCGATTCCTTATAATTGCACTGGGAATTCTTTTCATAAATCATGAAAGGTGATTTTGCATTCGCAAACGGTGGAATTTACCGATTCACACCGTTTGCAAATGCAAAATCCTTTGATAAATCTGGCCCACAATCCCTTCGCTGCCAGGTCTTTTCCCCCTAAGGTGCCAGGCCTTTTTTTTGCTATTTGGGGCAGTTCATGCTTAGGCCCTCATAACTTTTAGTCCACATAAGCAACCCACGCCAAATTTGCATCTTTTTTTTCCAACATCCTAGGGATTCTAGAGGTACCCAGAGTTTGTGGGTTCCCCTGGAGGACACCAGGTAATTAGCCAAAATACAGCAAAAACATTTTTTATTAAACAAATGGGAAATAGGGCTGCAGAATAAGGCTTGTGGTGTTTTCCCTGAAAATGGCATCAACAAAGGAGTTTTGGTGCTAAAATCACCATCTTCCCAGCTTTCAGGAACAGGCAGACTTGAATCAGAAAATCTAATTTTTCAACACAATTTTCGCAATTTCAGCCTCCTTCCAGTTAGTGACAGAGATGGGCATGAAACCAATGCTGGATCCTGGGCAGCTAAACATTTCTAAAAAGTAGACAAAATTCTGAATTCAGCAAGGGGTCATTTGTGTAGATCGTACAAGTTTTTCCTACAGAACAGCCATTTCTCTCCATGTTTTACTCTGTAACTTTTTTCCTGCGATGCCAGATTTTCAAAAGCAATATACCGTTATGTCTGCTGGACTCTTCTGGATGCGGGGATCTATGGGGCTTGTAGGTTCATCAAGATCAATAGGTACCCAGAGCCAATAAAGCAGCTGCACCTTGCAATGGGTTTTCATTGTATACCGGGTATACAGCAATTCATTAGGTGAAATATAAAGAGTGAAAAATAGGTACCAAGGAAACCTTTGGATTTCCAAAATGGGCACAAGATAAGGTGATGAGAACCAGTGGTTATTTGCACATCTCTGAATTCCGGGGTGCCCATACTAGCATGTGAATTACAGGGCATTTCTCAAATAGACGTCTTTTTTACACACTGTCTTTCTTTTGGAAGGAACAAATGTAGAGAAAGACAAGGGGCAATAACACTTGTTCTTCCATTCCGTGTTCCCCCAAGTCTCCTGATAACAATGGTACCTCAATTGTGAAGGTAGGCCCAGTGCCTGTGATAGGAAACGCAACCTGGACACATTTTGACATTGAAATCTGACGTGTTTTTTTAAAGTGCCTCACTGTGGATTTTGACCTTAAGCTCAGCCGGCACCTAGGGAAACCTCTCAAACCTATACATTTTTTTAAATATAGACACCTAGGGGAATTCGGAAAGGGGTGACTTTTGGGGCTCTCACTAGGTTATGTTACCCAGAATCCTTTGCAAAGCTCAAAATGTGGCAAAAGAAACACTTTTTCCTCACATTTCAGTGATGGAAAAGTTCTGGAATCTGAAAGGAGTCACAAATTTCCTTCCACCCAGCATTTGCCTAAGTCTCCGGATAAAAATGGCACCCCACTTGTGTGGGTAGGCCTACCACCCACAACAGGAAGTGCCCCAAAACACAACGTGAACACATGACATTTTCCCAAAGAAAACTGACCTGGTTTTTTTCAAAGTGCCTAGCTATGGATTTTGGCCTCTAGATCATCTGGCACCTAGGAAAACCTACCAAACCTGGACATTTCTGAAAACTAGACACCTAGAGAAACCCAGGATGTGGTAACTTATCGTGCTCTCACCAGGTTCGGTTACCAAGAATCCTTTTCAAACCTCAAAATTTGGTATAAAAACACCTTTTCCTTACATTTTGGTGATAGAAAGTTCTGGAGTCTGAGAGGAGCCACAAATTACCTTCCACCCAGCATTTGCCCAGGTGTTCCGATAAAAATGGTACCTCACTTGTGTGGGTAGGCCTAGTGCCCGCGACAGGAAATACGTGGACACATCAAAATTATCAAATACAAAACTACCTGTGTTTAGGAGGGGGAGGGACCTGCGTTTTCGGTCCTGGGATCAGCAGGCATCTGGGGAAACCTACCAAACCCAGACATTTCTGAAAACTAGACACCTGAGGAAGTCCAGGGAGATGTGACTTGTGTGGATCCCCCAGTGTTTTCTTAACCAGAATCCTCAGCAAACGTCTAATTTAGCTCTAAAATCACATTTTTCCCACGTTTCTGTGTGGGATCACTGCACTGGCACAAATTTCCTACCACCCAACGTTCTCCTCAGTCTCCCGATAAAAATGATACCTCACTTGTGTAGGTGGACTAAGCACCTGTGACAGGGAAGAGCCCAAAACAGGTCAAAATTGAGGGGGAACCAAAGCGGGTCTAAAAGGGCAGTTTGAAAAAAAAACGTTTTTAGGCTGACAAGTAGGGCAGAAATTTTATCGGTATAGATGCAACAATGCTGGGTGGTAGCAATTTTCTGGATTCTTGCAGATTCCGGAAGGTTCCATCACAACACTGTAGGGAAAATGTGTGATTTCAAGCAAGGTTGCAGGTTTGCAGAGCATTGTGGGTAGGAAAAAGGTGTGGGTGCATGTAAGGCACACCACCCTGGACTCACACAATTGTTTAGTTTTCAGATGTGTCTAGGTTTTGTAGATTTGTCTACATGGCAGCACCCCAAAGTCCAAAAAGTGCAACCCTCACCATAACAAGTGGAATGATTTTGAGAGTTAGACAAACTCTCATGGCCCAAATGTAAAAACAAAACCCAAAATAGTCAAATGTCCTCTTGCTCGCCGTCGAATAAGATCTTTTAGCGTGCGGGGAGAGCTGAAAGACTGTTATCCCCTTCAGTTGGGGTGGGGGCATAACCATGCCCATACCGGTTGGTAGCCACCAAACCACTATTTTTTTTTTTTATTCCCTGGCATTTAGTAGGCTTTCTGCCGCCCCTCCTCAGGAAGTGGATTGGGAGTAATTGCCCCTTCTGCCCACCGATGGGCAGAACAACTCTGTTCCCACTTATTTGGGACGGGGTAAGGCCATAACCCCACCCTCTTTTTTTTAACAAAATTCTTCCCTGTTGTCTGGTGGGCTTTCTGCCCCCCCTAGGGGGCAGATGGGGCTTACAAAAATAGGCTGATCTGCCCCCAAGGGGGACGGAAATGGCCAACAGTAATGTGCCCCCATGGGGAGTGACCCTTGCCAAGAGGCTGCCCCCCCAAACAAAACACACACACACAAACACCAATCCCTGGTGCCTAAGTGGTTTCTGCCCCCCTGATGGCAGATCAGCCTAATAGAAATAGGCCGATCTGCCCCCAAGGGGGGCATAAATGGCCTAAAATAAATTTGTCCCCCCAGGGGAGTGACCCTTGCCTAAGGGGTCGCACCCCATCTGTAAAAAATAAAAAACATAAAAAATCCCTGGTGCCTAGTGGGGGCAGATCAGCCTAATTAAAATAGGCCGATCTGCCCCCAATGGAGAGAGAAGTGGCCTAAAATAAATTTGCCCCACAAGGGAGTGACCCTTGCCTAAGGGGTTGCTCACCTTGCAGTAAACTGATGTAAAAAAAAAAAAGTCCCTATTGTCTAGTGGTTTCTCTCTCCCATGGGGGTAGATTGGCCTAATTAAAATAGACTGATCTGCCCCTGGGAGGCAGAAATGGTCTAATAAAAAATTGCCCCCCAGGGGAGCGATCCTTGCTCAAGGGGTTGCTCCTTTTCATTGTTAACATAAAAAAAAAACCTCCCTGGCGTCTTGTGGCTTCTGGGTCCGCTTCACGATCAGGCTGTAGAAATTCTCACAGAGACATGAAAGGTTTCATGTGTCTGTGCTGCCCCCAGCCACAGGATCGGAAGAGAAATGCAAGCATTTCTCTTCCGATCGTGCTGGAAGCTGAGCTTGCAGCACGATGGGGTGGCCTCTGATGAGGTGAGCACGCGATCACGCACTGATGTCATGAGTCGTTAGTGGAAGGGGTTGGGAGGCATGGGTGGAAGGGGAAGTGATTCCCCCTCCATCCCTGCCCAGGGGAGACTCACGCTCCCCCCATGAGGCAGTCCATGGACGTAACAGTTACGTCCTTGGTGCCTCAGTAACGCAGCTAAGGACATAACGGTTACGTCCATGGAGAAGAAGGAATTAATACAACCTTTTGGTTGCACCTTTCAGTACCAGTCTTATGGAAGCACCAGCCTTTCCATTCACAAAGCTTGAGAAACACATGCACTACACTCATCTGATCACCTTAACTTCACCCACATTTATGAGGTGTAAAAAGTATAGAGAGTAGAGAAAAGTACACCCATCAGTTCCATTTGTTGCAGAAGGACAGCAGGAAGAGGTGTTGTGTGCGAATAAACATAATATTAATGAAGGAAAATATAATATAACAATAAAAACAATAACTGCTATTATTTCATACCTCCAGACTTGCACACTATGATGCCTATTCACAAACAGCATTTATTAGTATGTGAAGTAGTGCTGCAGTGGTATTTTTCACATACTACAAAATAATGTTCACAAACCTATGTGCAGATATCTCTCCATCTGGTGCTTCTATATTTGTGGATACGGCAACCTTCTTGACGGGAGTGAGGTGGAGATGAGATCCAGGTGCCCCTCCAGGAAGACCTTGTGCCAGTTGAATCCAGGGGAACTTTTTATTATTCTATTTGATCTCATCTTGCCACTTCTTTTTAATATCCCGCACTGAGTATGTCTTTTCCCACAATACATTGACAGAGTCTGTCACCTCCTGCCATAAGGCTCCCTTCTGTGTTCCACTGGGTGTGAAAATGAACAACCCAGGTAGTTTCCCTCAAGTTTCTCTTCCTCTTCAAAACTGGGGTATGCATTTTTCCTGCTGAATATAGTGGCTGTAGGAGTTGAAAGATTAAAAGGGAAAATCAGAGCTTGCGGTGTGGACATTAGTTAGGTTGTTGGGAGAGAATGGGTGTGTAATGCAATTCAGGGGCATATAGTTCACCTATTCCCATCCATGCCATGATCTCCATCTTGTATGTGAAGATCTCCATACCACATTCCGAGATCTGGCCTGTTTTTGCCAAGCAGCAAGATGGAAAATATAGGAGTAGGAGAAGATCTGCAAGTATTCATGTATTCATGTAGCTGTAATTATACACTGGAAATGGAGGATAGTGAAAAATTATAAAGGTAACAGGTGTAACAGTAGATTTACATCTACGTAAATCTGTGTTCGTAATTGTACCTTTGTGAATAGTCCCAAAAAATAATTGTATATAATATGCAAAAAACTATTAGAATTTTAACCAGATCTGCATGCACGTCATCTTAGGCACTCTAAACAGTGGCATGGCAAATGTATGAATATGAATAGCCCAAAAGTATTAAGCCATGCACAATCATGAGCATACATTATGCTGTGTGTGATTTGCAAATGTAAATAGATTTTTCTTGTGAATTTAATCTCTATGTCTTATCTTCACACTTTGCACATGATTGCATGTTGTGGCATCTTTTGAACAAAGACAAATTGGGAGCAGAGGTCTTGCAAACCAAATGCAAAGTAAACCCTCTGATGTAAAATGCACTTAAAAGAGTAATTCTGGGGCAGAGCCTTCCCTGAATGCCGCATGTGCTCCTTACTTTCACCTACCTAAGACCAAGTCAGGGACAGGAGGGCTGAGGAGCCTTACTATTGTAATCGAAGGTGTAATGTGCAAGATCATGGAGCCTATAGCTGTCGGACAGAGAAGTTCCTTCCCACAGATGATTAGTTTTCAAAATGGTGGCTGATGATGTGAGTAGTGTGTGAAAATATTGCCCTAATGTTGAGAGGGGCTCCTGTGTTTTCCCCAAGTATGACTGTGTTACCTTCCTATAGAGGCAGTTGGAAGATCTTCCAAAACTGGGGTGTTGTACTGGCTGAAGAGAGCTGACTCTGGTGTCTGATGGTAAGGTAAGCAGGGAAGCGCAACATGAGAGGCTAATCGGAGGATCCAACTGTGCTGTGATAGCAGTGAGTTATGTAATATAGTCCACAAGTTGCAATAAATAGCAAAACCGAGAGACAAGAGACCTATTGTTTGAGCCCTCCTTCCACAAAAATAAGGGTATGTCTGAAGGTGTTCACTAAGACCCAACCACTTGCAATGTGGTGGTTGGGCAGAGACAAAAGATGTCTGCTTTGGAGACAGTATTGAAAAAGTTGGAAATGCTTGAAAAAATCTTGGCGTCAATCGTACCATGCCTGAAATACTTGGAGAACAGAGAACAGAGGCAGAAGCCAAGATAATAGGGGTGAATTCAATGATGCAGACACTGGTTTGGGTGGGCCACTGTGACAGAGGTGATGCAGTCTTTATTTATAGAGCAATCAACACAACACCTGGGCATGGCACGTCTGAAATAGTGAAGCTCAAAATGCCAGTCAGGTCCCCTGTTCCATCAGACACTAAGGGGCATATTTAGACTCCGTCTGCGCCGATTGTGCGTCAAAAATTTTGACGCACAATCAGCGCAAATGTTGCCCCGTATTTAAACTTTGACGCCCGAGCCTGCAGACGACCAAATTCCACCATGTGCGTCATTTTTTGGATGCGACAACCCGCCTTGCGTTAATTATATGCAAGGTAGGCGTTCCCGTCCAAAAATGGCTTAAACGGCCGTGCGTCATATTTATGCTTTTGGGCAAAAATGACGCACGGGCGAGAGGCGGAGCCAGAAAATGACGCACAGCCCGATTTGCGTCAAAAATTAACGCCTGGGTCAGGGCAGGCATTAAAATGGGGCAAACACACCTGTATTTAATCAGAACACACAGAACAAACAGATGAGCAGCAGAGCAGCAACAGGGAGCAATGGAGGTGATTCTAATCCAGCATGCACGCAGACGCAGAGCCCAGCAGCAACAACAGCAGCTACAACAACACCAGCAGGGACCCCAAAGGCAGCGCAGTAGGCAGGAGAGGATATTCCGCCCCTGAACCACCCTTCAGGGCCTCAGGGAACACAACATCATCCAGAGGTACCGGTTGAACTGGCAGGCCATTCAGCAGCTGCTGCGCAACATTGAACCGCAGTTGGCCCCCACTTTGGTGACACCCCGCACCATCCCAACAGAAACCAAGCTGCTTGCCGTACTTCACATGCTGGCAAGTGGCTCTTTCCAAACAACTGGTGCCCTGGTTGGCGGAATATCACAACCATCATTCTCCGCCTTTTTGCCCAAAGTACTGGAAGCCATCATTGGACTGACACCCCGTCACATCTGCTTCCCTAACACACTGCAGAAGCAGCAGGAAACAAAATAGGGGTTCTACCTCATCAGTGGATTCCCACACGTCCTTGGTGCAATCGACTGCACAGATGTACGCCTTGAGCCACCTGCTGCAACTGAACACCTCTACCGCAACAGGAAGCACACACATTCCATCAATGTGCAGGCCATAGTCGATCACCAGGGATTGATCACCAACATCGTGGCTAAATATCCTGGGAGTGTACATGACTCATTCATCTTCCGTCACTGCACCATCAATGAACACTTCCAGGATGGACGGTATGGCAATGGACTACTTTTTGGTAAGTACAAAAACCTTCTTATATACACACTGCACAGCAACCCTCTAGGACACACAACACACACACCACAACAGCAACATGTGAACAGGAACATACTGAGGTCGTGACATCACTAGCCATGTTTCTTATCACACCTTTGAACCTGTCACACATCGTAAATTACTGTACAGCCTAATGTTAAGACGTCAAGATGTGGAGTGGGTTGCCCAAATGTCACCTTGCAAAATGTAAGTGTCCCAATGACCTTTACATTAATCCATTGCCTAAGTCTAAAGGTATGGGATGTCCAGGGTACATTGATATGAACGTGTTAACAACACTGTCAATTTTAACTGTGCATGGAACTATCATCTCACCCTCAGTGAAGACACACGGACACCTGTATCACAAGTCACAATGCTAGGGAGGGCACACTGTACTGCAAATCCCAAAACATACCACTGACAAACGGTTAGCAGACAAACACTCGTTCAGCCAAGGAAACAACACAATGCAGATGGTACATCCTACAAGCATAGGATGCCACATTATTACACAACAGAGTCACAGACAACACAAGGCAACTACTGCCATGAAAGGTCATTTCAATAGTGCCAGCTACATCAACATGATCCCAATCATTTTTTCTTGCAGCTGATCAGGGGTATGGCATCCAGCCATGGATTATGACACCATTTGGTAACCCAAGTACTCCTGAAGAGCGTGCCTACAACGACACCCATAGGAGGACACCCAGCATTGTTGAGAGGACCTTTGGCATCCTCAAGTCAAGGTTCCGGTTCCTCGACATTACTGGTGGTAGCCTCCTATATTCCCCGGAGATGGTCTGTAGGATCATCCTAACATGCAATATTGCACAACATTTGCATCAAAAGAAACATTCCCCTCCTGGAACCAGAGCCACACATGCCTGAAGAGGAGGAAGAGGAGGATGCTGGCCTGCAACATGAGTGGGAACTACAGAACACGGCCGCTGGTATACACAGGCGGCAACAGATCGTCAACAATTTCTTTTGAATATGATCACCTTCACCACTTTAGTTAACGAATTAAAAAAAAAACACCTATTCTAATCACCATATCATGGTCTGGCTATTCCTTTTTGCACACCTTCATCTCTACTTATCAGAATAAGAGTGTTGCCTCATGGAGCATTGCTGAGATACTGAGTAGGACACAGAACATCACAGAGCTAATGTGATGCCTAACATACAATGGTCACATACACACACACTCTTAATGACATATATCATGTACATTTCTCCTTTGAAGGCCAATATCAGAGGACCACAACTATTTCATACATACATGTTGAAATCAAGGTCCAACGCAGCATATGGCACATAACTAAGGCACCATCACTCAATAAGGGGAAAACAAGCCTCATACATGAGACAGTCAATGTGCTTTGGCATCAGTAACAGGAATGCCTGACCAGACCCTTGACAGCGGTAAGTCCAACTGCATCCAATATTTGCAAGGAATATCTGTGACCAGAGTCCCATAGAAGCAGAACAGAGACAGCACAAGTCCCACACTTATGAGCAGCATTACACACGACATTCCATGTACATGTCAGCCCATTTCCTAACTCCTGACACACCCATGCACCTGGTCACAACCCACCTGTCGGAAGAGGTCCCTGGAATACTAAGATGTGTACCCTGATATTCCCTCCTCTACACACACAGACCAACATTAGGAAACCAGTGTGCTACACCCTTACCTATGGTATGACATTGTCATAGAACATCTGACTGCAAGGACGTCAGGTCAATTTATACACTGTCTTCTAGTTTCAAAGCCCTGTTAGCACCTGTAGATTGCTTCCCCTGTGAAAATGTATGTTGGCCCTTAGAATACAAGTCTCACCTACAGGACTGGTGAGAAACAGATGCAGCCCACACCTGTGATCACCTCCATGCACACCACCCATTTCAAAAAGCACTGCCCCTCCTGATGCCTGGAACAGCATAGGAGTTGCCATTATGTCAAATAGACCGTTAAGCATTGATACTAATTAATTGATACTAATTAAGCCGTGTAACACAGCCACTGGGTTCATTTGTCACCTTCAAAAACACAGGACATACACAGTTTTACATGTCAACTGTCTAGTTTGTCCTCCAAGCAGTCTGAGTCAGACCACTGATTATGTAACTTGTCAAGTAGCTGGATCCTGAATCACCTTGCATTCTGTCAGCCTGACTGGCAACTGTCTGTGCGTCACACTAAAGTATCCCTGTGTCTACATATGTACCACACTTGCGTTAGCAAACCTCTCATTCATCAGGGGGTATTTGGCATGGGCTTCTTCAATGCATACACAAATACATTGTATAGCATCATCTGCCTTTTGACTGTACCATTTGTGTTACATCCTCTTGGAAAAGCAAAATTCATGGCCCATCCCTTGTCTGGGTTGCATTTATGCATGAATGACAAAGTGTGACAGTGTCCCAGGGCCGTATGCAGGGATTGGGTATGGGGCTTTCAGCACAAACAGCAACCTCTGATAATGTCCATGAATAATACACAAATGTCAGGACCATTACAGTTCACACACAGAATCACAGTGCGCACAACATAGTGATGGGCCGTGTGTGGTGAAGAGCTGCGAGAATAATCAGCACAGAGGCTATGATGTGTACCTGGGTACAAATGTTGTAATGACACCTGCCGGAACATGACACCTGAGACATTATCTCACTCAGCACACCAAGGTTGCCCTGTTGAGAGTCTCATTACACATCTTCAGTGACAGGGTGGGACCATCCCCATGTAGGTTCTCATGTCCTCATTTACTTTACTCACATTGATCTCCGAAGGATACTCAGTAGATACAGGAATAGCTGCCACTGACTCATGATGAGACCTGGACGTAACTGTGACCACATACACCCCTAAAAATATACAGGATCAACATTGGACCACACACATGAACAAGATACCTCTTTGCAATTGATCACTGGAAATATGAGGACACGTGCTGCCTCGTCTGCTCAGTCATATGACCTCAACTGTGGCGTCATAATACATTTGTGGTTCACCTTTGGCTGTCTGGGACAATTACATGGTACCCACTTCGTCTATGCATGTGCCTGTCTCACTGTGGGATTCACCAACAAGTGCCTAGGAAGCAGTTACCAAAAATCTAGGACATGGGATGGCGAAATTGTGGACCATTGACATGAACAAGCGTCTGCCATCTATCTGGTGCATGCTTTTCCATTTGTGGTGTCTACGTTACCCAAAATCTTGGAAGTGCACACAACGGATGTTGCTACATGTATGACTAACACATGTCCTCTCTCATTTCTACAATGACTTGCATCTAAGGTTTGGACACATTGACTTCACATTCATACTAGCATATTTGCAATAATACATCTTGTGATGCACACACACTGGGTCAACAACTACATTAGTAGCCACTGCACACACATTGAGCCATAGGCATTGAGGTATTGTACTCATGTGCGTCACTATCCTCTCCTGATGCCAAACATGCCCAAATTGTGCAATACATATATGTAGGCCACACATATGGCCATCTAGAGCGTCAGCCAAGCGTCAAAATCCTGTTAAGGAAGTAGCGGGTCATGGTCCGCTGCAGTATGATGTCTCACATGTGAACATACACCATCAACCCCAAAGTGGGTGCAATCAGCCTATCTCAGTTGTGTCCCAAATGCAACATAACATTAAAATGGAAAAAATCCCCCAAACCATTTCATGACCTGAAATGTTGAAGTTTTTAGCGTTATGTGTCATATTTTTTTCACCAATACAGATTGTGCGTCATATTTTTTGACGTACAGGAGTGAAAATTAGGCCGCATCCAAATAATTGTAAAGACTATTTACTATTATTTGGATGCGGCCTAATTTTCACTCCTGTGCGTCGAAAAATATGATGCACAATCTGTATGCGTTAAAAAATATGCATAACGATAAAAACGGCACCCATTTTATGCAGGAAGTGATGTAATAGGATATCCTGTTTACAGAATATGTACTTTCACTTTCACTTTGCAGTCTGTGAATCTTCTAGACTGTGTGGCTGTGTTCAGAGTGTTGTCCAGTGATTTTGTGCTTTGGTGTCCTGTGTGCTATCTTACTTGTTACTTTGTGAAATAAATATTGTTGTTGTATACTGTCTGAGTGTGTTTTGTTTACAATTGTCCGGTATTGTAGTGTATTTGTTGTTTGTGGGAGTCTGTTGTGGGTAGTGCTAGTTTGGGGATAGTTGGGCTCTTTTAGTTGTCAAGTTTACTTCTTTTTTTGTACTTCTACTTTCCCCCTTTTTTCCTTTCTTCTTCTTTATTCCCTATTCCCCTTTTGAGTGCTGAGATGTTGGGTAGGCCACGTCTTGGCAGGATGGGTGAGGAGGAGCTTGGGGGTTTTATATGGCTGGTGTGCTATTTCCTCCCACTCATGATCGAGGCAGGGGCAGGGTGATTCAGGGGTATCACACTGAGGCGCGAAGAATCCGGTGGGGAAAGGTGCTGCATCATTTGCAGCGCCTGTATGGGAGCCAGAGGAATGACCACCAGCTGAAGCACCGCTGGGCTGACCTCATCACCAGGGAGCAAGATCTGATGGACCACCTGGGAATAGTGATTGGTGGCCCTGTTGGTGAGTACAAATCATGTAAATGTGCACAATTAAAAGCTCTGTAGTGACATCAGATGATTTGTACAATATCTGCCGGCTAAGTTGCTGACTGGGTGGAATGCTGCGGAAACATACAGGGTCATTGATGGACCCTGTGAAGGACCACAATTGCTAGCTGTCAGGAAGCACGTGCTCTGTAAACTTACATAATACTTTTGCTTAATGTAATTTGGTGCCGCTTTTGTGTCAGACAGCAACACAAAATAGGAGCCAATCATGTCTATATAGGTTACATTTGCCAGTGAAGTATATATTTATTAAAATATTGGCAACCTTTGTTGACACAATAGCTAGACTGACTTTAGAAACACTACATGATGCAGAAAACGAGTGCTGGCTTCACGTCAATTGATGATAGCAATGTGGCCCAGACATATGTCTCATGTGTGTCTGGTGAGTGTGTAAGGAAAGAGTTTTTGGAAGTTCTATGAATGTTAGGGATTATTGTGGTCCTTCATCTTTTTGGATACATGTCAGATCTGGATTTAAAAACATCGGGAAAAGGTGTAAGGTGCCCTCAGCTAACATCTTAGACTGGTATTTGGAGTTTGTTGTGCCACATTCCAATTAGGCATGGCAGTCCAAAGGTATGCACATGGGTTCATATCTCTATGTTTGGTGCAAAACACCATTGCTGGGCCACATCAAATGAAGAAACTGTAACAACATGAGGGCTTACAAAAGTCCCTGTCCCTCTGTACATTGTACCTATGTGTCATAAATGTGTCACAGCCACATAGGCTGTTTGACTGGTAATGCAGTCCTAAAGTAACCAGGCTTTGGATGTCTCTCTTGGATGCACATGATGAGACGGTTACACACCATTATTATTTCTGCTCACTAATGAAGGAGCATGTTTGCCACCACATGATAGTTAGGGCCACTGCATGTGTGCAGATATGTGTGTAATTGCCACAGGAGACCCATGCTATGTACATGTTAACCGTGATATAACAGATGCAGTATCATCATGTCTGAATGGCTTTCATTACTTATGTCATCTTACACATTGTTTTTGTCTTTGGAATTGTTGGTCAGTGCACCGATTCTGAGCACATTTCTTCCTTCCATTCCTTACAGGTGGACCTGCACCCTACACTGTGGGAGAGGTGGCTACATTTGAGGACCCCGACCACTCCAGTAAGTGCTGATATGTCTGTTATGTGTTGTGTTTGCTGGTGATGTGTGATGGACTCCTGTGTGTTGAACACATAACTAGGTGTGATGCGCTGGTCAATCATTTGTCTTGTTCCATGAGTGGGATTTCAGTTTCTCACCATTTTTGAGTTGGCCAATGCTTATCCTATTGTATTATCTAGGGGTTGTAGGTCATTCCTGTAGGCCCCCAATGAGAACTGGGGTGAGTCATGTGGATAACACTTGTATCAACAAGAGTCTCACTGGAACTCATCTCAGATTTAGTCTGCCTGTCAGACCCACATTCTCCCAGATTGGGACTGCAAATCACTTTCCAACAGACTTCTGCTTCCCTATTCACCAAAGTACTTATTAAAATGTAGGCTGAACTTCCTAGCAGCATGTAGTTCCACATGTAGTGGTACAATAATGTGGCACTTGAGTACAATGGCCTAGGTGTGCATGCAAATCATGATCATGGGTGTTCTTGCAACTCTGTGTCTGTTGTAAGTCATGCCTTACTAGAAGTATATGATGTGGACAAAGGTCTGCATTTCCTGACATGTGTGGTGCTAGGATTGGTCAAGGGTTTGCTGTCTTCTAATTGTTGATAGACCTTACCTGTGGTGTGTGTAGAGCCAAACACATGTTGAGCTTTCTTTAGACTCCTGGGTGTCCATGTTGTTTGGAATTGTTCGTTGTTTCTCCACCCCCCACCCTCAAACACAAGCATGGGTTTGTGAATAGGGTACCTAGGACTGATGCTACCAGTATGTTACACAAACATGTGAATAAGTGAATGTTTGGTCAGAACCTAGTATATACACTCAGGTATGGCACATGAGTAGTATACTAGCAAGTCCAATTTCAACTTGCAGACCATGTGGCTTTAGATTTCCATCCCGTACACTGACATCTGTAGCCCAGGCATTGGCGGAGGATGTGCAGCATGATTGTTAGCTGACAACTGGCAGAACTCAGATGCCAAGTTAATGCCAGTTGTTACCCATCTTGTAGGGTTTGGATGTGCTATGTGTGATATGACCTTTGTAGGCTGGCCTGCCATGTACTTCCTCAGGGACATTCAATGATCTGTATGGTGATATGAGCTGTTACAAGTACAGTAGATGTACTGTCTGATTTACTTCCTGTGCCATTTCACACAATGCAGTTCCTAATGTAAATTGTTTGCCTTCGTCTTCACAGATGCGAACATGACACCCATCCAGGTCCGTGAGTTCCAGAGGCGGGCTATGAGGTACCAACATATCCTGCTGGTAGAGTCGGGGTTCAGACAGATGGTCAGAAGATAACTGAATGAACGGGCCTCCAGAGCATGGAGGGCTTTCCCACAGGGTGGCCCTACTTTGCCCACCACAGCCACCACCAGCACAACCACCACTTCCACCCAGGTGGCACCACCCACAGCTGGGACTGTTGTCCCAACGTCTGCAGTTGCTCCAGGCCCCATCAGTGGAACACCTTCAGGGCAGCCCACAGGCATTGGCTCTACACGCCCACACACATCCTCCGCCGGTACCCAGACTGCCCCAGCTGCTACAGTTGACCCTGCAGCTCTTCAGGCAATGGAATGTAAAATGGACCGTGTGCTACGGAAAATCAGTCACCTGCAGCGTGATGTTCAACATATGAACAGGTGTGTGTGGTCCATAAAGCGGACCTTCCGGAGGGCCAACCTCTAGACTTTTGGATATGGACATGATTCCCTCCCCTCCCTCCTCTTTCCTTGTTCTCATACTTAGTGGGCTTAGGGGGCTTAGTGTTAGGTTAGTATAGGCTGTTAGTTTAGTTAGTGTTAGTGGGTGGGGGTCCTGAATCTTTCTATTTTTACTTGTTAAGTGTGTGGGTGGGTGGGTTGGGTGCTATGTTGGGGCTCTTGTGTGTTGAATTTTTTTTTTTTTTTAAATCAGTTTTCTTTTTAAAAAATATAAAAAAAATAAAAAAATATATATATTTGTTTAGGATAGTATAGTATGTGTTTAGGTTAGTATCTGTTGTCCTCCATGTGTCCCGTCTCATAAGGGGGGTGGGGGGGCTGATGTTTAGAACGTTTCGTTACATGTGATAAGTAAGTTTAGGTTAGGTTAGTTAGGGACAGTTGTGGGTAATGGCTAGTTAGGGTAGATTAGGGTAGGTAAGACTTTTCTCTCAGTTTCCTCTTCTGTGATTACTGTTTAATAAATATATAGTGAACCCTTTACAGTATGTGTTAAATGCTTGTTGATCAGGGCCTTGGCATTAGTGTACATGAATTTTGTTCTATTACATTTGTGTCCTATGCTACAAACAAATCCCAACTGAGCTGGAAGATTGCCAGCTACCGCAGAGCTACCTTGCAAAGATTCCACCATTCGTTGCAACCACCAGTCACAGTTAATATGGATTCCAACGTGTTTTTGTCAATAAGTATGTTTTCAAAGTCACAAACAGTGCTTCCAAATTTGGTATTGGGGGAACTGTTTTAGGGCTGACTGCAGTGTAATGTTCAAGGACACCCTTATAAGGTGAGTTGTTGTAAGCACTCTTGTAGTATCGTCTTTATGACTCACATAGATCATTTTTGACACTGTTCAGCATGATTACCTATTTGGATGTAAACTCAGACACCTTCATTCATGCAGTTTTTGGAGTGTTTGCTTAGATTTGTGTGCACTGTTATATGTGTTAGTATTGCATGGTGACAACATTTTGCTGCCACTATTTGATGACTTAGATATCCCTTGAGGAAGCATTATTCTGTCCAACACAGCATGATGGTGTATGGTTTATCACTTCATCAGATATTACCCTCAGGAAGGGCAGAGTATGATGCAATCCTGGCCAGTGTGCACATTTATCTGACTACATTATTTCAGGACAGTTGTTTTGACAAGCTACGTAATTTGACAGGAGGCACATTTCAGTTATCTACTGCACAGTTGATGTGTCACATTACACAGAGACAAATTTGTTATGTAAGTGCTATTTATTGAAAAGTGCTGTAGTGCTATATGTACATTGTCCATGATTGTGAGTCCATTATAGTGACATCTTCCACTGTGATCCTACACAAGTGGTAAAGGAAAATGCTTTTGACATGCTGGGGTGATGTGTCCGACAGTGCAGAGGGACAAGATTTACCAATGAGTAAGAGAGAGACAAGCACTGGGCAGGCTGACAAGATATACAGTGGTTTGCAGAACAGCCATTGAGTACAGTTGTTGTAAGACTGGCATGTTACAAAGCGCTGGACCTTGGTAATAGTTGGCCATGTGGCAGGGACTAGTGCTTCTGGGTACTTTTCCGTGTGAAAGTGATCTGTTCCATGTATTCTTCTTCTGATGTGTGTGTTGCCTTCTCTGTCCTTGGTGGTGGTGGTTGTGAAGGGGCAACACACACCTCAGTGTTAGAAGACGTGGAGTCAGACATCCCGGTCACTGCTACCTGTGAAGGTCTTAAGGGAAGTACTGCAGCAAGGAGGATCTGCTGATTCTTAAGAATAGCAGCCACATCATGATGGTAGGCAGCCAGGTCGGCCCTGAGGGGGTCATGATTGCATTCGTGCAAGCAGTGGAAGGTTTGGGGTGCGAGGTGTTGTGGCAACTCCCTTACTGCAGTGGTGAATTCCTTGACAGTTTGTTGTAGTCCTTGCAGGATGGATGTTAGGGCTTGCATAGCTGCTGCCTGATCTGCAGATGACATCATGCACGAACGCACCCCCTCTAGGCTGGCTGCCATAGTTTGCATCCCCACCTGCACCTCATTGGCCAGCACCCGCTGTACCCCAACTACAGTTCTCTCAAAGCTGGTGCCTGTGTTGTCTGAGTCCTCAGCTGTATTGGAGCTGGCAGGTCTTACAATTGGGGTGGTGGGTGGATACTCTGCGATGGCTGCTTGTTCTTGTGACTGAAAGTGGGGTCTGGAGGGTTCCAAGGACATCTTGGATGGTCTGCTTGGGAATGTTTGTCAGCTCATCATCCATGTCATCAGGGTTTTCCGGGACAGGCATATCCGCAGGAGATCCATCATCCTCTGAAATGAAATGGGGTACAATTAGTGTGTGTGTGTTGTGGCATTTGTGATGTGACATGCCTGCCTTGTGATGATTTCACATTGTGATCTTGTGTCCTGTTCATTGCTCCAGTCTTTCAGATGGGCATTCTCCCAGGCCTATGGCCCACCTGCATGTCACATGTATAGTATTAAGTTATTGGACTTCTCAGCATCATCTCCTCTAGTCTTGTTTTAGGCCAAATAGTGAATTGCCACCTTCTTGTCCTACTCAGGCCTCCGTCTACATCCATTCTCATGGTGAGACCTTTCACTGGCTGTGGGTGTTCTGATGGCACTGGCACCACACTTAACAATCTGGACCTGCCCCAGTCTCTGATCTTTCACATCCACTTATATGTAGTTGACCTGTAGCGTATCCTATGCATAGCATTGTTATGGCACAATATGGATGTTGGCATTGGTAATGTGTACAGCTGATGTTAGGGTATGTGTGGTACATTGGATTGCCCTGATAGTCGTAGCAGTGTCCTATTTCCTCCTCTGACTGTGCAGGTGTATTTCAGTGACTAGTTACATGTGTCCTCCCCCTCAATGCTGTTGCCTGAGCAGTATGACATTTGGGATGTTGCATTGTGACCCAGGCACAGGATGGACCCTGACATATGCAGCATGGGTGTGACCTTAGTGCTGTGTAGCTCCTAATGTGGATGACATTGGCTGATGTTTGCAACAACTATGGGCATTCACATTTGACAGGACTGGCGCCTTTGTCTTATTTCAGGTGATTATTGAAGTTGTCATCCTCAACCCTCTAATGACAATGAAATAATTACCACTATTAAAACAATCTTCTATGTGCTGTTTTCATTTCCCCATGTATGCCCACAAAAATATGATCCACCCAAAAGCAAAGGAGCAAATGCTCCAAAACAGAAAAATAATGTACTCTTTGAATGTGCAAATGACTTGTAATGCATATTTAATCATCATCGTCCTACACCAACTGTCTTGGGTCCTTCCTTATATGACTCAAACATTAGACTGAGTAAAAGCACTCGATGCATCATGATGGGCATTCAGCAGAACACCAATTTGGGGGCTGGCTGAGTACTACATGCACTTTTCCTGAATGTTATATCGAGGCCTTAGTCCTGAGTTTGATGTAGTACCTTTTCCAGGGATTGCAAATAATGTAAATAATTAAAAAATGTGTGTAATACCTATTTTCTGGCTTGAGAACCTATATTTTTGTTATTCACATGGTTCATTCCAAATCTCAGAAAACTAAAGAGTCATAATGTGAATAAAGTGTAAAAACACCCTGCCATGAGCGTAGTTTTTTTGTAGGAAACAAAATAATTTTCCAGCAAGACACGGACAAAAATGAATCACTTATCTCTGTCTTTTTTTCACTTGCATCAAGGCAGTGGCGGGTCTGGTGGATGTCAACAAGTCCAGTGAAACGTAGCGACAGTAAACCAGTGTCCTGATGTCAGCAAAGATCGTACTGATTATACAATGTCTTTTGCGCAAGCAGTACTTGGACTGCATTCCGGCATAGATTTCTACCACCTCATGTTTATATTTATGTACATGCATACTGAGTGCCTCTAGAGCACTTGCAATGCATTTGATAGCAGTGTTCTGACTGCTTTATCTTACTCTTCATAACAATCATTGGTGTTCTCTACAGTACGGTGTCTAAATTGAAACACTGAGGGCCCCATTATGAGTTTGACGGACAGAAAACGCCAAAGTCCCAACAGGGTGGCCGCCGCCTATGCGGCGACCTTCCCGCAGAAGCTATTATGGGTTTCCTGTTAGGTCGGCGGGCAGAAACCTAAGTTACCACCTGCTGGCCTAGCGGAAAACAAGTTACAGCATTGTCTCAGGCTCGTAATTGAGCTGGCCGCAATGCTGTCGCATGCAGGGTGCACCAGCAACCTTGCATTGTTCACTGTCTGCAAAGCAGACAGTGAACATTGCAAAGGCGCTGTCCAGGGCGGCCCCTGCACTGCCCATGCCAAGTTGCATGGACAGTGCAGGGGCCCCCCTGTGGCCCCCTGTGGCCCCCTGCACCTGTTCTCCACCAGCCTTTTCATGGCGGTGTTACCGCCATGAAAACTGATGGTGGAGAACTAGGTTGTAATCCCCAGGGCAGCGCTGCTTGCAGTGTTGCCCTGGTGGATTAGAACCTCCTCCATCTCCAGACCACTGGGATCCAAGATCATGGTGGAGCTGACAGTTCCATGGTGGTCCGACTACCAGGGTTGTAATGTGGCGGTTGGACCACTGCATTGGTGGTGGTCCAGACCGCCACCGCGAGTGTGGCGGTCTATAGACTGCCACACTCGTAATGAGGCCCCGAGTGTCTCTCCTTACAATTTTGTGTTGTACTGGAAAAGTATAACCTATTCCCTGATTTGGTATCCTTTCATGTTATGTTATGTGTATTTCTATACACACCTGGGAGAGTATCCTGGCCCTGAAACAGGAGCTGTATGGGCAGAGCCAGGGTTAGGGCTTTGTGAAGAGCCAGACCTTCAGTTTTTTACAGAATTTAAAAACTGCAGAGGTGGCTCTGATGTGCAGAAGCAGGTATTTTCAGGCTGTAGGAGTGAGGCTGGAGAAGGTATGATCGTCGGATCAAGTTCTGTATGTGCATGCGCCTGTGTGCAAGTAGGAGACCGGCTGAGCGTAGGTGTCTGACAGGTTTGTGAAAGTTTATGCAGTTTTTGCGTTATTTTGGGCCAATGTTGTGTAAGGCTTTGTATGTTTGAGTGTGCAATTAGGAGTCCGGCTGGTGTAGGTGTCTGACAGGTTTGTGAAAGTTTATGCAGTTTTTGAAGTAGGTGGGGCCAATGTTGTGTAAGGCTCTGTGTGTGTGAGTGAGGAGTTTGAAGACTGCTCCTTTGTGGATTGGAAGCCAATGGACCTTTTTGAGGTGTGTGGTGATGTTAGTGCAGGATGGGAGGTCGAGCCTTGCCACTGAGTTTTATATGGTCTGGAGTCTTCTGGTCTGTTGAGCATTGACTCCAGCATTGAGTACATTGCCATAGTCAAGTTTGCTGGAGAGTGTCATTGATTCAACATGCTACTATGCCGCTAACAGAAAGTAGACGTAGCACACTTGATCAGCTGAATAAGTGTGAAATACTGTGTGGGTACATCATGATCATGACCTACTTAATTCTGCAGACTTCGGCATCATTTTTCACTGTTCTGACCATGCTCAAATTATTTTGAAAAAAAGTGGTGTGTGATGATATTGTGATCAGGGACGCACTGGCTGTAGCGGGCATCAGCATTTCCTTGGCAGGCTGGAAGGGTGGGTTTTGCAGCGCTGGGGGGCTCAACAGTTATTTAATCCAGCACACCAAAATGAGATTTGAAAACACGTTACTAACATATACACCAACATTCCATAAAGTTGAGCAATGATTTTAAAGCTAATAATTGGCCTTCATTTACCTTTTATGCAGTTCACATCTCCCCTCACTGCAGTGCAAGTCATTAAACAAAGGACCTGATTTAGAGTTTGGCAGAAGGGTCACTCTGTCACAAACGTGATGGATATCCCATCCTCCTATTACAATTCTATTATAGCTTATTTAGCGGACGGGATATCCGTCATGGTTGTGATGAGTAACCCCTCTGCCAAACTCTAATTCAGGCCCAAAGTAAAGTGTCCTAATATTTTTTATAAAATCTCCCTCTTCTCTGTTTTCAATGATAGCAGGCCTGATTAACAACAGTTAAGACCACAGAAAACCTCAACATTTGTGTGTGAATCACAGCCTTGAATCAACAAATGCTCATGTGTTTTACCTCAATAAACAAATTCCACATCAACTTACAGCTTTGTAAGGCTAATGTGTTTCAAATACCCTTACATAAATGTCAACATGCCTACATGTGTAAATTTGCAAATATCACTTTAAAACAAATACTGTGCGACAATCATTTGGCTATAGTAGTGAGAGACTGCATAATTTTGTTATGGTAGTGAGTGACTGCTGTAAACTCTTGTACTGCATGCTGTTGCACTTTTGGGCATGTTCATTTCTTCGGGTATTTCCCACCATCCCTGAGTGGGTACTGATACTGCAAGCCCACGTTTTCTAGCAATGAATCTGAGGTTGTGCTGAAAGCCGTTCTGCTGTTTGAGCCCAAACTCCTTGGATCAAAACCAGAGCTGGACTGGGAATCCAAAGCAGCCCTGGCAATTTTTTTCGATCAGCCCTTGGGTCGGGGGCGAAGTGTGAAGTACTGCTGCTTTTGTTACTGGGGGAGAGTTCGCAGCACTGCTGCAAAATCAGACCCTAGACTTGAGTAGTACTAAATACGTTGAAGGTACTGTTGAAATATCTGGTAACAATTTATATGCTCACGCACCTTAGAGAATAAGGGCCTGATTTAGACTTTTTTAGCACCGCATTTGGGTAATTTTTTGACGCAAAAGCGGCACAAATTTACAAAATATAATTCAGGGGCATATTTATACTCTGTCTGCGCCGCATGTGCGCCAAAAATTTTGACGCACATTCAGCACAAACCTTGCCCCATATTTAAACTTTGACACCCGAGCCCGCGGATGTCAAAATCCCGCCGTGTGCGTCGTTTTTTGGATGCGGCAACCCACCTTGCGTTAATCATATGCAAGGTAGGTGTTCCCGTCCAAAAAGTGACTTAAACGCCCGTGCGTCATATTTATGCTTTTGGGCCGGGAGGCGGAGCCGGAAAATGACACACAGCCCGATTTGCATCAAAAATTAATGCCTGGGTCAGGGCAGGCATTAAAATGGGGCAAACACACCTGTATTTAATCAGAACACACAGAAGCAACAGCAGAGCAGCAGAGCAGCAAAAGGGAGACATGGAGGTGCTTCTCATCCAGCGTGCACGCAGAGCCCAGAAACAACAACAGCAGCTACCACAACACCAGCAGGGACCCCAAAGGCAGCGCAGAAGGCAGGAGAGGATATTCCACACCAGAACAACCCTTCATGGCCTCAGGGAACATGACATCATCCAGAGGTACAGGTTGAACTGGCAGGCCATTCAGATGCTGCTGCGAAACATTGAGCCACAGTTGGCTTGCTGACACCCCGCACCATCCAAACAGACACCAAGCTGCTTGCCGTAATTCACATGCTGGCAAGTGGCTCTTTTCAAACAACTGGTGCCCTGGTTGCCGGAGTATCACAGCCATCATTCTCTGCCTTTTTGCCCAAAGTACTGGATGCCATCGTTGGACTCACACCCCGCCACATCTGCTTCCCTAACACACTGCAGAAGCAGCAGGAAACAAAATAGGGGTTCTACCTCATTAGTGGCTTCCCACGTATCCTTGGTGCAATCGACTGCACACATGTACGCCTTGTGCCACCTGCTGCAACTGAACACCTCTACCGCAACAGGAAGCACACACATTCCATCAATGTGCAGGCCATAGTCGATCACCAAGGATTGATCACCAACATTGTGGCAAAATATCCTGGGAGTGTAAATGACTCATTCATCTTCCGTCACAGCACCATCAATCAACACTTCCAGGATGGATGGTATGGCAATGGACTACTTGTTGGTAAGTACAAAAACCTACTTGTATAAGCACTGCACAGCAACCCTCTAGGACACACAACACTTACATCACAACAGCAACATGTCGACAGGAACACACTGAGGTCGTGACATCGCTAGCCATGTATCATAGGTCACCATTTACATGTCACACATCTGAAATTAGTGTACAGTCTAATGTTAAGACGTCAATGATCACAACGTTTGGAGTGGGTTGCCTAATTGTCACCTTGCAAAATGTAAGCGTCTCAATTATGTTTACATTAATCCATTGCATAAGTCTAAAGGTATGTGATGTCTAGGGCACATTGATATGAACGTGTTAACAACACTGTCAAATTGAACCTGTGTATGGAACTATCATCTCACCCCCAGTGAAGACACAGGGACACCTGTATCACAAGTCACAATGCTAGGGAGCGCACACTGTACTGCAAATCCCAAAACATACTGCTGACAACTGGTCAGCAGCCAAACACTTGTTCAGCCAAGGAAACAACACAATGCAGATGGTACATCCTACAAGGCTAGGATGCAACACAATAACACAAAAGAGTCACAGACAACGCAAGACACCTACTGCCATGCAAGGTGATTTCAATGGGGCAAGCTACGTCAACATGATCCCATTCATTTTTTCTTTCAGATGATCAGGGGTATGGGATCCAGCTAAGGATTATGACACCATTTGGCAACCCAAGCACTGCAGCAAAGCGTGCCTACAATGACGTACATAGGAGGACACGCAGCATAGTCAAGAGGACTTTCGGCATCCTCAAGTCGAGATTCAGGTGCCTCGACATCACTGGTGGTAGCCTCCTATATTGCCCTGAAATGGTCTGCAAGATCATTCTAACATGTGCCATCCTGCACAACATTTGCATAAGAAGGAACATTCCCCTCTTGGAACCAGAGCCACACATGCCTGAAGAGGAGGAAGAGGAGGATGGTGCCCTGCAACATAAGGGGGGACAACAAAACACGGCTGCTGGATTGCGTAGGCGCCAACATATCGTGAACAATTTCTTTTAAAAATAATCACCATCACCACTTTATTAACTAATGTAAATAAACACCAATAATAATCACCATATCATGGTCTGGCTAATCATTTGTGCTCACCTTTATCTCTTACTATCAGAATAAGAGTGTAGCCTCATGGAGCATTGCTGATATACTGATCAGGACACAGAAAATTCCAGAGCAATTGTGATGTGTATCATACAACAGTCACATACACACACACTGTAAATGACATATATCCTGTACATTTCACCTTTGAAGGGCAATAGCAGAGGACCACACCTATTTCACACATACATGTTGGCAACATGGTTCATCGCAGCACATGGCACACAACTAAGACGCCATCACTCAATAAGGGGAAAACAAGCCTCATACATGAGGCAGTTGATGTGCCATTGCATCGGTAACAGGAATGTATGACCAGACCCTTGACAACAGTAAGTCCAACTGTATCCAATCTTTGCAAGGACTATCTGTGACCAGAGTTCCATATAAGCAGAACATAGACAGCACAAATGCCACCCATATGACAAGCATTGCGCACATGACATACCATGTACATGTCAGCCCATTTCCTAACTCCTGAAACACCCATGCACCTGGTCACAACCCACTTGTCTGAAGAGATCCCTGGAATAGTAATATGTGTACCCGATAATCCCTCCTCCACACACACAGACTAACAATAGCAATCCAGTGTGCTACACCCTTTCCTATGGTATACCATTGTCATAGCACATCTGACTGCATGGACGTCAGGTCAATTAATACACTGGCTTGTAGTTTCTAAGCCCTGTTATCACCTGTAGATTGATTCCCGTGTGAAAGGTACTGTTGACCATTTGAACTCAAATCTCACCTACAGGACTTGTGATAAACTGATGCAGCACACACCTGTGATCACCTCCATGCACACCACCCATTTCAACATGCACTGCCCCTGCTGGTGCCTGGAACAGCATAGAAGTTGCCATTTTGTCAAATAAACCGTTATGCATGGCTAGTAATTAAGCCGTGTAACACAGCCCTTGGGTTCATGTGTCACCTTCAAAAACACATGACATGCACAGTTTTACATGTCAACTGTTTTGTTCCTCCTCCAACCACTCTTAGTCAGACCACTGATTATGTAACTTTTGAAATTGCTGGATCCTGATTGACCCTGCATCCTGTCAGCCTGACTGGCACCTGTCTGTGCGTTACCCTAAAGATTGCCTGTGGCTACATATGTACCACACTTGCTTTACCAAACCTCTCATTCCTCAGAGGGTGTTTTGTCATGTGCTTCATCAATGCATACCCAAATACATTGTATAGCATCATCTGCCTTTTAATTGTACCATATTTGTTAAATTGTCTTTGAATACCAAAATCATGGCCCATCCCTTGTCTGGGTCTCATGTATGCATGAACGACAAAGTGTGACAGTGTCCCAGGGCCGTATGCAGGGATTGGGTATGGTGCCTCCAGCAGAACCAGCAACCTCTGATAATGTCCATGAAAAGTCGACACATGTTAGGACCCTGACAGTTCACACGCTGAACCACATTGCTCACAACATATTGATGGGCCGTGCGTGGTGAATAGCTGCAAGAATAATCAGCACAGAGGCTATGATGTTCCCAGATGCAGTGGGAACTTTACAGGCCAACCTGTGTACAAATGTTGTACTGACACCTGCTGGAACATGACACCTGAGACATTATCTCACTCAGCACACCAAGGTTGCCCTGTTGAGAGTCTCATTACACGTCTTCAGTGACAGGGTGGGACCATCCCAATGTAGGTTCTCATGTCCTCATTTACTTTACTCACATTGATCTCCGAAGGATACTCAGTAGATACAGGAATAGCTGCCACTGACTCATGATGAGACCTGGACGTAACTGTGACCACATACACCCCTAAAAATATACAGGATCAACATTGGACCACACACATGAACAAGACACTTCTTTGCAATTGATCACTGGAAATATGTGGACACGTGCTGCCTCGTCTGCTCAGTCATATGACCTCAACTGTGGCGTCATAATACATTTGTGGTTCACCTTTGGCTGTCTGGGACAATTACATGGTACCCGCTTCGTCTATGCATGTGCCTGTCTCACTGTGGGATTCACCAACAAGTGCCTAGGAAGCAGTTACCAAAAATCTAGGACATGGGATGGCGAAATTGTGGACCATTGACATGAACAAGCGTCTGCCATCTATCTGGTGCATGCTTTTCCATTTGTGGTGTCTACGTTACCCAAAATCCTGGAAGTGCACACAACGGATGTTGCTACATGTATGACTAACACATGTCCTCTCTCATTTCCACAATGACGTGCATCTAAGGTTTGGACACATTGACTTCACATTCATACAAGCATATTTGCAATAATACATCTTGTGATGCACACACACTGGGTCAACAACTACATTAGTAGCCACTGCACACACATTGAGCCATAGGCATTGAGGTACTGTACTCATGTGCGTCATCTTGCTATCCTCTCCTGATGCCAAACATGCCCAAATTGTGCAATACATATATGTAGGCCACACATATGGCCATCTAGAGCGTCAGCCAAGCGTCAAAATCCTGTTAAGGAAGTAGCGGGTCATGGTCCGCTGCAGTATGATGTCTCACATGTGAACATACACCATCAACACCAAAGTGGGTGCAATCAGCCTATCTCAGTTGTGTCCCAAATGTAACATAACATTAAAATGGAAAAAATCCCCTAAACCAGTTCATGACCTGAAATGTTGAATTTTTTAGCGTTATGCGTCAAACTTTTTTCACCAATACAGTCATATTTTTTGACGTACAGGAGTGAAAATTAGGCCGCATCCAAATAATTGTAAAGACTATTTACTATTATTTGGATGCGGCCTAATTTTCACTCCTGTGTGTCGAAAAATATGATGCACAATCTGTATGCGTTAAAAAATATGACGCATAACGATAAAAACGGCACCCATTTTATGCAGGAAGTGATGTAATAGGATATCCTGTTTACAGAATATGTACTTTCACTTTCACTTTGCAGTCTGTGAATCTTCTAGACTGTGTGGCTGTGTTCAGAGTGTTGTCCAGTGATTTTGTGCTTTGGTGTCCTGTGTGCTATCTTGCTTGTTACTTTGTGAAATAAATATTGTTATTGTATACTGTCTGAGTGTGTTTTGTTTACAATTGTCCGGTATTGTAGTGTATTTGTTGTTTGTGGGAGTCTGTTGTGGGTAGTGCTAGTTTGGGGATAGTTGGGCTCTTTTAGTTGTTAAGTTTACTTCTTTTTTTGTACTTCTACTTTCCCCCTTTTTTCCTTTCTTCTTCTTTATTCCCTATTCCCCTTTTGAGTGCTGAGATGTTGGGTAGGCCACGTCTTGGCAGGATGGGTGAGGAGGAGCTTGGGGGTTTTATATGGCTGGTGTGCTATTTCCTCCCACTCATGATCGAGGCAGGGGGCAGGGTGATACAGGGGTATCACACTGAGGCGCGAAGAATCTGGTGGGGAAAGGTGTTGCATCATTTGCAGCGCCTGTATGGGAGCCAGAGGAATGACCACCAGCTGAAGCTCCGCTGGGCTGACCTCATCACCAGGGAGCAAGATCTGATGGACCACCTGGGAATAGTGATTGGTGGCCCTGTTGGTGAGTACAAATCATGTAAATGTGCACAATTAAAAGCTCTGTAGTGACATCAGATGATTTGTACAATATCTGCCGGCTAAGTTGCTGACTGGGTGGAATGCTGCGGAAACATACAGGGTCATTGATGGACCCTGTGAAGGACCACAATTGCTAGCTGTCAGGAAGCACATGCTCTGTAAACTTACATAATACTTTTGCTTAATGTAATTTGGTGCCGCTTTTGTGTCAGCCAGCAACACAAAATAGGAGCCAATCATGTCTATATAGGTTACATTTGCCAGTGAAGTATATATTTATTAAAATATTGGCAACCTTTGTTGACACAATAGCTAGACTGACTTTAGAAACACTACATGATGCAGAAAACGAGTGCTGGCTTCACGTCAATTGATGATAGCAATGTGGCCCAGACATATGTCTCATGTGTGTCTGGTGAGTGTGTAAGGAAAGAGTTTTTGGAAGTTCTATGAATGTTAGGGATTATTGTGTATCCTTGGTTGATCAATGTGAGTAAAGTGGTATGTATATGTTCCCAGATGCAGTGGGAAGTGCAGAGGCCAACCTTTGTACAAATGTTGTAATGACACCTGCCGGAACATGACACCTGAGACATTATCTCACTCAGCACACCAAGGTTGCCCTGTTGACTGTCTCATTACACGTCTTTAGTGACAGGGTGGGACCATCCACATGTTGGTTCACATGTCCACATCCACTTTACTCACATTGATCAACCAAGGATACTCAGTAGATACAGGAATAGCTGCCACTGACTCATGATGAGTCCTGGACCGAACTGTGACAAATTACACCACGAAAAATATACAGGATCATCATTGGACCACACACATGAACAAGACACCTATATGCAATTGATCACTGGAAATAAGTGGACACGTGCTGTCTTGTATGCTGGTCCACCACAGCCACTTGATAGTTGGGGCTCACTTCTATGGCCTCAACTGTGGTGCCATCATACATTTGAGAATCACCCTTGTCTGTCTGTGCAAACAACATGGTACCCACTTCCTCAATGCATCTGTATGACTCACTGTGGGATTCACCAAGTAGTGCCTAGGAAGCTCTTACCAATACTGTAGGACATAGGATGTAGAAAATGTGGACCATTGACATGAACAAGCGTCTGCCATCCATCTGGTGCATGCTATGTCACATGTGGTGTCTACGTGACCCTAAAACTTGGAAGTCCACTTTATGGGTGTTGTTACATGTATGACTAACAAATGCCCTCACTCATTTCCAATATGACTTGCATCTAAGGATTGGACACATGGACGTCACATTCATACAAGCATATGTACAAATATGCTTCATGTGATACACACACACTTGGTCAACAAATACATTAGTTGCCAAAGCACACAATTTGAGCCAAAGGCATTTAGGTATTGTACATATGTGCATCACATTGCTATCCTCTCCTAATGCCAAACATGCACAATTTGTGCAACACATATATGTAGGCCACACTTATGACCAACTATTGCGTAAGACAACTGTAAAAATACAGTGAAGGGAGTAGCGGATCATGGTCCACTGCAGTATGATGTCACACATGTGAACATACACCATCAACACCATACTGTCTTCAATCAGCCTATCTCTGATGTGTCCCAAATGTAACATAACCAAAAAACAAGTAACATTGCCCAAAACCATTTAATGCACTGTAATTTTGACGTCCCTAGCGTTATGCGCCATTTTTTGACTACCAAAACTATATTTGCGTCATTTTTTGTTTACGCACAGGAGTGAAATTTAGCCCGCATCCTGATATTTGTACAGGTCATGTACTATTATGTGGATGCGGGCTAATTTTCACTTCTGTGTGTAAAAAAAATTGACGCAAATATAGTTTTGGTAAACAAAAAATGACGCATAACGCGAAAAAGGTGGGACTTTTCATACAGGAAGTGATGTAATAGGATATCCTGTTTACAGATCATGTACAGTGGTTGTACTTTCACTTTCACTTTGCAGTCTCTGATCCTTCTAGACTGCGTGGCTGTGTAGCGAGTGTTGTCCTGAGATTTTGTGCTGTTTTGGTCCTGTGTGCTATCTGTATTGTCAATTTGTGAAATAAATATTGTTACTGCATACTGTACTACTGTGTTTTGTCTACATTTGTCCATTTATCTTGTGTTTTTGTTGTTTGTGGGAGTCTGTTGTGGGTAGTGTTAGTTTGTGGATAGTTGGGCTCTTTTAGTGGTTAGGTTTACTTTTCATCTGTCTTTGTACCCCTACTTTCCCCCTTTTCCCCTTTCTATTTCCTTTACCCCTTTTCCCTTTCACTCCCAAGTATGTCTGGTTGGCCACGTCTTGGCAGGATGGGGGAAGAGGAGTTGGGGGGGTTCATCTGGCTTGTGATGCATTTCTTGCCACTCATAATCCAGGCAGGGAGCAGGGTGATACAGGGGTATCCAACAGAGGCGCACAGAATCCGGTGGGGAAAGGTGCTGCATCACCTGCAGAGTGTGTATGCCAGCCAGAGGAGTGACCACCAGCTGAAGCACCGGTGGGATGACCTCATCACCAGGGAGCAGGATCTCTTGGACCACCTGGGAATCATGATTGGTGGCACTGTTGGTGAGTACGAATCATGTTAATGTGCACGATTAAATGCTTTGTAGTGACATAAGGGGATTAGTACAATGTCTGCCAGCTAACTTGCTGACTGTGTGTAATGCTGGGGAAATATGAAGGGATCATTGATGCACTATGGCAAGGATCACAATTGCTAGCTGTCAGGTAGCACGTGCTCAGCAAACTTACAGGTTACTTTTCCATGAAGGAAATTGGTGTGGCCTTTTTGTCAGAAAAGCCAACAAAATAGGAGGCAATCATGTCTATATAGAGTACTATTGACAGAGAAGTACAGATGTACCAACATTTAGGCCAACTTTGTTGACGCAATTGCTAGACTGACTTCAGAATTACTACATGATGCAGAAAATGAGTGCTGCCTTCATGTCAATTGATAATAGCAAAGTGGCTCAGACACGTGTCTCATGTGAGTCTGATGAGTGTGGAAGGAAAGCGTTCACCGAAGTACTATGAATGTGTGGGATTATTGTGTTCATTGATCTTTTTGGATACGTCAGTTCTGGATTTGAAAACATCGTGAAAAGGTGTAAGGTGCCCTCAGCTAACATCTTAGAATGTTTGTTGGAGTTAGTTGTGCCACAATCCAAATATGGATGGCAGTCCAAGTGTATGCACATGGCTTCACATCTCCATGGTTGGTGCAAATCACCATAGCTGGGCCACATCAATTGAATAAACTGTAACAACAGGATGGCTTACAAAAGGCCCTGCCCCTCCCTCTGTACATTGGACCTATGTGTAATAAATGTGTCATGGCCACAAGGCATGTTTGACTGGTAATGCAGTCCTCAAGTAACCAGTCTTTGGATGTCTCTCTTGGATGCACACGATGAGACTATTACACTCCATATTTCTTTCTGCTCACCAATTACGGGGCATGTTTGCAACCACATGATAGTTAGGGCCAATGCATGTGTGCAGATATGTGTGTAACTGTCACAGGAGACCCATGCTATGTACAAGTTGGCGGTGATATATCAGATGCAGTACCATCATGTCTGAATGGGTGCCATTTCCTTATTCAGCCTACACATTGTATATGTTTATGAAATTGTTGCGCTGTGCCCAGATTTTGAGCACATTTCTTCCTTCCATGACATTTGAGGACCCCGACCACTCCAGTAAGTGTTGATATGTCTCTTATGTGTTGTGTTTGCTGGTTATGGACTCGTGTGAGTTGGACGCATAGCAAGGTGTGATGCGTTGGGCAAGCTTTTTACTTGTTCCATGAGTGGGAATTCAGTTTCTCACATGTTTTGAGTTGGCCAATGCGTATCCAATGGTATCATGTAGGGATTGTAGGCCATTCATGTAGGCCCCACTGTGAGTACAGGGGTTAGCCATGTGTATGACACTTGTATCACCAAGAGTCGCAATGGAAGTCAGCCCCGATTTAATCAGCCTGTCAGACCCACATTCTCTAAGATTGGTACAGCGAATTGCTTTCCAATAGACATCTGCTTCCCTATATACCTACGTAATTTTGAAACAGTAGGTAGAACCTCCTAGCAGCATGTACTTCCACATGTAGTGCTACAAGTATGTGGAAAGTGAGTGCAATGGCCTAGGTGTGCATGCAATTCATGATCATGGGTGTTCTAGCAACTCTGTGTCTGATGTAAGTCAGGCCTCACTGAAAGTATATGTTGTGTACCAAGTTCTGCATTTCCTGACATGTCTGACCCTATGAGTTCTCTAGGGCTTGCTGACTCCTAATTGTAGATAGACCTTACCTGTGGTGTGCCTGTAGAGGCAAACATGTGTGGAGTTTTCTATACACTCCTCGTTGTACATGTTGTTGGCAAATTATAGTTGTTTATCCACCCCCCCCCCTCAAACACGGGCATGGGTTTGTGAATGGGGTACTTAGTACTGATGCTACCAGTATGTTACACATACATGTGAATAAGTGACGGTTTGGTTGCAAACTAGTATGCACACTCAGGTTTGGCACTTGGTACTATACTGGCAAGTCCAGTTACAACTTGCAGACCATGTGGCTTTAGTTTTGCTTTCCGTACACTGACATTTGTAGCACAGGTCTTGGCGGAGGATATGCAGCATGATTCTTAGCTGATAACTGGCAGAACTCAGATTGCAAGTCAAAGCCAGTTGTTACCCATCTTGTAGGTTATGGATGTGCTATGTGTGATGTGACCTTTGTAGTCTGGCCTGCCATGTACTTGCTCAGGGACATTCAATGATCTGTATTGTGATATGAGCTGTTACAAGTGCAGTAGATATATTGTCTGATTAACTTGCTGTGCCATTTCACACAATGCAGTTACTAATGTAGAATATCTGCATTTGTCTTCACAGCTGCTAACATAACTCCAGACCAGGTCCGTGAATTTCAGCGCCGGGCCATGCGATACCAGCACAACCTGCTGGTGGAGTCGGGGTTCCGGAGGATGGCCCGGCGATATCGGCATGACCGGGCCTCCGGGGCATGGAGAGCCTTCCCACAGGGTGGGCCTACTTTGCCCACCACAGCCACCACCAGCACAACCACCAATCTGAGCCAGGTGGCCCCACCCACAGCTGCACTGTTGGTCCGACACCTGCTGGACTTCCAGGCCCCAGCATTGCCACTGGTGCAGGACAGCCCACTAGGCCTGGCACCACACCCACACAGACCTCCTCCACCTGTTCCCAGACTGCCACTGCTCCATCTGTTGACCCTGCAGCCTTCAACCAAATGGGTTGTAAGATGAACAAAGTGCTGCGCAAGTTGAGCCACCTGAGCCGGGATGTGCCCCACATTAACCGGCGTGTTAAGTCCATTAAGAGGACCCTCCGGAGGGCCAACCTCTAGACTTTTTGCTATGGACATGATTCCCTCCCCTCCCTCCTCTTTCCTTGTTCTTATAGTTAGTGGGCTTAGGGGGCTTAGTGTTAGGTTAGTATAGGCTATTAGTTTAGTTAGTGTTAGTGGGTGGGGGGGTCCTGCTTGTTTCTATTTTTACTTATTACATGTGTGGGTGGATGGGTGGGTGGATGGGGGGCTATGTTGGGGTTCTTGTGTGTTTAAAAACAAAAAATCCTAAAAAACTAAAAACAATTACCAAAAAAATTACAAACAAATATATATTTGTATAGGATAGTATAGTATGTGTTTAGGTTAGTATGTGTTGTCCTCCATGTGTCCCGTCTCATAAGGGGAGTGGGGGGTAGATGTTTAGAACGTTTCGTTACATGTGATAAGTAAGTGTAGCTTAGGTTAGTTAGGGACAGTTGTGGGTAATGAGTAGTCAGGGTAGATTAGGGTAGGTAAGATTTTTCCCTCAGTTTCCTCATCTGTGATTAGCATTTAATAAATATTTGGTTAACCCTTAACTGTATGTGTTGAATGGTACTTGGTAGTGGGTTTTGATTCAGTATACATCAATTTTGTACTATAACATCTGTGTCCTATGCTACAAACAAATCTCAACTGAGCTGTACGATTGGCAGCTAGCCCAGAGCTACCTTGCAAAGTGACGACCCTTCGTTGCAACCACCAGTCACAGTTAATATAGATCCCAATGTGTTTCTGTTAATAAGTGTGTTTTGATGGTCACAAACAGTACTTCCATACTTGGTTTTGGGGAAACAGTTTTAGGTCTGACTGCAGTGTGATGATCATGCACACCCTTAAAAGATGAGTTCTCATTGGCAATCTTGTATTCTTGTCTTCATGACCCTCATACATCAATTGTGACACAGTTCGGCATGATTACCTATTTGTATGTTAACTCAGACACCTTCATTTATGCAGTTTTTTTAGTGTTTACTTAGATTAGTGTGGCATGTTTATTGTGTTATTTTTGCATGTTGACAACATTTTGCGGCCACTATTTGATGACTTAGTTATCCCCTGAGGAAGCATTCTTCTGTCCAACACAGCATGGTGGTGTATGGTTTCTCACTTCATCAGATTTGTCCCTCAGTATGATGCAATCATGGGTACTGTGCAGAATTCTCTGACTATATATTATCAGGACGGTTGTATTGACAAGCTATGTAATTTGACAGTAGGCACATTTCAGTTATCTACTGCACAGTTGATATGTCACATTACCCAGAGACAGATTTGTTGTGTAAGTGCTATTTATTAAAACGTGCTGTAGTGCTATCTGTACATTGTCCATGATTGTGAGTCCGTTATAGTGACATGTTACATTGTGATCCAACACAAGGGGTTACGGAAATGCTTTTGACATGCTGGGGTTGATGTTTCAGACAGAACAGAGGGACAGGATTTGGCAATGAGTAGGAGAGAGACAATCACTGGGCTGGGTGACAAGATATACAGTGGTTTGCAGAAAAGTGCTTGAGTAAAGTTGTTGCAAGACTGGCAAGTTACAAAGCGCAGGACCTTGGTAAATGTGGGCCATGTGGCAGGGACTAGTGCTTCCGGGTCATTTTCCTTGTGAATGTGATCTGTTCCATGTCTTCTTCTTCTGATATGTGTGTTGCCTCCTCTGTCCTTGTTGTTGTTGGTTGCGAAGGGGCAACACACACCTCAGTGTTAGAAGACGTGGAGTCAGACATCCCGGTCGCTGCTCCCTGTGAAGGTCTTAAGGGCAGACCTGCAGCAAGGAGGGTCTGCTGGTTCTTGAGAATAGCAGCCACATCACGATGGTAGGCAGCCAGGTCGGCCCTGAGGGAGTCATGATTGCATTCGTGCATGCAGTGGAAGGTTTGGGGTGCGAGGTGTTGTGGCAACTCCCTTACTGCAGTGGTGAATTCCTGACAGTTTCTTGTAGTCCTTGCAGTATGGATGTTAGGGCTTGCATAGCTGCTGCCTGATCTGCAGATAACATCATGCACAAACGCATCCCCTCAAGGCTGGCTGCCATAGTTTGTACCCCCACCCGCACCTCCTTGCCCAGCTCCCACTGTACTCCAACTACAGTTCTCTCAAAGCTGGTGCCAGTGTCGTCTGAGTCCTCAGCTGTATTGGAGCTGGTAGGTCTTACAATTGGGGTGGTGGGTGGATCCTCTGCGATGGCTGCTTGTTCTATGCTCCTCCTTGTGACTGAAGGTGGGGTCTGGAGGGTGTCAAGGACCTTTTGGATAGTATCCTGGGGAATGTTTATCGGCTCGTCATCCATGTCATCAGGGAAATCTGGGAAAGGCATATCGGCAGGAGATCCATCTTCCTCTGCAATGAAACAGGGTACACTTAGTGTATCTGTGTTGTGGCAATTTTGATGTGACGTGCCTGCCTTTTGATGAATTCACTTTGTGGTCTTGTTTTGTGTTAATTTCTCCAGTCCTTCAGATGGGCATTCTTCCAGGCCTATGGCCCACCTGTGTGTCATTTATATGTTATTGAGTTATCAGACTTGTCAGCCTCATTGCCTCTAGGTGTTGGTTTATGCCAAATAGAGAATTGCCACCTTCTTTTTCTACTCAAGCCTCCGTCTACATCCATTCTCATGGTGAGACCTTTCACTGGCTGTGGGTGTACTGATGGCCCTGGCAGCACACTTAACAATCTGGACCTGCCCCAATCTCTGATCTTTCACATCCACTTAAATTTAATTGACATGTGGCATATCCTATGCATGGCAATGTTATGATCCTATATGGATGTTGACATTGGTAATGTGTCCTGCTGATGTTGGTGAATGTGTGTTACATTGGATTGCCCTGATAATCGTATCAGTGTCCTATTTCCTCCTCTGATTGTGCAGGTGTATTTCAGTGACCAGTTACATGTGTCCCCCCCTCAATGCTGTTGTCTGAGCAGTATGACATTTGGGATGTTGCATTGTTACCCAGGCACAGGATGGACCATGACATATGCAGCATGGGTGTGTCCTTAGTGCTGTGTAGCTCCTATTGCTGTTTACATTGGCTGATGTTTGTGACAACTATGGGCATTGACATTTGAGAGTACTGGGGCCTTTGTCTTGTTTCTGGGGATTGTTGAAGTTGTCATCCTCACCCCCTAATTTAGATGTGTATGATCCATGGGGAGGTTACTGCCATTGGCTACTTGAGCTGCACACAGAGCAGGGGTGGTAGTGGCAACTGTTGTCGCAGTTACATTCCAGTTGTCGGTATGGCTAGAGGTTGTTAATAGGGCCCTAGTTAATGTAGGGGGTATGGTGGCTGACGTGTGCCGGGATGTCAGTTTGACGTTGTGGCCTTCCGTCCTGGCGTGGCTTTCCCTATGCTCCATCATTGGCATGACAGCATGCCCCCATGGGACTGTTGTTCGTGTTGTGTAATGGTGTGCCCCAGGTCTTCTCAGAACGGGGCATGCCCCCATGCTGTGCCCCTTTACCCATGCCACTCCATGCATTAGATGACTTCCATGCATTTAGTGGTCGGCATCCACCCCGCTCACAGCTGACATTAGTGCATTTTAGTTTCCCATGCGACTTACCCTGCATGTGCGTTGTCTCCTGGTAGTCTGCGCTGTCCTGTCCTTGAATCCCTGTGATGATCTCCTCAGGGATGACGGCTGCGACCATCTCCTCCATGTGGTCCAGGGCCTCCTGGTGTGCTGGACTCCCCCCTCCAGTCTGCAGTGCTGCCTTCCTGTTCCTGGCCATCTTTTCCTTGGTCCTGCGCTTGCAGTCATGCCAGCGTTTCTTGCACTCGATGACTGTTCTGCGTACTTCAGCCACACTGTTAATCTTGTTGATAATTTGTTGCCATATAGCCTCTCTCCTACTGATTGGCAACTTTGATGTGACAAACAGTTGGTGCTGGTGTTCCGTCACCTCTTTCACCAGAATTTCCTGCTCCTCTGCACTAAAGCGACACTTTCTTTTTTTCTTAAAAGTGTCCTGGTTCTTGTGTGGGTCCTCCTGGCTGGTTCCTGGTCTGCTGTCATCTTCCTGGGGTCTGTAGTGGCATCTGGGATCCATTTTGGCTCTCCTCTGGTGTAATGGCGGTGTTCGTGTTTTTTTTTTACGCTATTGAGTCAAAAAACGGCACATATCCTGTTTGCGGGGTCGTAAATTGACCCACAGTTATTTCCGCCGCGTTAACGTTGTTCTGCTTTATGACTTGACGCTGCGGTGTGCGTCAAAAATAATGACTCCCACGTGTGGTTTGCGCTGACGTGCGTCAAATTATAAATATGACGCTTGCACGGCGCACCAAAATGGCATTAGCCGGCGGTAAAAATTTTGACGCAAAAATGCGCCGCGCAGTTTTGCGTCAAATAGTATAAATATGGGCCTTAGATTGTTGGTGCAATTGTTGATGATGCTTAAGGATCTCGATCTGTGATCGGATACTGAAAAATGTTGAAAACCTCAATGAAAATGTGGAAGTTGAAGAATGGAAACTCATCCTCTTCCAGGACCTTATTGCTCTGCAAACGTAAAATGAAGATAACTCCAAGAATTGGGGAAGGAAATACTTCAGTGGGGCTATATCTTCACTTTGATATGCAGACTGTTTACAAGAGGTGAGTGTAAGAAATTGGATCATTGCTTGACGAGGGTGGAAGCCCCACTCAAGCAACAACCACAATCCTTGTCAAGATGAACCACAAAAATCACTAAATTGCTCTGTGCTTCACCATCTGGTAGGTTGGCACAAAAGCAATCAGGCTTAACCTAGAGGCAATGTGTAAAGTATTTATGCAGCTCACAAGCAGTAATAAAGTAATAACAAGACAGAAGAAAAATCCTAAACCATTTTAGAAAAGTATAGTACATTTTAATAAATAAACTGATACCAGAATGACAAGAATCTAATCAGTAGATCTGGAGTTATTCAGCCTCAAAGTTGTTAGTAAAAATTTGCTCCTGGAAACACAAAACACTACTTGTGGTCATCTGGTTGTGCTGGACAAAGGAAGTCACAAGTTCAGGCTGGCCACAATGGAGCACTGGTCAGATATCAGAACATGTGAGTCCTGCTGAAAAGTTACCTTGTAAGTCTGGCACAAAGAGCTCCATTCGCATCAGAGAAGGTTGCAAGGAAGAGGTTGAGCATTGTGGATGATCATTGCTGTGGTTCAAAGAGCAGGTCGAGTGTTGGAGGAGGTAGTCTCTGTAGTGTGAAGAGTCTGATTTGCATCACAGATGGTAGTTGCTGTAGCTTTGCATTGGCAATTGTCATGGCTATTGTTGAAGTAGCATGGAGTGTAAGTATCACTTGCCTGTTGTGGACCTTCATTGTTGGCGCAAAGGGCAGGCTTCAAAAGGAGCTTCATGTTGGTGGAAATCATGGGCATCATAGTTTCAGTGGGAATGGGCCTGCTCGTGGTCATGAGCAGTCACAAACTTCAGGATTTTGAACTTTTGTTTGGGAAGAGTATACTCTGATGCCAGCCAAGAGTCCAGGACCTGGGGAGGCACCTCTTGGGGATCAGCACTCACACCAGAAACGGTCATCAGGGCTCATGCAGGTCCAGTTGCTGGTCCAGTTGCAGCAGGTCAACTGAACAGTTGCAGGGAGGCCTCTGAAGCTTTTTGTGTCTCTGTAGCTCACAAAGGAGGTCAGCCAACTGACCTGTTGAGTTACTCTGGACAGCCTGGAATAAAGGCAAGTAGGTCCAATCTTCCTTCTGAGACAGCAAGGCGGTCCTTCAAGCAGATGGGCATTCCTCTGGCAGCAAGGCGATCCTTCTTCTGTAACTTCCATCAGTCCAAGAGTAGCTCTCAAGGTCCAATATTTAGAACTTCTGCCAACATTTGTGTGGGGTGACCCTCTGTCCAACCCCCACATCTGGTTCCAGAAAGTGTTTCTCCTTTCCCTGTCAAGGCACCAAACTGTCTTGGGTGAATAAAAAGCAGGACCGGCCTGGTGTCAGGTTTCTCTGTGCGTGTAGGAGGCAAATCCCTCTGAAGTGCATTTGGGGCTGGATATAGCTCCTCCCCAGTATCCTGTCAGGATAGCCCATCTTGTCCGCACCTAAGCCCCTTTTGTTTCACTGTCTGGAACCATGGAACCAATACACAAACTCCAACAGCAGGGCCATTCACAGTCATGTGACCCAAGACATGGGCAAAAGGCAAAGTTGGTTAGGAAACAAAAATTACAACTTTCTAAAAAGGGCATTTTAGTATTTGTAACTTAAATCCAATTTTACCATGAGAGGATTTAAAATTATAATTCAAAAGAGACCTGGAGGTATTTTTCTACGTGCTCCCAAACTAAAGTTAGCACTTATTAAATGTAATAAAGCAACCCGTTGTTAGTCAATGGGAGAGACAGACCTTACAAAAGTGAAAAACAACTAGGATTTTTTTCACTACCAGGACTTGTAAAACATAAGTACACACATCTTAACTTTTAAATACAACATCCCCTGCCCAATGAGCTTTAGGGCCTACCCTAGGGGTGTCCTATAAGTATTAAAAAGGAAGGCTTAGACTTGGCAAAAAGTTTATGTGCTAGGTTGAAATAAATGGCAGTTTTAAATTGCACTACGGGCTGCAGTTACAGGCCTGAGACATATTTTATAGTGCTACTTTAGTGGTTGGCATAATAAGTGCTGCAGGTCAACTAGCAGCACTTAACCTACAGGCCCTAGATACACGAAGCACTATTACTTGGGACTTGGAAGTCACTTAAATGTGGCAATTAAGTGTATTTGATTTTTACTGTTGTTTAAAGAGAGAACACAAGCACTTTAGTACTAGTTAATAGTGCATGGAGTCCTAGAGCTAACAAAAGTGAATTCAGCAAACAAGGGGTGTGAAGGCAAAACGAATTTAGGGGTACACCACACCAATAAATTCCCCTCCTTATGTGAACTTGGCATAGTTTTGGCCAAATTCCACTGACTGCCACGTGGCAGAGTGTTTTCTCATGTGCGACTTGCGAATAGTAAGTTGGCGAGCACGAGCGAAAATTGGCACACCCTTGCATGATTTCCAGGGGCTAGGAGAGCACCCGGAGAGATTTTCCCAACGTGGGCAGTCACAAGTGATTGCGGGCAGTCACAGCCATTCATGTTGAGAATGCCGCCACTCCATTAGGACATCTACTCAGGCGGCGGCAAAACCAACTTGAGAAGCATTGTCCTCTGGCTCACTGCAGTGCCATTCACATGGATTCTTCAGCAAAAAAGGGATTAAAAAAATCAGTGTGACAATTTCCACCGACTTTTGGAACTCCACAGAATCTCCCTGAGTTTTCATGTAACTCATCAGAATTCCGTGGAGTGAAACTTTGTGAGTTCCGTCCATACCTAATGTCAGGTCAAACAGTGAGGCATGGTAAGTTCTACATCTTCTCCCATTATTTGCTTAAATGTAGTGGATGGATATTTATGTGCTTCTCAAGTGTAATTGCACTTGCTATCATTTTTCTTTCTTTTCTCAAAGGGCAACATTTGACTCCCTGTTAATAAAACACCTGTGTCAGTCCCATCCATTTGAACACACGAGGGGTTGCTCTCCATTCCCCATTCGGAAATATGAGGGATAAAGTACCCCCTGGATACATTATAAGACTATTGCAAGTTGACATAGAGTTCCATAACCATATATAGAGAAGCAGCTGAAGGCCAAGTTCCTTTATATGAATGAGGAATTCAGAGGTGTCTTCCAGAATCCTTATCATGTACACAAGGGGTTATTTTATCCCATATAATACATGGTCACACCATCACCTTTCCCCACAAACCACTTAAACTAAAAACCTTGGTACGTAACTCTTTCATATCAAAGAGCCAGCATGTTTGCAAACAGGAAGAATTAAAATAAAACCTCTTGTGCAAATTTAGACACATCAAAATCCTGATATAGTTCAATACAAGTCCTTTTGAAAAAAAGAACAAAGAAGCAGATGTAGTCTGAAACATGTAGAAATGTGCAGAAAGATTCTAACTGTTCGCTATCTAAGGAGTGTGAAAAATTAAGAGACTGTCTCTGCTTGTCATTGTAAGGTATTAAAATGGAGCAGAAGAAAGAAAAGTAATGTTCTAGTTGTTGCTTTACACAGCTGCTCCAATTATGCTCCATGACCTGACCTGTCTTTTACCTCAGCTGCTGGCAGCAGGTATTGTGATGGCGACTGTAATAACCTTATTATAGTCGAGTTCTGACGCATTTTCTTTATAATCAGTGGCTTGGTGTGTCAATTATGAAAAAATTAGTGACTGCCATTTATACAGGCGTTAGAGAATCCGATGTATTATAAATTTATCAGTGTCCTTCGCAGGGATTAGGATCTGATTTAGAGTTTGGCAGAGAGGGTTACTCCATCACAAAAGTGACGGATATCCCATCGGCCATATAACAATCCCATAATAGCCTATGGAGATTGTAATACGGTGGGCAGGATGTCCATCATATATGTGATGGAGTAACCCCTCTGCTAAACTCTAAATCCGGCCCTTAGTCTCTAACTGTACCTGGCCCTATTACAAGTCTGGCGGTCACAAAACCGCCAGACTCGTGGTCAGACTGCCATGGCTGTCCCACCAACACAATACAACACTGGTGGTCGTACCACCAAAGGACCTCCATCTCCGCCAGGATCTTTGATCCTGACGGGATGACAGCAGTTGTGGTTGTAATCAGCCACTGTGGCACTGAAGCCAGTGCCACCATGCTCATTACAACTACGTTCTCTGCCAGCCTTTTCATGGCGGTTTAACTATGCAGAATAAGTGCAGGGGGCCACAGGGGGGGCCCTGCACTGCCAATACCTATGACATGGGCACTGCAGGGGCCTACTTCCTCAGCCCCGTCTGCTGTGCAGACAGTGCACATTTGAGGGTCCTAGGGAGGCCCCCTGTGCAACAGCATTGGGCACGACTCCATGTGGAACTCAGTCTAATGTTGCTGCACGTTTTCCACTGGGCTGACAGGTTTCTACCAGTCAGCCCTGTGGAATATTGGTAATCGGGCCAGTGGGGAGACCACCAGCACTGTGTCTCCTCATCTGGAGTTTGGCGGTCAGGTTTTTCCGATCACCAAACTCGTAATCAGCCGCTAAATGTGCTTTAAAAACACTGGCCCATATTTATGGATTTTGACGCAAAACTGCACTGATGCAGTTTTGCTTCAAAATCCAGCGCCTGCTAGCACAATTCCATAGCGCCAGCCTGGCGCCAAATTTATAGAATGGCGCACAGTGGCACAAAGGACAGGCTAGCATCTGAAGAAAAGATGCTAGCTGGGGGTGGGTAGCGGGAGGGGAAAAGGCGCTAGTGGGCCAGAAATGATGCTATGCTTGTTAGTGGCAAGAAATATGCTGCTAACCAGCCTAGCATCATTTTCTGATGCACTACCACCCAAACATGACTTCTGTCTTACTAAAGACAGGAGTCCTGCCCACCACTCCAATGGTCAGCCCAGGGGACCAGTGTCCCCTGGGTAAGGCCTTTATACCCAGTGCCAGGCAGAGGGTCCCATATAAGGGGCCCCCAGTGGCACAGAAAAAAAAGTGATATTTACCTATACTTACCCAGGATGGGGTCCCCCATTCTATGGCCTCCCTATGATGTGGGTGGGGGGGGGCTGTTGATGGGGGTTGGGGTGGGCATCTGTGGGCCCATGAAATGGGTCCACATGTCCCCTTATGCCTGGTCAGACCCAAGCATTAAATAATGGCCCTAAGCACGCTTAGGGCCATTATTTGCGTCTGCCTACTCCGTGCATGTCGTTTTTGCACTGGAGTATAAATAAGATGGTAGAGAGTTAGTGTGATATTGTGGACGGGAATCTAATCAGCGCAAGGTAGTTTGCTGCATCCACAATATTGCGTTAATCCCTATAGTGACGCTCGATGGGTCTAGCATCAAAATATAAATACGGAGTTAGTTATGCGCCGTTTTTGTGTCAAAATACTTGACGCTAAAATGGCACAAGCCAAGTATAAATATGCACCTTTGTGAATAAACACTGTTGTAAGTTTGTGAGTGTTCACCTACTTAGGCAGGCATTCCTGCCAGGAACCTCTCACTGTCCACCCGAGAAGGAAATGTGTTCACACTTAATATTGCAAAATATCATTGTAATAATATGTATGAGCAATAAGTGTCCATTTTTGCAATACAAAATGTAAATTTACACTACTAAATTGAGGCATTTGGACAGCACAATTAAAACAATTCCTCTGTGGATCTAACCAATAAAACTAAAAGTCCATTGACAATAGTTTCGTGGGAAAATAGTTACATTGCTAATGTACATGATCCAAGTCATTCAAGGTTTTTACAAAGGCATAATTACCCACATTCACATCGTTGGGGGTGTGAAACTCAAATCATGGTTCCCTTTGTTTACTTGACAGCACCGTGTAGGGAATGATACAGCTCAAACCTCTAGACCTATAGAAACTGGAAAAAGCTCACACAGGTATTGTTTCCTCTTTATTTTTCCATTTGCTAGAACTGATGTGATTTCAGCATGAATGATGCACTTCATGCTCATAAATCAAATGCAGAACAGATGCTGAAAGTATGTTTCAAGCCGTTTCTCCTCGCCTGAGTGCTCCCTGTTTCCATATCAATACACATTCTGTCTCCGCGTTATTCATCCAGTGCTGCTTTCTACTTGTTATCACCTTTGTTCGCTTTTGGGTGAAATTCTACTAAGTGCTGCTTACACTTTAAGTCTTTCAGTTTCTTTCAAACTGAAGTAATGCCTTTGCTGTTATTGAGTGGAATCCATTTGAAATCATTTTACTATTTGGCTCTAATGAGAGAATATAATTTCAATTCTCAATTCAAAAGCAGTTGTATACATTCATTCGATAATCTTTGCATTCATATATTTCATTGCTCAATCCTTCCATTTGTACTGACATTTTTTTTATAGATCTACTTTGATTATGTTATCTGTGGATAAGAATAGAATCTACAATTTTAATGTAATGTGAAAAAATTAGGCTGACCATATAGATGATCTAAAAGGAAAGGTCACTCTTTTGTTGCACCTGTTATGACTGCACGTCATTGGCAAGACCTCTGGGATAAATCCTCCAGCCTTTGGAAGCCAAATGGTAGAAATTAAGCACTGGTGCAAAAATGGGAACAATGCTATTTTATGTCATTTTTCCATTTGCTTAATAGGGAATGGCACAAATGGTTAGGTATTTTCCTCACTGATGATCTGTAGACTACTTTCCTCCCTCAGTTTACATCTGATACAAGATCATTCAAGTGTGGAATCCCTCAAGGCTTAATACTCTTCCCCTGTTTAATATTTAAATGACACTGCTTAC